>NC_092529.1:24137565-24505065 GCF_037038585.1 Patagioenas fasciata
GGGTTAGGGTTAGGGGTTAGGGTTAGGGTTTAGAGTTAGGGTTAGGGTTATTGTTAAAGTTAGGTTTAGAGTTAGGGGTTAGGGTCAGGATTAGGGTTAGGGTTACGGTTAGGGTTAGGGTCAGGATTAGGGTTAGGGTTAGGGTTAAGGTTAGGGTAAGTTTAAGGGGTTAGGGTTACAGTTAGGATTAGGGGTTAGGGTTAGTGTTAGGGTTAGGGGTTTTGGTTAGGGTTAGAGTTAACGGTAGGGTTAGGGTTAGGGATTAGGGTTAGGGTTAGGGTCAATTAGGGTTAGGGTTAGGGTTAGGGTTACGCTTAGGGTTGCGCTTAGGGTTAGGGGTTAGGGTTAGGGTTAGGGATTAGGGTTAGGGTTAGGGTCAATTAGGATTAGGGTTAGGGTTAGGGTTATGCTTAGGGTTGTGCTTAGGGTTAGGCTTAGGGTTAGGATTAGGGATTAGGGTTAGGGGTTAGGGTTAGGGTTACGATTAGGGTTAGGGTTAGGATTAGGGGTTAGGGTTAGTGTTAGGGTTAGGGGTTTTGGTTAGGGTTAGAGTTAAGGTAGGGTTAGGGTTAGGGATTAGGGTTAGGGTTAGGGTCAATTAGGGTTAGGGTTTCGCTTAGGGTTGCGCTTAGGGTTAGGGGTTAGGGTTAGGGTTACGGGTTAGGGTTAGGGTTAGGGTCAATTAGGATTAGGGTTAGGGTTATGGTTAGGGTTAGGGTTACGCTTAGGGTTGCGCCTAGGGTTAGGCTTAGGGTTAGGGGTTAGGGTTAGGGGTTAGGGTTAGGGTTAGGGTTAGGGATTAGAGTTAGGGTTAGGGTCAATTAGGTTTAGGGTTAGGGTTAGGGCTACGCTTAGGGTTGCGCTTAGCGTTAGGGTTAGGGTTAGGTTTAGGGGTTAGGGTTAGGGTTAGGGTTTAGGATTACGCTTAGGGTTAGGGTTTAGGGTTAGGGTTAGGGTTTAGGATTACGCTTAGGGTTAGGATTAGGGTTAGGGTTTAGGATTACGCTTAGGGTTAGGATTAGGGTTAGGGTTTAGGATTACGCTTAGGGTTAGGGCTTAGGGTTAGATTTAGTGTTAGGGTTATGCTTAGGGTTACGATTAGGATTAGGGTTAGGGGTTAGGGTTAGGATTAGGGTTAGGATTAGGGTTAAGGTTTGGGTTAGGGTTAGGGTTTTGAGTTAGGGTTAGGGTTAGGGTTAGGGATTCGGGTTAGGGTTACGGTCAATCAGGTTTAGGGCTACGCTTAGGGCTACGCTTAGGGTTGCGCTTAGGGTTAGGGTTAGGGTTAGGGTTAGGTTTAGGGATTAGGGTTAAGGTTACGGTCAATTAGGTTTAGGGTTAGGGTTAGGGCTACACTTAGGGCTACGCTTAGGGTTGCGGTTAGGGTTAGAGTTAGGGTTAGGGGTTAGGGTTAGGGTTAGGGTTTAGGATTACGCTTAGGGTTAGGATTAGGGTTAGGGTTTAGGATTACGCTTAGGGTTAGGGGTTAGGGTTAGGTTTAGGGTTTAGGATTACGCTTAGTGTTAGGATTAGGGTTAGGGTTTAGGATTACGCTTAGGGTTAGGGCTTAGGCTTAGATTTAGTGTTAGGGTTATGCTTAGGGTTACGATTAGGGTTAGAGTTAGGGGTTAGGGTTAGGGGTTAGGGTTAGGGTTAGGGTTTAGAGTTAGGGTTAGGATTATTGTTAAAGTTAGGTTAAGAGTTAGGGGTTAGGGTCAGGATTAGGGTTAGGGTTACGGTTAGGGTTAGGGTCAGGATTAGGGTTAGGGTTAGGGTTAAGGTTAGGGTAAGTTTAAGGGGTTAGGGTTACAGTTAGGATTAGGGGTTAGGGTTAGTGTTAGGGTTAGGGGTTTTGGTTAGGGTTAGAGTTAACGGTAGGGTTAGGGTTAGGGTTAGGGATTAGGGTTAGGGTTAGGGTCAATTAGGTTTAGGGTTAGGGTTAGGGCTACGCTTAGGGTTAGGATTAGGGTTAGGGTTGAGGATTACGCTTAGGGTTAGGATTAGGGTTAGGGTTGAGGATTACGCTTAGGGTTAGGATTAGGGTTAGGGTTAGGGTTTAGGATTACGCTTAGGGTTAGGGCTTAGGGTTAGGGTTAGGGCTAGGGTTAGGGTTAGGGTTAGGGCCGTTAGGGTTAGGGTTATGGTGTTGGGTTAGGTTTAGGGTTAGGGTTAGGGCCGTTAGGGTTAGGGCCATTAGAGTTAGGGTTAGGGTTAGGGTTACGATTAGGGGTTTGGTTTAGAGTTAGGGTTAGGGTTGGGGTTGTTAGGGTTAGGGTTAGGGTTAATGTTAGGGTTAGGGTTTTGGGTTAGGCTTAGGCTTAGGGTTAGGGCCATTACGGTTGGGTTAGGGGTTAGGGGTTAGGGTTAGGGTTACGGATAGGAATAGGGTTAGGCTTAGAGTTAGGGTTAGGGGTTAGGGTTCGGGCTAGAGTTAGGCTTACGGGTTAGGGGTTAGGCGTAAGGGTTAGGAGTAAGGGTAGGGTTAGGGCCTTAGGGTTAGGGCCTTAGGGTTAGGGCCTTAGGGTTATGTTTAGGCTTAGTGTTAGGGTTAGGGGTTAGGGTTAGGTGTTAGGTTTAGATTTAGGATTAGTGTTAGGGTTAGGGTTTAGGGTTATGGTTAGGGTTAGGTTTAGGGATGATGTTTAGGGTTTAGGGCATAGGGTTAGTGTTAAGGGTAGAGGTTAGGTTTAGGGTTACTGTTAGGTTAGGGTTAGGGCCGTTAGGGTTAGGGTTAGGGCCATTAGAGTTAGGGTTAGGGCCGTTAGGGTTAGGGTTAGGGCCATTAGAGTTAGGGTTAGGGTTAGGGCCATTAGAGTTAGGGTTAGGGCCATTAGGGTTGGGTTAGGGTTAGGCTTAGGGTTAGGGCCATTACGGTTGGGTTACGGGTTAGGGCCATTAGGGTTAGGGTTAGGGCCATTAGGGTTAGGGCCGTTAGGGTTAGGGTTAGGGCCATTAGGGTTGGGTTAGGGTTAGGGTTAGGGCCATTAGGGTTAGGGTCAGGGTTAGGGTTAGGGTTAGGGTTAGGGCCATTAGGGTTAGGGTCAGGGTCAGGGTTAGGGTCAGGGTTAGGGTTAGGGCCATTAGGGTTAGGGTCAGGGTTAGGGTTAGGGTTAGGGTTTGTTGGGGGTTAGGGTTGCGTTAGGGTTAGGGTTAGGGTTACGGTTTAGAGTTAGGGTTAGGGTTATTGGGTTAGGGTTAGTGTTAGGGTTAGGGTTAGGGGTTAGGGTTAGGGTTAGGGTTAGGGTTTAGGGTTAGGGTTAGGGTTAGGGTTAGGGTTAAGGTTAGGGTAAGTTTAAGGGGTTAGGGTTACAGTTAGGATTAGGGGTTAGGGTTAGTGTTAGGGTTAGGGGTTTTGGTTAGGGTTAGAGTTAACGGTTAGGGTTAGGGTTAGGGTTAGGGTTAGGGTTAGGGTTAGGGTTAGGGTCAATTAGGGTTAGGGTTACACTTAGGGTTGCGCTTAGGGTTAGGGGTTAGGGTTAGGGTTAGGGTTAGGGTTAGGGTTAGGGTTAGGGTTCGGGTTAGGGTTAGGGTTTAGGATTACGCTTAGGGTTAGGGTTTAGGGTTAGGGTTAGGGTTTAGGATTACGCTTAGGGTTAGGGGTTAGGGTTAGGGTTATGGTTTAGGATTACGCTTAGGGTTAGGGTTTAGGGTTAGGGTTAGGGTTTAGGATTACGCTTAGGGTTAGGATTAGGGTTAGGGTTTAGGATTACGCTTAGGTTTAGGGCTTAGGGTTAGATTTAGTGTTAGGGTTAGGGTTAGGGTTAGGGCTACGCTTAGGGTTGCGCGTTACGGTTAGGGTTAGGGGTTAGTGTTAGGGTTAGGGTTTAGGATTACGCTTAGGGTTAGGATTAGGGTTAGGGTTTAGGATTACGCTTAGGGTTAGGGCTTAGGGTTAGATTTAGTGTTAGGGTTATGCTTAGGGTTACGATTAGGGTTAGAGTTAGGGGTTAGGGTTAGGGTTAGGGGTTAGGGTTAGGGTTTAGAGTTAGGGTTAGGGTTATTGTTAAAGTTAGGTTTAGAGTTAGGGGTTAGGGTCAGGATTAGGGTTAGGGTTACGGTTAGGGTTAGGGTCAGGATTAGGGTTAGGGTTAGGGTTAAGGTTAGGGTAAGTTTAAGGGGTTAGGGTTACAGTTAGGATTAGGGGTTAGGGTTAGTGTTAGGGTTAGGGGTTTTGGTTAGGGTTAGAGTTAACGGTAGGGTTAGGGTTAGGGATTAGGGTTAGGGTTAGGGTCAATTAGGGTTAGGGTTAGGGTTAGGGTTACGCTTAGGGTTGCGCTTAGGGTTAGGGGTTAGGGTTAGGGTTAGGGATTAGGGTTAGGGTTAGGGTCAATTAGGATTAGGGTTAGGGTTAGGGTTACGCTTAGGGTTGTGCTTAGGGTTAGGCTTAGGGTTAGGATTAGGGATTAGGGTTAGGGGTTAGGGTTAGGGTTACGATTAGGGTTAGGGTTAGGATTAGGGGTTAGGGTTAGTGTTAGGGTTAGGGGTTTTGGTTAGGGTTAGAGTTAAGGTAGGGTTAGGGTTAGGGATTAGGGTTAGGGTTAGGGTCAATTAGGGTTAGGGTTTCGCTTAGGGTTGCGCTTAGGGTTAGGGGTTAGGGTTAGGGTTACGGGTTAGGGTTAGGGTTAGGGTCAATTAGGATTAGGGTTAGGGTTATGGTTAGGGTTAGGGTTACGCTTAGGGTTGCGCCTAGGGTTAGGCTTAGGGTTAGGGGTTAGGGTTAGGGGTTAGGGTTAGGGTTAGGGTTAGGGATTAGAGTTAGGGTTAGGGTCAATTAGGTTTAGGGTTAGGGTTAGGGCTATGCTTAGGGTTGCGCTTAGCGTTAGGGTTAGGGTTAGGTTTAGGGGTTAGGGTTAGGGTTAGGGTTTAGGATTACGCTTAGGGTTAGGGTTTAGGGTTAGGGTTAGGGTTTAGGATTACGCTTAGGGTTAGGATTAGGGTTAGGGTTTAGGATTACGCTTAGGGTTAGGATTAGGGTTAGGGTTTAGGATTACGCTTAGGGTTAGGGCTTAGGGTTAGATTTAGTGTTAGGGTTATGCTTAGGGTTACGATTAGGATTAGGGTTAGGGGTTAGGGTTAGGATTAGGGTTAGGATTAGGGTTAAGGTTTGGGTTAGGGTTAGGGTTTTGAGTTAGGGTTAGGGTTAGGGTTAGGGATTCGGGTTAGGGTTACGGTCAATCAGGTTTAGGGCTACGCTTAGGGCTACGCTTAGGGTTGCGCTTAGGGTTAGGGTTAGGGTTAGGGTTAGGTTTAGGGATTAGGGTTAGGGTTACGGTCAATTAGGTTTAGGGTTAGGGTTAGGGCTACACTTAGGGCTACGCTTAGGGTTGCGGTTAGGGTTAGGGTTAGGGTTAGGGGTTAGGGTTAGGGTTAGGGTTTAGGATTACGCTTAGGGTTAGGGGTTAGGGTTAGGGTTAGGGTTTAGGATTACGCTTAGGGTTAGGATTAGGGTTAGGGTTTAGGATTACGCTTAGGGTTAGGGGTTAGGGTTAGGGTTAGGGTTTAGGATTACGCTTAGTGTTAGGATTAGGGTTAGGGTTTAGGATTACGCTTAGGGTTAGGGCTTAGGCTTAGATTTAGTGTTAGGGTTATGCTTAGGGTTACGATTAGGGTTAGAGTTAGGGGTTAGGGTTAGGGGTTAGGGTTAGGGTTAGGGTTTAGAGTTAGGGTTAGGATTATTGTTAAAGTTAGGTTAAGAGTTAGGGGTTAGGGTCAGGATTAGGGTTAGGGTTACGGTTAGGGTTAGGGTCAGGATTAGGGTTAGGGTTAGGGTTAAGGTTAGGGTAAGTTTAAGGGGTTAGGGTTACAGTTAGGATTAGGGGTTAGGGTTAGTGTTAGGGTTAGGGGTTTTGGTTAGGGTTAGAGTTAACGGTAGGGTTAGGGTTAGGGTTAGGGATTAGGGTTAGGGTTAGGGTCAATTAGGTTTAGGGTTAGGGTTAGGGCTACGCTTAGGGTTAGGATTAGGGTTAGGGTTGAGGATTACGCTTAGGGTTAGGATTAGGGTTAGGGTTGAGGATTACGCTTAGGGTTAGGATTAGGGTTAGGGTTAGGGTTTAGGATTACGCTTAGGGTTAGGGCTTAGGGTTAGGGTTAGGGCTAGGGTTAGGGTTAGGGTTAGGGCCGTTAGGGTTAGGGTTATGGTGTTGGGTTAGGTTTAGGGTTAGGGTTAGGGCCGTTAGGGTTAGGGCCATTAGAGTTAGGGTTAGGGTTAGGGTTACGATTAGGGGTTTGGTTTAGAGTTAGGGTTAGGGTTGGGGTTGTTAGGGTTAGGGTTAGGGTTAATGTTAGGGTTAGGGTTTTGGGTTAGGCTTAGGCTTAGGGTTAGGGCCATTACGGTTGGGTTAGGGGTTAGGGGTTAGGGTTAGGGTTACGGATAGGAATAGGGTTAGGCTTAGAGTTAGGGTTAGGGGTTAGGGTTCGGGCTAGAGTTAGGCTTACGGGTTAGGGGTTAGGCGTAAGGGTTAGGAGTAAGGGTAGGGTTAGGGCCTTAGGGTTAGGGCCTTAGGGTTATGTTTAGGCTTAGTGTTAGGGTTAGGGGTTAGGGTTAGGTGTTAGGTTTAGATTTAGGATTAGTGTTAGGGTTAGGGTTTAGGGTTATGGTTAGGGTTAGGTTTAGGGATGATGTTTAGGGTTTAGGGCATAGGGTTAGTGTTAAGGGTAGAGGTTAGGTTTAGGGTTACTGTTAGGTTAGGGTTAGGGCCGTTAGGGTTAGGGTTAGGGCCATTAGAGTTAGGGTTAGGGTTAGGGTAAGGGTTAGGGCCATTAGAGTTAGGGTTAGGGTTAGGGCCATTAGAGTTAGGGTTAGGGCCATTAGGGTTGGGTTAGGGTTAGGCTTAGGGTTAGGGCCATTACGGTTGGGTTACGGGTTAGGGCCATTAGGGTTAGGGTTAGGGCCATTAGGGTTAGGGCCGTTAGGGTTAGGGTTAGGGCCATTAGGGTTGGGTTAGGGTTAGGGTTAGGGCCATTAGGGTTAGGGTCAGGGTTAGGGTTAGGGTTAGGGTTAGGGCCATTAGGGTTAGGGTCAGGGTCAGGGTTAGGGTCAGGGTTAGGGTTAGGGCCATTAGGGTTAGGGTCAGGGTTAGGGTTAGGGTTAGGGTTTGTTGGGGGTTAGGGTTGCGTTAGGGTTAGGGTTAGGGTTACGGTTTAGAGTTAGGGTTAGGGTTATTGGGTTAGGGTTAGTGTTAGGGTTAGGGTTAGGGGTTAGGGTTAGGGTTAGGGTTTAGGGTTAGGGTTAGGGTTAGGGTTAGGGTTAAGGTTAGGGTAAGTTTAAGGGGTTAGGGTTACAGTTAGGATTAGGGGTTAGGGTTAGTGTTAGGGTTAGGGGTTTTGGTTAGGGTTAGAGTTAACGGTTAGGGTTAGGGTTAGGGTTAGGGTTAGGGTTAGGGTTAGGGTTAGGGTCAATTAGGGTTAGGGTTACACTTAGGGTTGCGCTTAGGGTTAGGGGTTAGGGTTAGGGTTAGGGTTAGGGTTAGGGTTAGGGTTAGGGTTCGGGTTAGGGTTAGGGTTTAGGATTACGCTTAGGGTTAGGGTTTAGGGTTAGGGTTAGGGTTTAGGATTACGCTTAGGGTTAGGGGTTAGGGTTAGGGTTATGGTTTAGGATTACGCTTAGGGTTAGGGTTTAGGGTTAGGGTTAGGGTTTAGGATTACGCTTAGGGTTAGGATTAGGGTTAGGGTTTAGGATTACGCTTAGGTTTAGGGCTTAGGGTTAGATTTAGTGTTAGGGTTAGGGTTAGGGTTAGGGCTACGCTTAGGGTTGCGCGTTACGGTTAGGGTTAGGGGTTAGTGTTAGGGTTAGGGTTTAGGATTACGCTTAGGGTTAGGATTAGGGTTAGGGTTTAGGATTACGCTTAGGGTTAGGGCTTAGGGTTAGATTTAGTGTTAGGGTTATGCTTAGGGTTACGATTAGGGTTAGAGTTAGGGGTTAGGGTTAGGGTTAGGGGTTAGGGTTAGGGTTTAGAGTTAGGGTTAGGGTTATTGTTAAAGTTAGGTTTAGAGTTAGGGGTTAGGGTCAGGATTAGGGTTAGGGTTACGGTTAGGGTTAGGGTCAGGATTAGGGTTAGGGTTAGGGTTAAGGTTAGGGTAAGTTTAAGGGGTTAGGGTTACAGTTAGGATTAGGGGTTAGGGTTAGTGTTAGGGTTAGGGGTTTTGGTTAGGGTTAGAGTTAACGGTAGGGTTAGGGTTAGGGATTAGGGTTAGGGTTAGGGTCAATTAGGGTTAGGGTTAGGGTTAGGGTTACGCTTAGGGTTGCGCTTAGGGTTAGGGGTTAGGGTTAGGGTTAGGGATTAGGGTTAGGGTTAGGGTCAATTAGGATTAGGGTTAGGGTTAGGGTTACGCTTAGGGTTGTGCTTAGGGTTAGGCTTAGGGTTAGGATTAGGGATTAGGGTTAGGGGTTAGGGTTAGGGTTACGATTAGGGTTAGGGTTAGGATTAGGGGTTAGGGTTAGTGTTAGGGTTAGGGGTTTTGGTTAGGGTTAGAGTTAAGGTAGGGTTAGGGTTAGGGATTAGGGTTAGGGTTAGGGTCAATTAGGGTTAGGGTTTCGCTTAGGGTTGCGCTTAGGGTTAGGGGTTAGGGTTAGGGTTACGGGTTAGGGTTAGGGTTAGGGTCAATTAGGATTAGGGTTAGGGTTATGGTTAGGGTTAGGGTTACGCTTAGGGTTGCGCCTAGGGTTAGGCTTAGGGTTAGGGGTTAGGGTTAGGGGTTAGGGTTAGGGTTAGGGTTAGGGATTAGAGTTAGGGTTAGGGTCAATTAGGTTTAGGGTTAGGGTTAGGGCTACGCTTAGGGTTGCGCTTAGCGTTAGGGTTAGGGTTAGGTTTAGGGGTTAGGGTTAGGGTTAGGGTTTAGGATTACGCTTAGGGTTAGGGTTTAGGGTTAGGGTTAGGGTTTAGGATTACGCTTAGGGTTAGGATTAGGGTTAGGGTTTAGGATTACGCTTAGGGTTAGGATTAGGGTTAGGGTTTAGGATTACGCTTAGGGTTAGGGCTTAGGGTTAGATTTAGTGTTAGGGTTATGCTTAGGGTTACGATTAGGATTAGGGTTAGGGGTTAGGGTTAGGATTAGGGTTAGGATTAGGGTTAAGGTTTGGGTTAGGGTTAGGGTTTTGAGTTAGGGTTAGGGTTAGGGTTAGGGATTCGGGTTAGGGTTACGGTCAATCAGGTTTAGGGCTACGCTTAGGGCTACGCTTAGGGTTGCGCTTAGGGTTAGGGTTAGGGTTAGGGTTAGGTTTAGGGATTAGGGTTAGGGTTACGGTCAATTAGGTTTAGGGTTAGGGTTAGGGCTACACTTAGGGCTACGCTTAGGGTTGCGGTTAGGGTTAGGGTTAGGGTTAGGGGTTAGGGTTAGGGTTAGGGTTTAGGATTACGCTTAGGGTTAGGGGTTAGGGTTAGGGTTAGGGTTTAGGATTACGCTTAGGGTTAGGATTAGGGTTAGGGTTTAGGATTACGCTTAGGGTTAGGGGTTAGGGTTAGGGTTAGGGTTTAGGATTACGCTTAGTGTTAGGATTAGGGTTAGGGTTTAGGATTACGCTTAGGGTTAGGGCTTAGGCTTAGATTTAGTGTTAGGGTTATGCTTAGGGTTACGATTAGGGTTAGAGTTAGGGGTTAGGGTTAGGGGTTAGGGTTAGGGTTAGGGTTTAGAGTTAGGGTTAGGATTATTGTTAAAGTTAGGTTAAGAGTTAGGGGTTAGGGTCAGGATTAGGGTTAGGGTTACGGTTAGGGTTAGGGTCAGGATTAGGGTTAGGGTTAGGGTTAAGGTTAGGGTAAGTTTAAGGGGTTAGGGTTACAGTTAGGATTAGGGGTTAGGGTTAGTGTTAGGGTTAGGGGTTTTGGTTAGGGTTAGAGTTAACGGTAGGGTTAGGGTTAGGGTTAGGGATTAGGGTTAGGGTTAGGGTCAAT
This sequence comes from Patagioenas fasciata, assembly GCF_037038585.1. Classification (NCBI taxonomy): domain Eukaryota; kingdom Metazoa; phylum Chordata; class Aves; order Columbiformes; family Columbidae; genus Patagioenas; species Patagioenas fasciata. Next base: position 24,147,453 of record NC_092529.1, read on the forward strand.
TAGGTTTAGGGTTAGGGTTAGGGCTACGCTTAGGGTTAGGATTAGGGTTAGGGTTGAGGATTACGCTTAGGGTTAGGATTAGGGTTAGGGTTGAGGATTACGCTTAGGGTTAGGATTAGGGTTAGGGTTTAGGATTACGCTTAGGGTTAGGGCTTAGGGTTAGGGTTAGGGCTAGGGTTAGGGTTAGGGTTAGGGCCGTTACGGTTAGGGTTATGGTGTTGGGTTAGGTTTAGGGTTAGGGTTAGGGCCGTTAGGGTTAGGGCCATTAGAGTTAGGGTTAGGGTTAGGGTTACGATTAGGGGTTTGGTTTAGAGTTAGGGTTAGGGTTGGGGTTGTTAGGGTTAGGGTTAGGGTTAATGTTAGGGTTAGGGTTTTGGGTTAGGCTTAGGCTTAGGGTTAGGGCCATTACGGTTGGGTTAGGGGTTAGGGGTTAGGGTTAGGGTTACGGATAGGAATAGGGTTAGGCTTAGAGTTAGGGTTAGGGGTTAGGGTTCGGGCTAGAGTTAGGCTTACGGGTTAGGGGTTAGGCGCAAGGGTTAGGAGTAAGGGTAGGGTTAGGGCCTTAGGGTTAGGGCCTTAGGGTTAGGGCCTTAGGGTTATGTTTAGGCTTAGTGTTAGGGTTAGGGGTTAGGGTTAGGTGTTAGGTTTAGATTTAGGATTAGTGTTAGGGTTAGGGTTTAGGGTTATGGTTAGGGTTAGGTTTAGGGATGATGTTTAGGGTTTAGGGCATAGGGTTAGTGTTAAGGGTAGAGGTTAGGTTTAGGGTTACTGTTAGGTTAGGGTTAGGGCCGTTAGGGTTAGGGTTAGGGCCATTAGAGTTAGGGTTAGGGCCGTTAGGGTTAGGGTTAGGGCCATTAGAGTTAGGGTTAGGGTTAGGGCCATTAGAGTTAGGGTTAGGGCCATTAGGGTTGGGTTAGGGTTAGGCTTAGGGTTAGGGCCATTACGGTTGGGTTACGGGTTAGGGCCATTAGGGTTAGGGTTAGGGCCATTAGGGTTAGGGCCGTTAGGGTTAGGGTTAGGGCCATTAGGGTTGGGTTAGGGTTAGGGTTAGGGCCATTAGGGTTAGGGTCAGGGTTAGGGTTAGGGTTAGGGTTAGGGCCATTAGGGTTAGGGTCAGGGTCAGGGTTAGGGTCAGGGTTAGGGTTAGGGCCATTAGGGTTAGGGTCAGGGTTAGGGTTAGGGTTAGGGTTGGTTGGGGGTTAGGGTTGCGTTAGGGTTAGGGTTAGGGTTACGGTTTAGAGTTAGGGTTAGGGTTATTGGGTTAGGGTTAGTGTTAGGGTTAGGGTTAGGGGTTAGGGTTAGGGTTAGGGTTAGGGTTTAGGGTTAGGGTTAGGGTTAGGGTTAGGGTTAAGGTTAGGGTAAGTTTAAGGGGTTAGGGTTACAGTTAGGATTAGGGGTTAGGGTTAGTGTTAGGGTTAGGGGTTTTGGTTAGGGTTAGAGTTAACGGTTAGGGTTAGGGTTAGGGTTAGGGTTAGGGTTAGGGTTAGGGTCAATTAGGGTTAGGGTTACACTTAGGGTTGCGCTTAGGGTTAGGGTTTAGGGTTAGGGTTAGGGTTAGGGTTAGGGTTAGGGTTAGGGTTAGGGTTAGGGTTAGGGTTCGGGTTAGGGTTAGGGTTTAGGATTACGCTTAGGGTTAGGGTTTAGGGTTAGGGTTAGGGTTTAGGATTACGCTTAGGGTTAGGGGTTAGGGTTAGGGTTATGGTTTAGGATTACGCTTAGGGTTAGGGTTTAGGGTTAGGGTTAGGGTTTAGGATTACGCTTAGGGTTAGGATTAGGGTTAGGGTTTAGGATTACGCTTAGGTTTAGGGCTTAGGGTTAGATTTAGTGTTAGGGTTAGGGTTAGGGCTACGCTTAGGGTTGCGCGTTACGGTTAGGGTTAGGGGTTAGTGTTAGGGTTAGGGTTTAGGATTACGCTTAGGGTTAGGATTAGGGTTAGGGTTTAGGATTACGCTTAGGGTTAGGGCTTAGGGTTAGATTTAGTGTTAGGGTTATGCTTAGGGTTACGATTAGGGTTAGAGTTAGGGGTTAGGGTTAGGGTTAGGGGTTAGGGTTAGGGTTTAGAGTTAGGGTTAGGGTTATTGTTAAAGTTAGGTTTAGAGTTAGGGGTTAGGGTCAGGATTAGGGTTAGGGTTACGGTTAGGGTTAGGGTCAGGATTAGGGTTAGGGTTAGGGTTAAGGTTAGGGTAAGTTTAAGGGGTTAGGGTTACAGTTAGGATTAGGGGTTAGGGTTAGTGTTAGGGTTAGGGGTTTTGGTTAGGGTTAGAGTTAACGGTAGGGTTAGGGTTAGGGATTAGGGTTAGGGTTAGGGTCAATTAGGGTTAGGGTTAGGGTTAGGGTTAGGGTTACGCTTAGGGTTGCGCTTAGGGTTAGGGGTTAGGGTTAGGGTTAGGGATTAGGGTTAGGGTTAGGGTCAATTAGGATTAGGGTTAGGGTTAGGGTTACGCTTAGGGTTGTGCTTAGGGTTAGGCTTAGGGTTAGGATTAGGGATTAGGGTTAGGGGTTAGGGTTAGGGTTACGATTAGGGTTAGGGTTAGGATTAGGGGTTAGGGTTAGTGTTAGGGTTAGGGGTTTTGGTTAGGGTTAGAGTTAAGGTAGGGTTAGGGTTAGGGATTAGGGTTAGGGTTAGGGTCAATTAGGGTTAGGGTTTCGCTTAGGGTTGCGCTTAGGGTTAGGGGTTAGGGTTAGGGTTACGGGTTAGGGTTAGGGTTAGGGTCAATTAGGATTAGGGTTAGGGTTATGGTTAGGGTTAGGGTTACGCTTAGGGTTGCGCCTAGGGTTAGGCTTAGGGTTAGGGGTTAGGGTTAGGGGTTAGGGTTAGGGTTAGGGTTAGGGATTAGAGTTAGGGTTAGGGTCAATTAGGTTTAGGGTTAGGGTTAGGGCTACGCTTAGGGTTGCGCTTAGCGTTAGGGTTAGGGTTAGGTTTAGGGGTTAGGGTTAGGGTTAGGGTTTAGGATTATGCTTAGGGTTAGGGTTTAGGGTTAGGGTTAGGGTTTAGGATTACGCTTAGGGTTAGGATTAGGGTTAGGGTTTAGGATTACGCTTAGGGTTAGGATTAGGGTTAGGGTTTAGGATTACGCTTAGGGTTAGGGCTTAGGGTTAGGATTAGGGTTAGGGTTTAGGATTACGCTTAGGGTTAGGGCTTAGGGTTAGATTTAGTGTTAGGGTTATGCTTAGGGTTACGATTAGGATTAGGGTTAGGGGTTAGGGTTAGGATTAGGGTTAGGATTAGGGTTAAGGTTTGGGTTAGGGTTAGGGTTTTGAGTTAGGGTTAGGGTTAGGGTTAGGGATTCGGGTTAGGGTTACGGTCAATCAGGTTTAGGGCTACGCTTAGGACTACGCTTAGGGTTGCGCTTAGGGTTAGGGTTAGGGTTAGGGTTAGGTTTAGGGATTAGGGTTAGGGTTACGGTCAATTAGGTTTAGGGTTAGGGTTAGGGCTACACTTAGGGCTACGCTTAGGGTTGCGTTTAGGGTTAGGGTTAGGGTTAGGGGTTAGGGTTAGGGTTAGGGTTTAGGATTACGCTTAGGGTTCGGGGTTAGGGTTAGGGTTAGGGTTTAGGATTACGCTTAGGGTTAGGATTAGGGTTAGGGTTTAGGATTACGCTTAGGGTTAGGGGTTAGGGTTAGGGTTAGGGTTTAGGATTACGCTTAGTGTTAGGATTAGGGTTAGGGTTTAGGATTACGCTTAGGGTTAGGGCTTAGGCTTAGATTTAGTGTTAGGGTTATGCTTAGGGTTACGATTAGGGTTAGAGTTAGGGGTTAGGGTTAGGGGTTAGGGTTAGGGTTAGGGTTTAGAGTTAAGGTTAGGATTATTGTTAAAGTTAGGTTAAGAGTTAGGGGTTAGGTTCAGGATTAGGGTTAGGGTTACGGTTAGGGTTAGGGTCAGGATTAGGGTTAGGGTTAAGGTTAGGGTAAGTTTAAGGGGTTAGGGTTACAGTTAGGATTAGGGGTTAGGGTTAGTGTTAGGGTTAGGGGTTTTGGTTAGGGTTAGAGTTAACGGTAGGGTTAGGGTTAGGGTTAGGGATTAGGGTTAGGGTTAGGGTCAATTAGGTTTAGGGTTAGGGTTAGGGCTACGCTTAGGGTTAGGATTAGGGTTAGGGTTAGGGGTTAGGGTTAGGGTTAGGGTTGAGGATTACGCTTAGGGTTAGGATTAGGGTTAGGGTTTAGGATTACGCTTAGGGTTAGGGTTAGGGTTAGGGTTAGGGTTAGGGTTTAGGATTACGCTTAGGGTTAGGGCTTAGGGTTAGGGGTAGGGTTAGGGCTTGGGTTAGGGTTAGGGTTAGGGCCGTTAGGGTTAGGGTTATGGTGTTGGGTTAGGTTTAGGGTTAGGGTTAGGGCCGTTAGGGTTAGGGCCATTAGAGTTAGGGTTAGGGTTAGGGTTACGATTAGGGGTTTGGTTTAGAGTTAGGGTTAGGGTTGGGGTTGTTAGGGTTAGGGTTAGGGTTAATGTTAGGGTTAGGGTTTTGGGTTAGGCTTAGGCTTAGGGTTAGGGCCATTACGGTTGGGTTAGGGGTTAGGGGTTAGGGTTAGGGTTACGGATAGGAATAGGGTTAGGCCATTAGAGTTAGGGTTAGGGGTTAGGGTTCGGGCTAGAGTTAGGCTTATGGCTTAGGGGTTAGGCGTAAGGGTTAGGCGTAAGGGTAGGGTTAGGGCCTTAGGGTTAGGGCCTTAGGGTTAGGGCCTTAGGGTTATGTTTAGGCTTAGTGTTAGGGTTAGGGGTTAGGGTTAGGTGTTAGGTTTAGATTTAGGATTAGTGTTAGGGTTAGGGTTTAGGGTTATGGTTAGGGTTAGGTTTAGGGATGATGTTTAGGGTTTAGGGCATAGGGTTAGTGTTAAGGGTAGAGGTTAGGTTTAGGGTTACTGTTAGGTTAGGGTTAGGGCCGTTAGGGTTAGGGTTAGGGCCATTAGAGTTAGGGTTAGGGTTAGGGCCATTAGAGTTAGGGTTAGGGCCATTAGGGTTGGGTTAGGGTTAGGCTTAGGGTTAGGGCCATTACGGTTGGGTTACGGGTTAGGGCCATTAGGGTTAGGGTTAGGGCCATTAGGGTTAGGGCCGTTAGGGTTAGGGTTAGGGCCATTAGGGTTGGGTTAGGGTTAGGGTTAGGGCCATTAGGGTTAGGGTCGGGGTTAGGGTTAGGGTTAGGGTTAGGGCCATTAGGGTTAGGGTCAGGGTCAGGGTTAGGGTCAGGGTTAGGGTTAGGGCCATTAGGGTTAGGGTCAGGGTTAGGGTTAGGGTTAGGGTTGGTTGGGGGTTAGGGTTGGGTTAGGGTTAGGGTTAGGGTTACGGTTTAGAGTTAGGGTTAGGGTTATTGGGTTAGGGTTAGTGTTAGGGTTAGGGTTAGGGGTTAGGGTTAGGGTTAGGGTTAGGGTTAGGGTTTAGGGTTAGGGTTAGGGTTAGGGTTAGGGTTAAGGCTAGGGTAAGTTTAAGGGGTTAGGGTTACAGTTAGGATTAGGGGTTAGGGTTAGGGTTAGGGTTAGGGTTAGGGTTAGGGTTAGGGTCAATTAGGGTTAGGGTTACGCTTAGGGTTGCGCTTAGGGTTAGGGGTTAGGGTTAGGGTTAGGGTTAGGGTTAGGGTTAGGGTTTAGGATTACGCTTAGTGTTAGGATTAGGGTTAGGGTTTAGGATTACGCTTAGGGTTAGGGGTTAAGGTTAGGGTTAGGGTTTAGGATTACGCTTAGTTTTAGGGTTTAGGGTTAGGGTTAGGGTTTAGGATTACGCTTAGGGTTAGGATTAGGGTTAGGGTTTAGAATTACGCTTAGGGTTAGGGGTTAGGGTTAGGGTTTAGGATTACGCTTAGGGTTAGGGTTTAGGGTTAGGGTTAGGGTTAGGGTTTAGGATTACGCTTAGGGTTAGGGCTTAGGGTTATATTTAGTGTTAGGGTTATGCTTAGGGTTACGATTAGGGTTAGGGTTAGGGGTTAGGGTTAGGATTAGGGTTAGGGTTTTGGGTTAGGGTTAGGGTTAGGGTTTGGGTCAGGATTAGGGTTAGGGTTAAGGTTAAGGTTAGGGTAAGTTTAAGGGGTTAGGGTTACAGTTAGGATTAGGGGTTAGGGTTAGTGTTAGGGTTAGGGGTTTTGGTTAGGGTTAGAGTTAACGGTAGGGTTAGGGTTAGGGTTAGGGCTACGCTTAGGGTTAGGGTTAGGGGTTAGGGTTAGGGTTAGGGTTTAGGATTACGCTTAGGGTTAGGATTAGGGTTAGGGTTTAGGATTACGCTTAGGGTTAGGGCTTAGGGTTAGGGTTTAGGATTATGCTTAGGGTTAGGATTAGGGTTAGAGTTAGTGTTAGGGTTAAAGTTAGGTTCAGGGTTAGGGTTAGGGTTACGGATAGGAATAGGGTTAGGCTTAGAGTTAAAGTTAGGGGTTAGGGTTAGGGCTAGATTTAGGCTTACGGGTTAGGGGCTAGGGTTAGGGCTAGGGTTAGGGTTAGGGTTAGGGCCGTTAGGGTTAGGGTTAGGGCCATTAGAGTTAGGGTTAGGGTTAGGGCCATTAGAGTTAGGGTTAGGGCCATTAGGGTTGGGTTAGGGTTAGGCTTAGGGTTAGGGCCATTACGGTTGGGTTACGGGTTAGGGCCATTAGGGTTAGGGTTAGGGCCATTAGGGTTAGGGCCGTTAGGGTTAGGGTTAGGGCCATTAGGGTTGGGTTAGGGTTAGGGTTAGGGTTAGGGTTAGGGTTAGGGTTAGGGTTAGAGTTTAGGATTACGCTTAGGGTTAGGATTAGGGTTAGGGTTTAGGATTACGCTTAGGGTTAGGGGTTAGGGTTAGGGTTAGGGTTTAGGATTACGCTTAGGGTTAGGGTTTAGGGTTAGGGTTAGGGTTTAGGATTACGCTTAGGGTTAGGGGTTAGGGTTAGGGTTAGGGTTTAGGATTACGCTTAGGGTTAGGGTTTAGGGTTAGGGTTAGGGTTTAGGATTACGCTTAGGGTTAGGATTAGGGTTAGGGTTTAGAATTACGCTTAGGGTTAGGGGTTAGGGTTAGGGTTTAGGATTACGCTTAGGGTTAGGGTTTAGGGTTAGGGTTAGGGTTAGGGTTTAGGATTACGCTTAGGGTTAGGGCTTAGGGTTATATTTAGTGTTAGGGTTATGCTTAGGGTTACGATTAGGGTTAGGTTTAGGGGTTAGGGTTAGGATTAGGGTTAGGGTTTTGGGTTAGGGTTAGGGTTAGGGTTTGGGTCAGGATTAGGGTTAGGGTTAAGGTTAAGGTTAGGGTAAGTTTAAGGGGTTAGGGTTACTAGTTAGGATTAGGGTTTAGGGTTAGTGTTAGGGTTAGGGGTTTTGGTTAGGGTTAGAGTTAACGGTAGGGTTAGGGTTAGGGTTAGGGCTACGCTTAGGGTTAGGGTTAGGGGTTAGGGTTAGGGTTAGGGTTTAGGATTACGCTTAGGGTTAGGATTAGGGTTAGGGTTTAGGATTACGCTTAGGGTTAGGGCTTAGGGTTAGGGTTTAGGATTATGCTTAGGGTTAGGATTAGGGTTAGAGTTAGTGTTAGGGTTAAAGTTAGGTTTAGGGTTAGGGTTAGGGTTACGGATAGGAATAGGGTTAGGCTTAGAGTTAAAGTTAGGGGTTAGGGTTAGGGCTAGATTTAGGCTTACGGGTTAGGGGCTAGGGTTAGGGCTAGGGTTAGGGTTAGGGTTAGGGCCGTTAGGGTTAGGGTTATGGTTTTGGGTTAGGTTTAGGGTTAGGGTTAGGGCCGTTAGGGTTAGGGCCATTAGAGTTAGGTTTAGGGTTAGGGTTACGATTAGGGTTTTGGTTTAGGGTTAGGGTTAGGGTTGGGGTTACGATTAGGGTTTTGGTTTAGGGTTAGGTTTAGGGTTGGGGTTGTTAGGGTTAGGTTTAGGATTAATGTTAGGGTTAGGGTTTTGGGTTAGGCTTAGGCTTAGGGTTAGGGCCATTACGGTTGGGTTAGGGGTTAGGGGTTAGGGTTAGGGGTTAGGGTTAGGGTTAGGGTTTAGGGTTAGTGTTAGGATTATTGTTACAGGTCTATTGTTGGGGCTGCAGATTCCTCAGCAGGGAGCAGGAGGGGCAGGGCTGAGCTCTTCTCTGTGACAGTGACAGAACCCAGGGAATGGCAGAAGATGTGCCAGGGAGGGTCAGTGGGACATGAGGAAAAGGTTCTTCACCCAGAGGTGCTGGACACTGAACAGGCTCCCCAGGGAGGTGTCACGGCCCCAAGCCTGGGCCCCTGTATGATGTGACAGAGTGAACCTTCAGCTCCTTTGTGGATGGTGCAAAGCTGGGCAGAGGCCTTGGACAACCTCACCTGGTTCACCCTGCCCTGAGCAGGACACTGAGACAAGATGATGTTCAACCTGAGTTACTCTGTGATTCAAGGAATCTTTCCCTTGGAAAGGTTTTGGGAGAAGGAATAGGTGGAGGAACAAGAAAATAAAAAATAAACAGAGCAGTTCCTGTGAAGAATGCTTCTCTACTCAAATTGTTAGCAGGAAATCTATAATCAGCTCCCCAAACTCCCTGTTCTGCTCATTGGCCCCTGGGATTTACAGCACATTTCTTTACATCACATTCTGCACTGAAGTTTGCACTGATTGTTACAGCTTCCTCGCAGGAATCGCTTCATGTTTCCTTATAGAACCAGACGTAAACAGCCACCAGGGAATTTTTAATTAGAGGAAACAAAAAAGGAGGAAAAAAAAAGAAAACACAATAGAACTTAATGATGTTTCTCAGTTCTATGGTTAAATTCAGTATTTTCCAGTGAGGTCCGTTGCCATAACTGAAGAGTTGCCCATAGGGAGTATGAGAGCAACTGAAAGACTGAGCTGAAAGACTTCACCTGCCTGAAGCTCAAAGCAGAGTGAGAGCTGAGAGGCTCTGAATGAGCAAAGAGTGAGAGGTGAAGAACCTCTGGGGAGCGATGGAAAGTGCAAATGTCCAGACAGGTTTCTGAAAATTCATATTTTGGCAGGATAGAAATTCCACAGATATTTTATTGGAAATACTGAATTATTTCATCTGATAAAAAAAATAAGAGTGGGGAGTTTTTTGTTGTTGTTGTCATTGGTGGTTTGGTTTTGTTTTTCAGTTTTGAGGGGAGTTCTCAGGTTTTCGGGCTGAGCTCCATGGTCTCACTATAAGCACCCAGCGCAAACCTCGAGAGGCCCCCGTGTACCTGAGGTGTTTGCCTGGGACTGGCAGGTATCAGACCAGACTGATGGAGCCACGTCAGTTTTGTCATTTACATCTAGTGTTCAAGAATTGTGTACTTAATTAGATAAGTTTCAGGAGTATGGGTAAAGAGGCAGGTGTGTGAAGAAGTGATAGAAGAATTTTCCAGTTTATATCATAGAATCATAGAAACGTTTCAGTTGGAAGAGACTCTCAAAACCAGTGAGTCCAAACATAACCTTACTTTATCCCTAAACCATGTCCCTGAGAACCTCATCCAAACTCCTTTTAAACCCCTGCAGGCATGGCGACTCCACCACTGCCCTGGGCAGCCTGTTCTAATGCCTGAAAACCCTTTTTGTGGATTATTTTTTCCTAAAATCCAATCTGAACCTCCTCTGGCGCAATTTGGGACCATTTCCTCTTCTCCGATCACTTGCTACTTGGGAGAAGAGAACAACATCTCCCATGCCCCATCCTCTTTTCAGGCACTGCAGAGAACGAGAAGGTCTCCCCTCAGTTCCTGTTCTCCAGGCTGAACAGCCCCAGTTCCGTCAACTGCTCCTCATCACACTTGTGTTCCAGACCCTCAGCAGCTTCATCACCTCCTCTGCACTCTCTCTAGTGCCTCACTGTTCTTCTTATGATGAGGGGCCCAAAACTGAACACAGGAGTCAAGGTGCGGCCCCACCAGTTCCAAGTACAGTGGCACAATCACTTCCCTCATCCCACTGGCAACACTATTCCTGATACAAGCCAGGATGCCGGTGGCCTTTTTGGCCACCTCGGCACACACTGGCTCATGTTCAGCCTCTGTTGATCAACACCCCCAGGTCTTTTTCCAACAGCAGCTTTCCAGCCGCTCTTGCCCAAGCCTGTAGTGTTGCAGGAAGTTGTTATGACCTATGTGCCTGACCCAGCACTTGGCCTCGTTGAACCTCAGACAACTGGCCTCAGTCAGCCAAGATCCCTCTGTATGGCCTTCCAACCCTCCAGCAGATCAACACTCCCACCCAATTTGGTGTCATCTGCAAACTTAATGAGGGTGCACTCAATCCCCTCATCCAGATGATTGACAAAGAGATTAAACAGAACTGGTACCAATACTGAGCCTTGGGGACACCACTTGTGACCGGTCATCAACTGGATTTGGCTCTGTTCACCACAACTCTTCGGCCCAGCCCTCCATCCAGTTCTTTACCCATCCCAGATACACCATCCAGGCCACGAGCTGCAGTTTCTCCAGGAGATGCTGTGGGATACGGTGTCAAAGGTTTTACTGAAGTCTAACGACACAACATCCACAGCCTTTCCCTCATCTACTGGGGGTGTCACCTTATCATAGAAGGAGATCAGGTTTGTCCAGAGTACCTGCCTTTCATAACCCCCTGTTGGCTGGGCCTGATCACATGATCCTCTGGTATGTACTGCCTGATGTTACTCAAGATCACCTGCTCCATGACCTTTCCCTGCATCGAGGGCAGACTGACAGGTCTGTAGTTCCCCAGATTCTCCTTCCAGCCCTTCTTGTAGATGGGTGTCACATCTGCCAACTTCCAGTCAACTGGCATCTCCCTAATTAGCCAGGACCACAGCTAAATAAGGGGAAGTGGCTCAGTGATCGCCTCCGCCAGCTCCTCAGCACCCTTGGGTGCATCCCATGTGACCCCATAGACTTGTGGGTATCCAAGTGGTGTAGCAGGTTGCCAACCATTTCCTCTTGGATTATTTGGGCTTCATTCTGCTTCCTATCCCTCTCTTCTGGCTTGGGGTGGTGGGTACCTGGAGCACAACTGTTCTGACTTAGAGACTGAGGCAAAAAGGTATGTAATACCTCAGCCTTTCCCTTATCTTCTGTCACTATCTTTCCCTCTGCATCCATCGGGGACTGGACATCCTTTTTAGCCCTCCTGTTGTTGCTGATACATTTATAGAAACATTTCTTGTTGTCTTTAACAGCAGTAACCAAGCCTGACTCTAGTTGGGCTTTGGCCCTTCTAGTTTCTCCCTGCATAACTTCATGGCATTCTTGTATTCCTCTTGAGTAGCCTGACACTTCTTCCAAAGATTATAAATTCTGATTTTATTCCTATGTTTCAGCCCCAGCTCTCTACTCAGACAGGCCGGCCTTCCTCCCCGCCAGTTCACCTTCTGGCACATGGGGACAGCTGCTCCTGCTCCTCTGAGATCACCTTCCTGAAGACAGACCAGCCTTCCTGGACTGCGTTGTCCTTCAGAACTGCCTCCCGAGGGTCTCTGCCAACCAACCTTCTGAACAGGTCAATGTCTGCCCTTCAGAAATCCAAAGTAGCAGTTCTGCTGACCATCCTCCTCAAATTCAACTCCTGTCCCTTCACAGGACACCATACAGTTCACACCGTGTGTCTGAGGACGTTGTCCAGTCTCCTCTTGAACACTGTCAGGCTTGGACTGTGACCCCTCCCTGGGGATCCTGTTCAGTGTCCAGCACCTCTGGGTGAAGAACCTCTTCATCATGTCTGAACCCTGGCACATCTTCCTTCTATTCCCTTGGCTTCTGTCATTGGTCACCAAAGACAAGAGATCAGTACCTTCTCTCCCTTCTCACTTTGCCTTGTTGAAGCTCATACAATTGGACTCAGTCAACCAAGATCCCTCAGCATCTGCAAACTTAATGAGGATGCACTCAGTGCCCTCATCCAGATCATTGATAAAGAGATTAAACAAAACTGGCCCCAATACTGAGCCCTGGGGACACCACTCGTGACCAGCCACCAATCAGATTTGGCTCTATTCACCAAAACTCTTTGGGCCTGGCCCTCCAGCCAGTTCTTTACCCATCGCAGATACACCATCCAGGCCATGAGCTGCAGCTTCTCCAGGAGATGCTGTGGGATACGGTGTCAAAGGCTTTACTGCAGTCTAAGGACACAACACCCACAGCCTGTGTGGCAGATTCACTCCCCACCACAGACTTTCCCTCATCTGCTCAGCCGGTCACCTTGTCATAGAAGGAGATCAGGCTGGTCAAGCAGGACCTGCCTTTCACAAAACCATGCTGATTGGGCCCGATTGCTCGTCTGGTATGGGTGACCTCACAGTCCTTTCCCAGCCATGTTCCTGCTGTTGGCCTATCTCCTGCAGAGGCAGAAGTGACCTCACAGTCCCCTCCACAGCCATTGGCTTCCTACTGGACTATGATTTCCTGACACACAAGTGACCACATGGCATTGTACCCAGCCATCACCCTGCTTGTGGTCCGGTGTGTGAGCAGATCAAACTGAACTGCTTTCATCAAATTTATCCAATAGATTTCCTATCAAGGGTTTGAGTGGAGAAACGTTCCTCAGAGGAGCTGCTGTATTTACTCTGGGGCATTTTATATCTCACTTGAAACAGCTCTCCAAGGAAAATATTCATGGAATCCTACGATAACACAGGTTGGAAGAGACCCCTGAACACCATCTCTGTCCCACTGACCTTTATGGCACCCCAAGGAACAGCTGACAGCATCAGTGCTCGCTTGGGCTCATCTCACGACATGCACACAATGGACATGCACATGATGTGTATGGTTACATCTCATCTGTACAATGACACATGGACTTTTGACCTTGTATTTCATAGAATCATAGAATCTCTTGAGTTGGAAGGGGCGCACGAGGATCATCGACTCCAACTCCTGTCCCTGCACAGGACACCCCACAGGTCACACCGTGTGTCTGAGGACCTTGTCCAGTCTCTGCTTGATCACTGTCAGGTTGGGGCCCTGACTCCTCCCTGGGAAGCTGTTCAGTGTCAAGCACCTCTGCAAACATGGAAACATGGACTTCTGACCTATTCATTCAGTGTAATTCCATGGAGGGACAAAGAACTCTGAGCTGGGGTGAGAGGCCAGTGCTGGAAATGGTGGTTGTGAGGGTCCAGCCCATGACGATTGCCCTGGGTGTCCAGTGCACAGGGGCACAGCCCAGCCCCTGCTCTGCTGGTCCTGCAGGTCTCTGGCAGGAGGCCTGGCTGTGAGAGGACACTGCTGTGTGCCAGCCTGCACACACACACTGTTCAGCTGTGCCCTGGGGTTTGCATCTGTGGCCACTTTTGTGGGCATGTTCTTGAGAGAAGGTTTATAAGAAGACCTAAACCTTCAGGCCCTGCCCCGAGGAGATCACCTTTCTATCTGGAAAGGCTGTTGTGAGCCCAGTTCTGTCACAGCAGTGCCCATTGCCTGTCCCTGCCTGTGCTCACAGCACTGACACACAGCAGGATGGGGACCAAGCTGCCAGAGCACTCAGGCCTTGCACCAACACAAGGGATGAGAAGGAGAGTGTGGGAGTGGAACCAGAACAGCTCTGGGAGACCAAGCACTGGTGCTCTGTGGCAGTGCTGCCATGCTGGACTCTCTTCCCTTCTACCCATGCACACAGGAACTGTCCCTGCAGCTCCAAAATAGCCCTGCAGGAGGGACAGAGTGAAAAAAAAGTCACTATACGAACCTTTATTTTGTTTAAACAAAAGGAGAGCACGGCTCCTCATTTATACAGCCAGTGGTTATAAAAGAAAAGCAGACAGAGAATTGGAAAGGGGATGAAAACATTATAACAATAAAAAACCAACACACCAAAACAGAAAATCCAGATGACAGGCTAAGCCTGTAATAAGTTACTTTAAAACTCCTATGCAGAAGCAGAGGGGCAGTTTATTACTCCAGAAAACACTTATATATGATTTTGCACAGGGCATCCTTGAGCTCCTGGTTCCTCATGCTGTAGATGAGGGGGTTCACTGCTGGAGGTAACACTGAGTACAGAACAGACACCACCAGGTCCGTGGATGTGGAGGAGAAAGAGGGGGGCTTCAGGTGAGCAAATATGCCAGTGCTGATAAACAGGGAGACCACGGCCAGGTGAGGGAGGCAGGTGGAAAAGGCTTTGTGCCGTCCCTGCTCAGAGGGGATCCTCAGCACGGCCCTGAAGATCTGCACGTAGGACACCATGATGAAAATGAAGCACATAAAAGCTAAACAGCAACTGACCACAAGAATCCCAAGTTCCCTGAGGTAGGTGTCTGAGCAGGAGAGCTTGAGGATCTGGGGGATTTCACAGAAGAACTGGTCCAGGGCATTGCCCTTGCACAGGGGCAGTGAAAATGTATTGGCCGTGTGCAGCAGAGCATAGAGAAACCCAGTGGCCCAGGCAGCTGCTGCCATGTGGACACAAGCTCTGCTGCCCAGGAGGGTCCCGTAGTGCAGGGGTTTGCAGATGGCAACGTAGTGGTCGTAGGACATGATGGTGAGAAGAAAATACTCTGCTGTAGCACAGAAAAAGAAAAAAAAGATCTGGGCAGCACATCCTGTGTATGAGATGGCCCTGGTGTCCCACAGAGAGTTGGCCATGGACTTTTCTCTGTTCTCCCTTTCATAACAATTCCGGGTTTAGTTTCCTCCCATTTCTGATCATTTCCCTGCTGCCTTGAGATTCTCCCCCTGGGAGGTGTTTCCCTGTCCATGTCTCTTCCATGTCAGTGCTCACAGACCCCATCCCACCCTCTGTGCCCTCCCCCTGGCCCTACAGATCCTGCCTGTTCACAGGGCACTGCCTGGGGGCATCTTCCTGTTTGCAGGTTGGAAAACAGGACAGGTCAGACTAAGGCTGACGGGTCCAGCCAATGGTGGAGATGAAGCCCAGGTCGAGGAGGGCGAGGTTGAGCAGGAAGAAGTACATGGGGGTGTGGAGGTGCTGGTCCCAGGCTATGGTGGTGATGATGAGGCTGTTGCCCAGGAGGGCAGCCAGGTAGATGCCCAGGAAGAGCCAGAAGTGCAAGAGCTGCAGCTCCCGTGTGTCTGTGAATGGCAGGAGCAGGAACTGGGTGATGGAGCTGCTATTGGACATCTGCAGCCTCTGGGCATAGGACACTGACAAGTTAGGGGAGATTTCTCTGAGCAAAGTCAAAGCCATTTCTCACACACCCTCCCCTGCTCCACGCTCCCTTGTCCTTTCCCAGACCTTCCTCCAGCTCCGTGTCTGAGCCCTGGGTGGTGCTGGCTGGAGGTGCCGTGAGGAGCAGGGCCTGTGCCCGCTGGCTGCCGAGGAGTCAGCCCTGCTCTGCAGCAGGGGGCATGGGAACAGGGGGCAGGGGACAGTCCTGGGGATCAGCTTTGTCGGATGGAACCAAAACAAGTCTCATCCTTTCCTAAAAAGCATTTTCTTGGTTGCAGCATCTCTGCACTTCTCTGAGGGGCTTTCAGATAACACACAGATGCTGTAGGACAGGTTTCCATCCTGGATGGAACCTCACTTCTTGGAAGGAAACCTCAGTGAAACAGACAAGGGTCCTAATGATGGCATTTGATTCAGGGAGACTCAGCTCATTCCCAGCCCCACAGCCTGCATTGCCCACAGCCCCACAGGGCAGAGCAAAGCTGGGACACGTGTTCCCATGGACACACCTGCAGGAAAGGACCCACATGATCAGGCTGTGACTCTGCAGCTGAAACTGCCATCCCCAGAGAGCCTGACAGCAAGAACAAGATCCCAACAGCAGTGACCCAGAGCAGGGGAGCAAGAAGGACAATGCAGTGAGGGTGGGTGTGAGAGAGGCCAGGGCAGAGGCAGCCGGGCACTCAGACAGCGTCACCCTTCCCCAGCTGTGCAGCCACCTCCCAGACACCAACATTGCCGGGCAGCTGCTCTCAGCCCCTGTGCTCTGCAGAGGAACTGGAGCTCTGGCTGCACAGGAGCTGCTTCATGCCTTGGAGCCCCCGGCCCTGAGGGCAGAGGCTTTGCTGGGTGGGACAGGAGGCCAGGGGGCTGCTCACAGAAGGGATCTGCACTGCAGGGGATCACAGGGACTTTTCTCTGTTCTCCCTCCCATAACATTTCCGGGTTTAGTTTCCTCTCACTTCTGATCATTTCCCTGGTGCCTGGAGATTCTCCCCCTGGGAGGTGTTTCCCTGTCCATGTCTCTTCCCTGTCAGTGCTCACAGACCCCATCCCACCCTCTGTGCCCTCCCCCTGGCCCTACAGATCCTGCCTGTTCACAGGGCACTGCCTGGGGGCATCTTCCTGTTTGCAGGTTGTAAAACAGGACAGGTCAGACTGAGGCTGACGGGTCCAGCAAAGGTGATGCAGGTGCTGTGCACAGGCAGAGGGGTGGTGAAGGGATGTTATGAGCCTTCTGGCAGATGTGCTGATCACTCAGAGTTGCAGTTCAGGAGTCTCAGTGACTTGTTTAAGCATGAGAGCTCATTTTCATTTTATCCTTTCCTGCACCCCCAACCCCTTGGGATAGGAAACTGAAAAGACAGGCTCAGGAAAGCTCCTTATCTGTCAGGTAATCCTTGCATTGATCTTCTCCTTGGGGCGTCCCCTTGGAAGAATCCTGCAGGACATCTGGAGCTGTGAGCAGTGCTGACCCACACAGTACCCTCTCAACAGCAGAAGCACCTTTCCTACCCTTATGGGGGATGCTCCTTTCCCCTGAAGCTTATCCCTGCAGCACTGTGGGGATCTCCCCGGTCAGGCTGAGCACTGACCCTGGCAGGCGGCAGAGTCCCTGCCCCAGCACAGCCCTGGGGTGCAGGGACCCTGCTCTGCAGGACAGCCCTGGGCACCCCTGGGTGCTCACCCGGCTTCACAGCTGTTCAGCATTGCCTGACAAGATCCCCTCCTTACAGATCCCACCAGCTGTGCCTGTGCCAGTTTTAGGAGATGCCTCCATTAGCTACAGCTGCATTGCCCTGCATGCAGAGACTTACCATGGCATGGGCTGCAAAGGCTTCTCCTCCAGTGAGCTCTCAGTCATCCTCCCAATCCTGACCACCTTTCATCTCTCTCTGCCTTGCTCGTCTCCCTGAGATCCCCATGCAGAGCCCTCAGCCCTGCTGCGCTGTGCAGAGGAGCTGCTCCTGGGCAGAGCTGTCTCTCTGCAGCGCTGCCGCTTACCAGGAGCTCCCTGTGTCCCAGGAGCCCAGCCCAGCTCAGCAGCACAGGAGCAGCCCAAGGCGCTTTAATGACCCCCCTGGTGGGTTTGGTGCTGTGCCCATTGACCTCAGACCCTGAGGTGGAGTTGATGCAACTTCTCAAGAAGTGAAAGTCAGAATCAAACTCCAAAGTTTCTTGCAATGTTATTGGGTCCCACTGAGGGGCACAACTGAGAAACCATCCACAGAGTCGGGTTAAAACAGAAAAATGGAGGCAGAGATGACAGATCAGGAAAAGCAAAGTAAATGTCTCTCTGATGCTGAGTAAACCTGGATGTGTTTCATTAACCAAAGGGCCAAGCCCTGACCCCCAGCCCTGGGAAGGCAGATCCTGTCCATCCCACGTTGCCCAGGGCCCTTCCTGGGACAGTGTGATGTGGGTCTGTGCAAGGCCAAGGGCAGGACTATGGTCCCACACCTCCCAGGTTCCTGGCTGGGGACAAGGAGGCCACGAGGCCCCTGTGCTGGAAGGACAAGGTGTCTCCTCACAGGCATCAGAGGTGCAGACAACAGCCATAGCCAAGGGGAGAAGGAGCTCATGTCTGCTGGGGGTTTCAGCCCTTTACATCCCTTGATCATCTCCACCACAGCCTGTCCTGTGCTGTGGCATCCCCTGCACCTCTTTCCCTGCAGGCTGCAGGCATCCCCCCTGCTGCCCCACCTTGCTCTTGTCTGAGCATCTTCCTTCCTTTGCTGACATCTCTGCATCCTCCCCAGCTGTTCCTTGGAGCACAAAGCCTTGGGCTGATGCAGACTCCCTCTGCTGACCTGCTCCACCACAGCACTGCCCTTCCAGTCACCTTCCTTGCTGCTCATGTCCAGCCTGGACCTCCCCAGCTGCACTTTGGGCCATTATTTCTTTCTCATGCTCTTTCCCACTAGGAAGAAAAACTCCACCACCTCTGAAACCACCCTTCGAGCACTCTCCGGCTACTCCTGCCCTGCTGCAGCCTCCCCAGCGCTGCTGGGCCAAAGCAACCCAGGTCCCTCAGCATCCCACACCATGTGCACAAGGTGCTGAACCTGCTTGGCAGAGCCCTGCACTCTCCAGTTCCTCCCTGCTTCTCCAAACTGGGAAGCCGCACACTGGCACACCCCCGTGTGTGTGGGGTCACACCAGTGCTGAACCGAATGGGATGAGAACTCCAGGTGTCTGGGTCCCCACGCTCCTCCTCATACAGCCCCGTGTGCAGCTGCCTTGTTCATGGTGAGCATGCACCATGGGCTTGTGTGGGGACCTTGGAGTGCCCAGGCCCTTCTCCTCAGGGTCACTGCTCAGCATGTCAGGTCCTGCTCTATCCTGATGTGTGGGGTAATTCTCCCACCCTTATGCAGAATGTTTCACTTCTCCTTGTAAAACTGAAGAGCTTTCTGACGGGTGAATCCCAGATTTCCTCAAAGTTGTGCCTCTCCCTGGACTGAAGTTCCATTTGCTCAGCTGTTATTGTTTGCATGTAGAGGGCTTGTCCTGATGGGGGTGTGTCTCCCAAGGTAACAAGATAAGGAGCTGCAGGGCACTATAAATACCATCTCCTGGAGAAACTGTGGGGTCTTGGGGGCCTGGTACTCGTAATGTCATGTCTGGACTCCAAGGGCAAGTTGTCCTTTATGTCAGAGAACAGCAGGAATGTGTGGAGCTCTGCCTGGGGACAGACAATGTCAGCTGAATTTTGAGGAGTCAGCATGAGAGGGCAGAACAACATGGGCAATGTTGTGGTCACTGGACATCAGCTGCAGACTCACTGGTCAGGAAGAGGAATTAGATGATGCCTTCTTCAAACAGATGAAAGAAGCCTCATGTTTCCAGGGCTGTGTCCTCGTGGCAGACCTGAGATATCCCAATATCTGCAAGGCACCAGCCTTCCAGGAGGGTTTGGAGCTCATTGACAACATCTTCCTGACACGGGTGTCTGAGGGGTCAGTGAGGTGAGGTGCCCTGTGGGACTTCACACTTACAAACCACAAAGAGTTGGTCAGGATGGAACAGTCAGGGATGGGAAAGTGGAGCTGAGGCTCCTGGGAGATGATAACAAGGCAAAGAGCAGGATTTCAGGAGAGCAAGCTTTGACCTGCTGAGGGACCTGCTTGGGTCCTATGGGATATGACCTTGGTGTCTGCAGTGCTTTTCTCTCACATTTCCTTCCTCCTCTCTCCCACCTGCTGTTCTGCAGCTTTTTTTACCCTTTCTCAAATTCAATATCCCAGAGGTGCTGCCAGCATCACTGAGTGGCTCAGATTTGGAAGGCGTGGGTCCATCTTGGAGCAGCTGAAATCAGTTCTGTCTGACGTTGGTGAACGTGAATTGTGAAACAAGGAAGAGGTGGTGAGGGATGTGAACATCAGTGTCCACCTTGGCTGTTGTGACCAGGAAACAGTGGGGTCCCAGGCACCAGAGGGGAGGGAGGGAGGCCAGCAGCAGAGCACAGGCTGGTGGGCTCCAGAGGAGAAGACTTTGACATACTGAGGGGTGGCGACCAATAGAGGTGGTGGCATGGAAGTAGATCTGAAGAGTGAAGGAGCTCAGGAAACCTAAACAAGCCTTACAGGACAACCTGCTCCAAGCACAAGAATGATCTTTCCAAGTACCCCTGAAAAGAAGCATTTATCTCATGGGGCTGGACCAGTTCTTCTGTGAAATCCCCCACATCCTCAAGCTCTCCTGCTCACACTCCTACCTCAGGCAACTTGGGCTTATTGTGGTTGGTGTCTGTTTAGCATTTGGGTGTTTTGTGTTCATTGTGCTGTCCTATGTGCAGATCTTCAGGGCCGTGCTGAGGATCCCCTCTGAGCAGGGACGGCACAAAGCCTTTTCCACCTGCCTCCCTCACCTGGCCGTGGTCTCCCTGTTTGTCAGCACTGCCATGTTTGCCCACCTGAAACCTCCCTCCATCTCCTCCCCATCCCTGGACCTGGTGGTGTCTGTTCTGTACTCGGTGGTACCTCCAGCAGTGAACCCCCTCATCTACAGCATGAGGAACCAGGAGCTCAAGGACGCCCTGCAGAAACATATGACTCGATTTCTTCTGAAGCTATAAACTGTATCTATCTTCTTCTACGTAAGAGTTATAGTCTAACTCTTTGCAGGTTCATCCTGTCTGCAGTACTTTTTTTCTCTATTTGTGTTTTTTTTATTGTGATAATGTTTTAAGTCCCTTTGAAATTCACTGTCTGCTCTTCTCACTGAGTGGCTGTGATGATGAGGAATGGTGCTCTCTGTGTATAAACAAAATAAAGGGCCCTTCAGGAAATATTTTTCTGCTGACATCCTAACTCCAAGGCCTTTTTGGAGCTGCAGGGACAGTTCCTGTGTGTCTGGATGGAGAGGAAAAGAGTCCAGTATGGCAGCACTGCCAGGGAGCACCAGCACTGCGTGCTCTGGCACCTTTGTCACCATCCTGCTGTGTATCACTTGTGATCGCAAGCAGGGACAGGCGATGGGGATTGTGTGGCAGAGCTGGCCTCAGAACAGCCTTTCCAGAAAGAAAGGCTTAGGTCTTCATTCAAACTTTTTCTCAGAACCTCCTGCAGTGTCCTCTCACAGCCAGGCCTCCTGCCAGAGACCTGCAGGACCAGCAGAGCAGGGTCTGTGCTGTGCCCCTGTGCACTGGACACCCAACACAATCTGCCCCAATCATCATGGACTAATCCCTCACAATGTCCATTTCCATCACTGGCCTCTCACCCCAGCTCAGAGCGGTTCTTTGTCCCTCCATGGAAAGACAATGAATGAGTTGGTAAGAAGAAGAATGTTTGTGTTCTACAGATGAGATGTGTGCATGCACATCATGTACGTGAGATGAGATTAACAGAAGTGAGCACAAATGCTGTCAGATATACCGGGGGTAGCATTTTGCATCTGAGACACAGCAACCCTGTCTGTACAGACAGACTGGGGGACGAGATCTCAGAATCCCAGAATGTCAGGGATTGGAAGAGACCTGGAAAGCTCATCCAGTGCAATCTCCCCATGGAGCAGGAACACCCAGCTGAGGTTCCACAGGAAGGTGTCCAGGCGGGTTTGAATGTCTGCAGAGAAGGAGACTCCACAACCTCCCTGGGCAGCCTGGGCCAGGCTCTGCCACCCGCACCGGGAAGAAGTTTCTTTTCATCTTTCAGTGGAACCTCCTGTGTTCCAGTTTGCACCCATTACCCCTTGTCCTATCATTGGTTGTCACCGCAAAGAGCCTGGCTACATCCTCCTGACACTCACCCTTTATATATTTATGAACACTCATGAGGTCACCCCTCAGTGTCCTCTTCTCCAGCTCCAGAGCCCCAGCTCCCTCAGCCTTTCCTCACACGGGAGATGCTCCACTCCCTTCAGCATCTTGGTGGCTGCGCTGGACTCTCTCCAGCAGTTCCCTGCCCTTCTGGAACTGAGGAGCCACAACTGGACACAATATTCCAGCTGTGGTCTCCCCAGGGCAGAGCAGACGGGCAGGAGAACCTCTCTGACCTACTGACCACCCCCTTCTAACCCACCCCAGGTACCATTGGCCTTCCTGGCCACAAGAGCCCAGTGCTGGCTCATGGTCACCCTGCTGTCCCGAGGACCCCCAAAGCCCTTTCCCCTACACTACTCTCTAGCAGGCTGTTCCCCAACTTATACTGGAACCTGGGGTTGTTCCTGCCCAGATTCAAGACTCCACACTTGCCCTTGTTATATTTCATTAAATTTTCCCCCACTCAACTCTCCAGCCTGTCCAGGTCTCTGATGGCAGCACAGCTTCCAGTGTCAGCCACTCCTCCCAGCTTGGTGTCACCAGCAAACTTGCTGACAGTCACTTTATTCCCTCGTCCAAATCATTGATGAGTATATTGAATAATACTGGCCCCAGCACTGCCCCCTGGGGCACTGCACTGGATCCAGGCCTCAACTGGACTCTGCCCATTGACCACAACTCTCTAGCTTCTTCCCTTCAGCCAGTTCACAGTCCACCTCACTACCCGCTCATCCAGACCGCACTCCCTCAGTTTAGCAGCAAGGTTGCTGTGGGAGACGGTGTCAAATGCTTTACTGAAGTCAAGGTAGATCACATCCACTGCTTTGCCATCATCCATCCACCTTGTTATGTCCTCATAAAAGGCTATGAGGTTGGTCAAGCACGACTTCCCCTTGGTGAAGCCATGCTGACTGCCCCTAATGACCCTCTTATCCTTGATATGCTTTGAGATGGCACCAAGGGTAAGTTGTTCCATCACCTTCCCAGGGATGGAGGTGAGGCTGACCAGTCTATAGTTACCTGGGTTCTCCTTCTTGCCCTTTTTGAAGACTGGAGTGACATTTGCTTTCCTCAAGTCTTCAGGCACCTCTCCTGTTTCCCAAGACGTGGCAAAGATGATGGAGAACGGTCCAGCAATGACCTCAGCAAGCTCCCTCAGCACCCGCGGGTGCATCCCATCCGGACCGATGGATTTATGGATGTCCAGATTGCCCAACTGCTCCCTAACCCAGTCCTCATCAACCCAGGCAAACTCCTCCATTGTCCTGCTTTCCCCATGGGTCTCAGTGGTACAGGGCTCCTCAGGACAGCCCCTGGCAGAGCAGACAGAGACAAAGAAGCATTCAGTAACTCTGCCTTCTCTGTATCTTCTGTCACCAGGGCACCCACCTCGTTCATCAGTGGGCCTACATTGCCTCTGCTGTTAGTTTTATCTGCCACGTATTGGAAAAAACTCTTCCTGTTGTCCTTGACCCCTCTCGCCAGGTTTAATTGTAAGGAGGCCTTAGCTTTCCCAGTTGCCTCCCTACACCCTCTGACAACAGCCTGATATTCTCCCCAAGTGGCCAGCCCCTCCTTCATGATCTAGAAACTCTCCTCTCCCACTTGAGCACATCCAACATCTCCCTGTTCAACCACACAGGTCTCCTGGCTCCCTTCCTTGACTTCCTACGTGTCGGGATGCTCTGATCTTGTGCCCGGTACAAACAGTCCCTGAACACTGACCAACTATCTTGGGCCCCTTTACCTTCAAGCAGCCTTGCCCAGGGGATTTCCCCCTGCAATTGCCTGAAAACGCCAAAGTTTGCCCTGCTGAAGTCCAGGGTTGCAATTCTGCTTGCTATCCTGCTCCTGCCACAGGAGATCCTGAACTGCACCATCTCATGGTCGCTGCAGCCAAAGCAGCCCTCAACCGTTACCGCTTCAACCAGCCCCTCGTTAGTGAGGATGAGGTCCAGCAGCTCCTCGCCTAGTCGGCTCCTCTGCCCTTTGCATCAGAAAGTTCTCATCAAGGCACTGGAGGATCTTCCTAGACTGTGACTGGCTGGCTGAGTAGTCCTTCCAACAAACATCAGGGAAGTTAAAATCCCCCACCACAACCAGGGCCTGTGATTGCGAGGTTGCTCTCAACTGTCTGGTGGCTTGTATGCCCATCTGTCACGGTCCATTCAATGATGGGCTTGTGATGGTTCTGGTCACCTTGATCTCAGAGTGCAAAATTACGGTGACCAGAATGCCAAGGGCTTATAGTTCAATCAAGCAGTGTAACTTTATTAATTTGCCCATAAAGCGGCACGCGATAGAGAGAGAGAAAGAAAAAGAAGTCCTGCCAGTCCTCCATTGTGGTTCTGGATCCTCTGGTGGGAAGATCTTCAATTGTGTCCATTCTGGAGTCACCTTTTATGCTTCTTCACCCCCCCTCGCTCCCATTGTTTGAGGCCAGTCTCCGCCTTGATTTCACAACCCAGGCTCATACTGCGCAGGCTCGAAGGGTTCACGCTTTCTTTTCCCAACGCTTATGTGGCCTGCATTCAGGGGTCCTTTTCTGGTCCATTGGGTGACCTCAGGACCCTTGGCAAGCTCCTGGGCATGCTCCTCTTCATTGGCCATTGTTTGAGGGAGCAGGTGAGGGACATGTGTAACTGAGGCTGCAGGTGAGAACACATCTTCTGGACGGCAGCTCTTGTCTCTGGGTTGAAGAGACCCTCATAACAACAGCTTTCAGGAGGCAGGGGCTGGCTTGGCTGAAGCAGCAGGCAAAGTCCACACAGCAGCCATTGTAAGCAGGAGCCCCCCCATATCTCAGAAAACAGTTCAACACAATGCTTCTCCTTGGGCCTCTCTCCAAATCATCATCCAACTGTTCTTTCAGTCAGGGCCTCAGTTCTCTCAGATCACCCCAACCCAAGCATTCATTGCAGATCCCTCAACCCATTAACAATCACACAAAACCCATTGGAGATCCCCCCAAACCCAAACATGGGAGATCCCCTCAAACCCATTGGACATCCCCCAACCCATTGGAGATCCCTTAAACACATTGGAGACACCCCAAACCATACCATGGGAGATCTCCCAATGCATTGGATATCCCCTCAAACCCATTGGAGACCCCCAAAACCAACCATGGGAGTTCCCCCAACCCATTGGATATCCCCTGAAACCCATTGGAGATCCCCCCAAACCCACTGGAGATCCCCCAAAACCAACCATGGGAGATCCCTCAACCCATTGGAGATCCCTCAATCGACTAGAGATCCACCCCAACCCATTGGAGATCCAACAACCCAACCACGGAAGATCCCCCAAACCCCTTGGAGATCCCCTAACCCATTGAAGGTCCCACCAAACCCATTGGAGATCATCCAACCCAACCATGGGAGATCTCCCCAACCCTTTGGAGATCCCCCAACCCAACCCATTGGAGATGCCACGAAACCCATTGGAGATGCCCCCAAACCCAAACATGGGAGATCCTCCAATCAATTGGACATCCCCTAACACATTGGAGATCTCTTAAACCCATTAAAGATCCCCCCCAACCTATTGGCGATCCCTCAACCCAACCATTGGAGATCCCCCCAACCATGGGAGATACTCCAACTCACTGGAGACCCCCACCCAAACCCATTAGAGACTCCCTCCCCCAACCCATTGGAGATCCCCCCAATCCCGTTGGAGTTCCCCCAATTCCCTGGAGATCTCCGAAACCCACTGGAGATCCCCCAAACCCATCGGAGATCCCCCCAAACCCACTGGCAGATGTACTGATCACTCAGAGTCGCAGTGACTTGTTTTAAGCATGAGAGCTCATTTTTGTTTTATCCTTTCCTGCACCCCCACCCCTTGGGATAGGAAACTGAAAAGACAGGGTCAGGAAAGATCCTTCTCTGTCAGGTAATCCTTGCATTGTTATTGCCCTTGGAAAAATTCTGAGGGTGATCTGGAGCTGTGAGTGGTGCTGACCCACACAGCACCCCCTCCACAGCAGAGGCACCTTTCCTGCCCTTATGTGGGATGCTCCTTTCCCCAGAAGCTTCTCCCCACAGCACCACGGGGATCTACCCGGGCAGGATGAGTGCTGACCCTGGCAGGCGGCAGAGTCGCTGCCCTGGCACAGCCCTGGGGTGCAGGGACCCTGCTCTGCAGGACAGCCCTGGGCACCCCTGGGTGCTCACCGGGCTTCACAGCTGTTCAACATCGCCTGAAAAGATCCCCTCCTTACAGATCCCACGTGCTATGCCTGTGCTAACTCTAGGAGACGCCTCCAGGACCTACAGCTGCATTGCCCTGCATGCAGAGACTTACCATGGCAAGGGCTGCAAAGGTTTCTCCTCCAGTGAGCTCTCAGTCATCCTCCCAGTCCTGACCACCTTTAATCTCTCTCTGCCTTGCTCGTCTCCCTGAGATCCCCAGGCAGAGCCCTCAGCCCTGCTGCGCTGTGCAGAGGAGCTGCTCCTGGGCAGAGCTGTCTCTCTGCAGCGCTGCCGCTTGCCAGGAGCTCCCTCTGTCCCAGGAGCCCAGCCCAGCTCAGCAGCACAGGAGCAGCCCAAGGCACTTTAATGACTCCTGTGGTAGGTTTGGTGCTGTGTCCATGGACCTCAGAACCTGAGGAAAAGGTGATGAAACCTTTCAAGAAGTCAGAGTCAGATTCAAACTTCCAAGGTTGTTGTAATGTTAATGGGTCTCACTGAGGGACACAACTGAGAAATTGTCCCCAGGGTTGTTCAGAGTAGAAAACTGAAGACAGTGATGACTGGTCAGGAAAAGCAAAGTAAATGTCTCTCTGATGCTGAGTAAACCTGGATGTGTTTCATTAACCAAAGGGCCAAGCCCTGACCCCCAGCCCTGGGAAGGCAGATCCTGTCCCTCCCATGTTGCCCAGGGTCCTTCCTTGACAGTGTGATGTGGGGCTGTGCAAGGCCAAGGGCAGGACTATGGTCCCACACCTCCCAGGGTCCGGGCTGGGGACAAAGAGGCCATGAGGCCCCTGTGCTGGAAGGACAAGGTGTCTCCTCACAGGCATCAGAGGTGCAGACAACAGCCATAGCCAAGGGGAGAAGGAGCTCATGTCTGTTGGGGGCTTTCAGCCTCTTTACATCCCTTGATCATCTCCACCACAGCCTGTCCTGTGCTGTGGCATCCCCTGCACCTCTTTCCCTGCAGGCTGCAGACATCCCCCCTGCTGCCCCACCTTGCTCTTGTCTGAGCATCTTCCTTCCTTTGCTGAGCTCTCTCCATCCTCCCCAACTGTTCCTTGAAGCACAAAGCCTTGGGCTGATGCAGACTCCCTCTGCTGACCTGCTCCACCACAGCACTGCCCTTCCAGTCACCTTCCTTGCTGCTCATGTCCAGCCTGGACCTCCCCAGCTGCACTTTGGGCCATTATTTCTTTCTCATGCTCTTTACCACTATGCAGAAAACCTCCACCACCTCTGAAACCACCCTTCAAGCACTCTCAGGCTACTCCTGCACTGCTGCAGCCTCCCCAGCCCTGCTGGGCCAAAGCAGCCCAGGTCCCTCAGCATCGCACACCGTGTGCACAAGGTTCTGAACCTGCCTTAGCAGAGCCCTGCACTCTCCAGTTCCTCCCTGCTTCTCCAAACTGGGAAGCCGCACACTGGCACACCCCTGTGTGTGTGGGGTCACAGCAGTGCTGAACCGAGTGGGATGAGAACTCCAGGTGTCTGGGTCCCCACGCTCCTCCTCATGCAGCCCCGTGTGCAGCTGCCTTGTTCATGGTGAGCGTGCCCCACGGGCTGGTGTGGGGACCTTGGAGTGCCCAGGCCCTTCTCCTCAGGGTCACTGCTCAGCGTGTCAGGTCCTGCTCTGTCCTGATGGATGGGGTTATTGTCCTACCCTAATACAGAACTGGTCACTTCATCTTGTCAATATTCAGAGTTTTCTGATGGGTAAATACCAGATGCGAGGAGCTCTGCCTGGGGACAGACAATGTCAGCTGAAGGTTGAGGAGTCAGCATGAGAGGGCAGAACAACATGGGCAGTGTTGTGGTGACTGGACATCAGCTACAGGATCCCTGATCAGGAAGAGGAATTAGATGAGGCCTCCTTCAGAGAAACGAAAGAAGCCTCATGTTTCCAGGGCCATGTCCTTGTGGCAGACCTGAGATATCCCAATATCTGCAAGGAACCAGCCATCCAGGAGGGTTTGGAGCTCATTGACAACATCTTCCTGACACGGGTGACTGAGGAGTCAGTGAGGTGAGGTGCCCTGTGGGACTTCACACTTACAAACCACAAAGAGGTGGTCAGGGATGGAACAGTCAGGGATGGGAAAGTGGAGCTGAGGCTCCTGGGAGATGATGACAAGGCCAAGAGCAGGATTTCAGGAGAGCAAGCTTTGGCCTGCTGAGGGACCTGCTTGGGTCCTATGGGACATGACCTTGGTGTCTGCAGTGCTTTTCTCTCACATTTCCTCTCTCCTCTCTCCCACCTGCTGTTGTGCAGTGGTTTTACACTTTCTCAAATACAATATCCCAGAGGTGCTGCCAGCATCACTGAGTGGCTCAGATTTGGCAAGGAGTGGGTCCATCTTGGAGCGTCTGAAATCAGCTCTGTCTGTTGTCTGTCAAACTCCTGATGTCGTCTTAGAGAGGTGACAACTGTAGCACATCAATACCTACCTCCAGTTCCAAGACTTTGCCATGTAAACCCAATAGAGAGTGACAATGTGTTGGATATTACCAGCTACATGATCATGGAGAAGAAATGGAAAAGATCTTCTGTCAGTAACTCAAGCAAGTCTCCAGTCAATGAGCAGGTTCCTATGGGGAACTGTAATTACCCTGCCATTCACTGGTCAAGCAAAACAGCAGCTGCCAACAATCCAGAGAACCTTGGGCCAACTGCTTAACAAAAGGGAGGGAATCATCTCTCCAAGTACCCATGAAAAGAAGCATTTCACAGTATCACAGTATCACAGTATGTTTGAGATTGGAAGGGACGTCGAAAGATCATCCAGTCCAATCCCCGAGCTGGAGCAGGATCGCCTAGGTGAGGTCACACGTGAACATGTCCAGGCGGGCTTTGAATGTCTCCAGAGAAGGAGACTCCACAATCCCCCTGGGCAGCCTGGTCCAGGCTCTGTCACCCTCACTGAGAAGAAGTTTTTTCTCAAGTTTAAGTGGAACCTCTTGTGTTCCAGCTTGATCCCATTGCCCCTTGTCCTATCATTGTTTGCCACTGAGAAGAGCCTGGCTCCATCCTCATGACACTCACCCTTTATATATTTATAAACATTAATAAGGTCACCCCTCAGTCTCCTCTTCTCCAAACTAAAGAGACGCAGCTCCCTCAGCCTTTCTTCATAAGGGAGATGCTCCACTCCCTTAATCATCTTTGTTGCCCTATGCTGGGCCCTCTCCAGCAGTTCCCTGTCTTTCTGGAACTGAGGGGCCCAGAACTGGACACAATATTCCAGATGGGGTCTCACCAGGGCGGAGTAGAGGGGAAGGAGGACCTCTCTTGATCTACTAACCACCCCTCTTCTTATACACCCGAGGATACCATTGGCCTTCTTGGCCACAAGGGCACAGTGCTGGCTCATGGTCATCCTGTTGTCCACCAGGACCCCCAGGTCCCTTTCCCCTACACTGCTCTCTAATATGTAATTTCCCAACCTATACTGGAACCTGGGTTTGTTCCTGCGCAGATGCAGGACTCTACACTTTCCCTTGTTAAATTCCATCAGGTTATTCCCCGCCCAACTCTCCAGCCTGTCCAGGTCCCGCTGGATGGCAGCACAGCCTTCTGGCGTGTCAGCCACTCCTCCCAGCTTAGTGTCATCAGCAAACTTGCTGATAGTACATTCAATTCCCTCATCCAAATCGTTAATTAATCTGTTGAATAATATTAGCCCCAGTACTGACCCCTGAGGCACTGCACTAGGTTCAGGCCTCCAAGTGGACTCCGCACCATTGACCACCTCACTACTCTATTGTCTAGACGACACCTCCTCAACTTAGCGGTGAGGATGCTGTGGGAGACTGTGTCAAAGGCTTTACTGAAGTCAAGGTAGACCACATCCACCGCTCTGCAATCATCCATCCACCTTGTTACATTCTCATAAAAGGCTATGAAATTGGTCAAGCATGACTTATGCTTGGTAAAGCCATGCTGACTGCCCCTAATGACCCTTTTATCCTTGACATGCCTTGAGATGACACCAAGTATAAGCTGTTCCATTACTTTCCCAGGGACAGAGGTGAGGCTGACCGGTCTATAATTACCCGGGTCCTCCATCTTGCCCTTTTTGAAGACTGCAGTGACATTTGCTTTCCTCCAATCCCTGGGCACCTCTCCCATTTCCCAAGACTTGGCAAAAATGATGGAGAGCAGTCTAGCAATGACTTCAGCCAGCTCCCTCAGCATCTGCAGATGCATCCCATCTGGACCCATGGATTTATGGATGTCCAGACTATTTAATTGCTCCCTAATCCAGTCCTCATCGACTAAAGCAAACTCCTCCATTAACCTGGCCTCATCCGGGGTCTCAGGGGTACAGGGCTCCCCAGGACAGCCTCCAACAGAGTAGACAGAGACAAAGAAGGCATTCAGTAACCCTGCCTTCTCTGTGTCTTCTGCCACCAGGGCACCCACCTCATTCATCAGTGGGCCTACATTACCTCTGGTATTAGTTTTACCTGCTATGTATTTGAAAAAGTTCTTTTTGCTGTTCTTGACCCCTCTCGCCAGCTGTAATTCTAAGGAGGCCTTGGCTACCCTAGTTGCCTTCCTGCATCCTCTATCAGCAGCCTTATATTCCTCCCAAGTGGCCAGTCCCTGCTTCCATGACCTGTAAACTCGCCTCTTCTGCTTGAGCATACCCAACAGATCCCTATTCAACCACGCAGGCCTCCTGGTTCCCTTCCTCGACTTCCTGCGTGTGGGGATGCTCTGATCCTGAGCATGGAAGAAGCAATCTCTGAATGCAATCCAGCTCTCTTGGGCCCCTTTTCCTTCAAGCAGTCTTGCCCATGGGATTTCCCCCAGCAATTGCTTGAAAAGACCGAAGTCAGCCCTGCTAAAGTCCAGGGTTGCAATTCTACTTGCTATTCTGTTCCTGCCACACGAGATGCTGAACTCCACCATCTCGTGGTCACTGCAACCCAGGCAGCCCTCAACCTTTACTGCTTCGACCAGACCCTCTTTGTTAGTGAGGATGAGATCCAGCAGTGCACCTCTCCTGGTCGGCTCCTCCACCATCTGCATGAGGAAGTTATCATCAAGGCACTGGAGGAACCTCCTGGACTGTGGCTGGCTGGCTGAATGGTCCTTCCAGCAAACATCAGGGAAGTTAAAATCACCCACAACAACCAGGGCCTGTGACTGTGAGGCCACTCTCAGCTGCGCATAGAAGGCCTCATCAACTTCCTCAGCCTGATCTGGTGGCCTGTAATAGACACCTACAACAGTATCACCCCTGCCAGCCTGTCCCTTGATCCTGACCCATACACTCTCAACTCGTTCCTCATCCGCTCCTGGGCAGAATTTAGTACATTGCAGTTGCTCTCTCACATAGAGAGCAGCTCCACCACCACTCCTGGTTGACCTGTGTTTCCTGCCGGCAGAATGTCTCACAGCCCCCACTGAGGAGGGCAGGGGGTTGGGAGATGGGAGCACGTTTCAGTTTCCAGATCCCAGGACAGAGCCCAAACCATCCTGCCCTTGAAATCCAATTCCTTGAGCTGCACAGCTGGTGGGCTTCTGTGGATAATCATGGTAAAAAGCATCCTTCAAGTGTTTGTGTAATACGTCTAGGAATGTCAGTTTTTAAAGAAAAATAAAAGTTTAACAGGCTAATACTTAAATATCTGTAAAATAGTACTCTGTATCCGTGATAGCCCCTCTGGCAATGACAATTAAATAGATATTTGCACTATAAGGCATGATACCCCACCCACAAGCACACATCTAAGTGGTTCAGATGAAGGGTGGTCTGGCAAACGTCACCCTTTGTGTCCCCAGGTGCACGGACACTGCTCATGTGCCTCTGCAGAGAGTGGCAGGAGCTGGATCCCCTTCTCGGGACAGACTTCTTCCAGGAGAGACACAGACACAGGGGGAACTCATCAGGGCTTTACTGCATTTCACTTGGCATCAGTTTTGACACATTGGGTGCTGTCCTGTGACTGCCCTTTCTGCACAAATGATCATAAAAACACAATCATTTAGTAAGACATGGTCATAAGGGGGCTGTTATGGACAAGAAAGCTCACCATAAACTCTGGAGAGAGCGAGGAAGTTTATAATAAACACCAGGAAGAACCAAGAAGCTCGAGGCCTCTTCTAAAGAGCAGGAGGCCCTAAGCAGCCGTGATTGGCCATGTGTAGGTGTGGGAGAGGGTCAGGGCATGTCAGGGAGAAGCAATGAGATGGCTGATGGCTTCAGTGAACCCTTCCAGCCATGTCTGAACCCAGAAATGGAAAGCAGTTGATGTCTGCAGATGGAGGAGGAACAGGAGGAAGAATTTCCTGGGAATATGGAAGGAAGAAAGGCCTCTCTTGGGCTAATCATGTATGGCAGTGTCATTTCCATCCTGTGGGCATGGCTGTGCCTGGGAGATGGGGAATGGCTGCTGCTGGGGTGGCCGTGCTCAGTCATGGCCCATGAGCTGACCCTGCTCTGCTCCTCTCACACTGCCCACACTTGGATGGTCCTCAGGAATCATCCATGAGCCTGGTGGATCCATGAACCTCCTGGAGTGATGGGTATGGATCCAAATAGAGGATTCAAGCAAGTTTGGGACTGGGACATTGAGGTGATTGGTGACCATTGCCAGGTGTATGAAAGAAGCTGGGTGAGTTGTGAAGAACTCACAGGCATTTGCAGCTCCACAGAAAACCAGAGCCTTGCAGTTAAAGCGACAGCACTTGACATAAAACCCACCCCCAAAGCATGAAACACTCACAGTGACCACAGGAGAAGCCTTGTAAAACATTTGAGAAAAATCTACCAGGTCCCAGGGGTCAGGGCTCACCCATTGTGATGATGAACAAGCATCAAGGGCTCACATGGCATCAGAGCCACCTCCCCATGGCCCTCACCACCTTTAACCAGTGTCTCCAAGTCTTTCCTTCACCGGCCCTCATGGACAGGGACCTGCACTGGTTGTTTCCTTCACAGCTGTGTCAGTGATAGCCCTTCATGGGGTCCCACACACCCTCAGAAACTTGGGGTTTGCTTCTGCCTTTCACTTCATTAGAGGTTTGTTCGTTGTTTCAGCATCTGCAGTTCAGGATCATGGCAGCAGAGGGCTCATTAACATCTGAAATGCTCTTACAAGGCAAGGCTCTGTGCATCTTTTTCCTAAAGGCTTCAAGTCTGTTGTTGAAGATTAGGGAGATTTCAGAAATAGTAAAACAGAGAGCATTTCCATAATAAATAGCAATAAAGCTAAATTTCTTCTATTTCCTTCCATGCTCAGTTTTCATTTTCTGTAATGGTGTCTGAGTATCTGAGTTGCCTCAGGTCACCCTGACTTGAGCCCCATCCATTGCTGGGTTTTCTCCAGACTCCTGAGTTTAGGAATGAACTCCCAGGAGACCTTGCTGGTGAAGATGGGGGCAAAGAAGCTATGAAGAACCTCAGTCCTGTCTGATTGTACTCTTACAAAGTTGAGCAGGAGGCCCACGTCTCTTATTTTAAGGAAACTGTGTAAGCTCGTCTTGCTGCCTTCATTCTCCCCTGCAGCTATGAAGTTCAGATCAGCTTTGGCATCATCTTTACATCGATGGACAAGGTTTCTGAATTCCTCCTCTGCAGCTTCCCCTGCTTCCACCTCCTGTGTGCTGCCTTTTTGTCCTGGAGCTCCATCAGTTCAGATGAGCAGCCTCACAAGATAAATGCTTCTTTTCATGGGTTCTCAAAGAAATCATTCTTGTGCTTGGAGCAGCCTGTCCTGTAAGGCTGCTCTGGTTTCCTGAGCTTCTTCACCTTTCAGGCCTGCTTCCACGTAACCACCTCATCTGCCATCCTCCAGTACGTCAAAGTCTTCTCTGCAGCCCACCAGCCTGTGCTCTGCTGCTGGCCTTCCTCCCTCCCCTCTGGTGCCTGGGACTCCACTGTTTCCTGGTCACAACAGCCAAGGTGGACACTGACGTTCACATCCCTCACCAGCTCTTCCTTCTTGATCAGGAATAGATCCAGGTGAACATCACCCCTATTGGCCCACCAGGCAGACATGTTAAGAAGTCGGCCCAAGATCACCTCCTGGCCAGTGAGTGTCAGGGTAATTACAGTTCTCCATAGGAACCTGCTCATTGACTGGAGACATCCTAAGGTTGCTGACAGAAGATGTTTTCCATTTCTTCTCCACGGTCAAGTAATTTGTAACATCCAACTGGATGTACATGGCTAAGTCTTGGAACTGGGGGTGAGAGTGGCTGGGCACCTCACCTCACTGACTCCTGAGTCACCCATGTCAGGAAGACGTTGTCAATGAGCTCCAAAACCCTCCTTGTCCCCAGCCAGGAACCTGGGAGCTGTGGGACCATAGTCCTCTCCTTGGCCTTGCACAGCCCCACATCACACTGTCCAGGAAGGGCCCTGGGCAACGTGTGAGGGACAGGATCTGCCTTCCCAGGGCTGGGGGTCAGGGCTTGACCTTTGGTTAATGAAACACATCCAGGTTTACTCAGCATCAGAGAGACATTTACTTTGCTTTTCCTGATCTGTCATCACTGCCTCCGGTTTTCTACTCTAACCAGATCCTGGAGACCGTTGCTCAGTAGTGTCCCTCAGTGAGACCCATTAACAATACCAGAAACTATGGAGTTTGAATCTGACTTTGATTTCTTGAGAAGTTTCTTCTTCTTCCCCTCAAGGTCTGATGTTCATGGACTCTGCACCAAAGCCACCAGAGGGGTCATTAAAGCGCCTTGGGCTGCTCCTGTGCTGCTGAGCTGGGCTGGGCTCCTGGGACAGAGGGAGCTCCTGGCAAGCGGCAGCGCTGCAGAGAGACAGCTCTGCCCAGGAGCAGCTCCTCTGCACAGCACAGCAGGGCTGAGGGCTCTGCCTGGGGATCTCAGGGAGACGAGCAAGGCAGAGAGAGATTAAAGGTGGTCAGGACTGGGAGGATGACTGAGAGCTCACTGGAGGAGAAACCTTTGCAGCCCTTGCCATGGTAAGTCTCTGGGTGCAGGGCAATGCAGCTGTAGCTAATGGAGGCATCTCCTAAAACTGGCACAGGCACAGCTTGTGGGATCTGTAAGGTGGGAGATCTTGCACCTCAATTTTGAAGAGCTGTGAAGCCCTGTGAGCCCCCAGGGGTGCCCAGGGCTGTCCTGCAGAGCAGGGTCCCTGCTCCCCAGGGCTGTGCCAGGGCAGGGACTCTGCCGCCTGCCAGGGTCAGCGCTCAGCCTGCCCGGGGAGATCCCATGGTAGCAGCTGTGGGTGGAAGGAGCGACCCCCGGCAGGGCAGGCAGGGAACTTGTGGGCTTGAAGGGTGCTGTGTGGGTCAGGGCTGCTCAGAGCTCCAGATCAACTCCACAGACATGGCAGAGGGTCCTTCTGAACAACGACATCAAGACAGGAACAGCTGCAAGGGAAGGAGTCTGTGCTTTCAGTTTTCCACTCTTGGTTGTCTGGTGTGCAGTGGGAGATGGGGATTTATTTCTCTCTTTGGAGAAGACACTGAGACCCCAGTTCTCGTTAGGACTTGTCTGAGCTGCTCCTGAGCCCCTGCACACACAGAGCTGCCCCTGGGCAGTGCCAGGAGGTGTGAGCAGGACAGAGCTGAGCACACAGCGGGTGGGACGGGGTCTGTGACACTGACAGGGAGCAGACCCAGGGACAGAGACACAGCTGCAGGCAGCACAGCCATGGGCAGGAAGAGTTAACTGCTACCAGAAATGCTGGGGACAGGATTTAGGAACCTCTCTCACATCCCCTGCAGTGCAGACACATTTCCCAGTGCAACCCCTGGTCTCCCCTCCTCTCCATCAGAGCCTCTGCCCCGAAGCAATGGGGTCCAGGTCACGAGTCTCCACTTCAGCAGCTGGACCTCCA
Organism: Patagioenas fasciata; assembly: GCF_037038585.1. Lineage (NCBI taxonomy): Eukaryota > Metazoa > Chordata > Aves > Columbiformes > Columbidae > Patagioenas > Patagioenas fasciata. The sequence goes on from NC_092529.1 coordinate 24,182,773, forward strand.
GGGGAAGGGTTCCTGGAACGTGAAACACAAAAAAGGTGCTAAAAGTACTTGCTCTACAGTGTCATTTCATGAGTGGCAGCAGCACAGTCGGGTAAGGAGAAGGTTCCACAGCATGCCTGTCTGCCTTTCTGTCCTTGCTTTATTTCTCAGAAGCACTGCAGTGTTCTTTCCTGTTTCTCCACCTGTTCCTGGAGCTCTTGCTCTCTGGGGTTGGGGTGGGAGTGTGGGTCAGTTTTTGTCCTGACACCTATTCAGTGGATATTGTCCCAGAGCTGTGTTCATGGAAACTGCATTCCCAAGCTGCATTTTAAACCGTGATGAGCTGTTTTTCTCACTTGGTAGAAAGAGAGAATGAACGGAAACGTCCCTCCGTCAGGGAGGGGGTTTTCCATGAGAAACAGTCTGTTCATTTTCCTCAGAGAAGTCTCCCCTAACTTGTCACTGGCTTTTCCTCCTTGCACAGGTCCTCATGCCCACAGACAGCAAATGTCCAACAGCAGCTCCTTCACCCAGTTCCTCCTCCTGCCGTTCACAGACACACGGGAGCTGCAGCTCTTGCACTTCTGGCTCTTCCTGGGCATCTACCTGGCTGCCCTCCTGGGCAACGGCCTCATCATCACCACCATAGCCTGTGACCAGCACCTCCAGACCCCCATGTACTTCTTCCTGCTCAACCTCGCCCTCCTTGACCTGGGCTTCATCTCCACCACTGTCCCCAAATCCATGGCCAATTCCCTCTGGGACACCAGGACCATCTCCTTTTTAGGATGTGCTGCACAGCTCTTTTCATTTGTGTTCCTGATAATAGCAGAGTACTCTATGCTCACCATCATGTCCTATGACCGCTACATTGCCATCTGCAAACCCCTGCACTACGGGACCCTCCTGGGCAGCAGAGCTTGTGTCCACATGGCAGCAGCTGCCTGGGCCACTGGGTTTCTCAATGCTCTGCTGCACACGGCCAATACATTTTCACTGCCCCTGTGCAAGGGCAATGCCCTGGGCCAGTTCTTCTGTGAAATCCCCCAGATCCTCAAGCTCTCCTGCTCACACTCCTACCTCAGGGAAATTTGGCTTCTCATGTTTTGTGCTTCTTTTTTTGTGGGATGTTTTGTGTTCATTGTGGTGTCCTATGTGCAGATCTTCAGAGCTGTGCTGAGGATCCCTTCTGAGCAGGGACGGCACAAAGCCTTTTCCACCTGCCTCCCTCACCTGGCTGTCATCTCTCTGTTTGCCAGCACTGGCATTTTTGCCTATCTGAAGCCCCCCTCCATCTCTTCCCAATCATTGGACCTGGTGGTGTCTGTTCTGTACTCGCTGATACCTCCAGCAGTGAACCCCCTCATCTACAGCATGAGGAACAAGGAACTCCAGGGTTCCATGTGGAAACTGATAACTGGATGTTTTCAATAACAAACAGCAACAAACTCTCATTTTCTCCATAGCAGTTATAGTTTAACTCACTGCAGGCTCAGCCATTCTTGTTCTCTTGTTGTTCTTGTCATGTTTTGTGATAATGTTGTCATCCCTTTCCTAATTCACTGTCTGCCTTTTTTTCTGACCAATTTTTATGTAAATGAGAATCCATTGTGCCTGTGTTTAAAAAATAAATAAAGGGAACTACAGTGTTCTGTCTAGGTTTGTTTTTCTCCTGAGATCTTCTTTGAAGTCCTTTTTGGAGACACAGGGAGTTTCTGTTTGCATTGGTGGAGGGGAACAGAGTCCAGCCTGGCAGCCCTGCCAGGGAGCACCAGCGCTTGGTCTTCCAGAGCTGTTCTGGTTCCACTCCCACACTCTCCTTCTCATCCCTTGTGTTGGTGCAAGGCCTGAGTGCTCTGGCAGCTTGGTCCCCGTCCAGAAAATAAAGCAAGGACAGGCAATGGGCACTGCTGTGACAGAGCTGGCCTCAGAACAGCCTTTCCAGATAGAAAGGTGATCTCCTCAGGGCAGGGATGAAGGTTTAGATCTTCTTACAATGTTTTTCTCAATAACATTTTCAAGAAAGTGGCCACAGATGCAACACCAGGGTACAGCTGAACAGCGTGTGTGTGCAGGCTGGCACACAGCAGTGTCCTCTCACAGCCAGGCCTCCTGCCAGAGACCTGCAGGACCAGCAGAGCAGGGGCTGGGTTGTGCCCCTGTGCACCCCTTCAGAAGGTGCCTCAGGTCAATCACCATGCACTGGCCACTCACAACCACCTTTTCCAGCCCTGCGCTCTCACCCAAAGAGGCTGTTCTTCCCTCCATGGGTAGACACTCAATGAGTGCTTCAGCAGTCCATGTTTGCTTTGGACAGATGAGATGTGAGTATCCACATCATGTATGTGAGGTGACATGAACGTGAGTGAGCACAAACACCATCAACTACTCCTTTTCCATTCTGTGAAGGTCTGTGGAACACACGAGGTCTTGAGCTCACTTCATATTGGGAGGAGCAACCTATGGGAAATCACCTGAATGCTGCACTGGGTTGTGCTTCCTTTGACTGAGGTCCCCGTGTCCATTCCCCATGACGTGGGACATCTCAGATGAGTCCAGAGCAGGTGACACAGCAGAGGGGTGAGGTGTCTCCCATCCTTTGGGAGTGGCAACAGGAAGCCAGAAGGACACTGTGACTCCTGCCTCTGTGTGTAAAAGGGACAGACTCTGTCTGTGAGCATCCCTGGGTGCATAAGGAGTCCTGAGATCAACTCAGATATGGATGCCAGACAGAACCCTGATATTTCTCTGTGTGACTCCAGGAACAGATCCCACTGGATCAGTGAGATTCATCTCAGCTGCACTGGACAGGATCATTGCAGGATCGTTCTCCAATCTGCTACATCACCCTTGCCTGTGATTCCACATTGTGCTTTCATAAGTGCCATAGAAACCAGAATGGTTCTGGGGTCCTAAGGAAATGCAGATCTCAAACCCATCTTCAAGAGGAGCAGGAATAGGAACGGGGAGAATAACAGGCTGGCCACCCTACCTCCCTCCCTGGGAAGGGGATGGGACGCGTCCTCCTGCAGCCGTTTCCAGGAATGTGAAGGACAAGGAAGGGACTGCTGAACCCAAATGGACAAGGAAAAGAAAGGCATGTTGTGTACAGGGCGTTTGCAAGGCTCAGCCATGGTCTCCTTCTGGCCAGAGTGATGCTGATGGGGCTCAAGAAGTGGATGCTGGGTGGGAAGTTGGCTGAACCATCAAGCCCAAATATCAGCAGTGGTACAAGGTCCTCTGTGCAGCCAGTTACTGGTGTCATCTCTCATTGACCAGCACTTGGGCCAACACTGTTGAACATCTTTATTCTCCCCTTCCAGGATGTAACACTGTGCACTTTCAGTGCCTTTGAGGATGATGGAGGCTTTTCATTCACATTGCTCGTAGGAAAAATATTTGACAAATTTGACAAAGGTGAGGGAGTGAGATGGGTGTCTGCAGCCTGCAGGGAAAGAGGAGCAGGTGTAGGATGATGTAGAGCACGATTCAATCTTGGTCAGGTCCTGGGTCCTCAGGAGGGGATGGATGGGTGTGGTATTATGAGGTCTCAGACACTCATAATCCAGTCACAATCGTGTGGCTGTGAAGGGACAGTGAGGTCAGTTCTGTCTCTGGAGGTGACAGCCCAGCAGCAGGGACATGGCTGGGAAAGAACCTCTGCCTAGGTACCCACAGGCCCTACCCAGGAAGAGGCCTTGGAGATGGGTTGTCATGTCCATCCTGCCTGAGAACATGATGGGACAGCAGCAGGGACATGTGCAACTTGGAAGGTGAGGACTGGATATGAGGAGTAAGAAATGTCACTGGAAGGGCAGTGCTGTGGTGCAAGAGGTCACCCAGAGGGAGCTGGATCAGCCCATGGTTTGTGTTCCAAGAGCAGCCAGTGAGGGTGCAGACACAGCAGTGAAGGTGCAGAAATGCTGGGGTGAGAGCAGGTGGGGAAGCGAGATGGGTGTCTGCAGCCTGCAGGGAAAGAGGGGCAGGGGTAGGACCGTGTAGAACAGCCTGTGGTGGAGATGGCAAAGGGCGCTGGCAAGGCTGGAAGGGACCCACAGAACCCAGGTCTCTGCCCATTGGCCATGGCAGTTGTCTCTGCCACTGAGGCCCAGGAGAAGCCATGTTGTCCTCATGGCACTGGGGCCTCTCTGCCTCCTTGCAGCCCCATGGGGAAGCTGGAAGTTGTTGTACCAGTGTTGTCCTTCCCTGGGCCTTGCACACCCACATCCCATGGTCCCAAGAAGAGCCCTGAGCCGTGTGTGAGGGACAGGATCCCCCTTCCCATTGCCTGGAGGTCATGGCTTCTCCTTTCTGCTTCAGAAAGCAAACCAAGGGGTTTCTCAGCATCAGAGCTGAAGAGAAGACTAAAAGGAGACCTCACGGTGGCTACAGCTTCCTCACGAGGGGAGAAGGAAGGGAAGGTACTGATCTCTTCTCTGTGGTGACCATTGACAGAACCCAAGGGAATGGAAGAAAGATGTGCCAGGGGAGGGTCAGTTGGACATGAGGAAAAGGTTCTTCACCCAGAGGTGCTGGACACTGAACTGGGTCCCAGGGAGGTGTCACGGCCCCAACCTGACAGTGTTCAAGAAGAGACTGGACACCGTCCTCAGACACACGGTGTGACCTGTGGGGTGTCCTGTGCAGGGACAGGAGTTGGACTCCATGATCTTTGTGGGTCCCTTCCAACTCCGGACATTCTGTGATTCTATGAAATAATAGGTCAAAAGTCCATGTTTTCATTGCACAGATGAGATGTAACCATACACATCGTGTGCATGTCCACTGTGTGCATGTGGTGAGATGAACCCAAGGGAGCACTGATGCTGTCAGCTATTCCTTGGGGTGCCATAAAGGTCAGTGGGACAGAGATGGTGTTCAGGGGTCTCTTCCAACCTGCGCTATTGTAGGATTCCATTAATCTTTTCCTTGGAGAGCTCTTTCACGTCAGAAGAGACAAAGGAAGATGAAGAAAAAAACAGAGTCAGAAGCAGTGTAAATACAGCAGCTCCTCTGAGGAACGTTTCTCCACTCAAACCCTTGATAGGAAATCTATTGGATACATTTGATGAAAGCAGCTCAGTTCGATCTGCTCACACACTGGAGCACAAGGAGGGTGATGGCTGGGTACGATGCCATGTGGTCACTTGTGTCTCAGGAGCTCGTAGTCCAGTAGGAAGCCAATGGCTGTGCAGGGCACTGTGAGGTCACTTCTGCCTCTGCAGGGGATAGGCCAACAGCAGGAACATGGCTGGGAAAGGACTGTGAGGTCACACACACCAGACGAGCAATCGGGCCCAATCAGCATGGCTTTGTGAAAGGCAGGTCCTGCTTGACCAGCCTGATCTCCTTCTATGACAAGGTGACCGGCTGAGCAGATGAGGGAAAGTCTGTCGTGGGGAGTGAATCCGCCACAAAGGCTGTGGGTGTTGTGTCCTTAGACTGCATTAAAGCCTTTGACACCCACCATGATAAAACCTCCTTTCAGGTAGCTGTAGACAGCAATAAGCCTCCTTTTCTCAAGGCTGAACAGCCTCAGCTCCCTAAACCGTTCCTCATAACACTGGTGCTCCAGACCCTTCACCACCCTTGTCACGCTCCTCTGAACTCTCTCCAGCACCTCAATGTCTTCCTTGTCCTGAGGGGCCTAAAACTGACCCCAGGATTCAAGGTGCAGCCTCACCAGTGCCCAGTACAAAGGGATGATCACTCCTCCAGTCCTGCTAAAACTCGAATTGAATCAAGGCTTGAACACCTTGTTCTGACCCAGTTTGTGACAGGTTGGACTGCAGACTCCTGAGGTCCCTTCAACCTCAGTTCTCTTATGATCCTGTTGTGATGTTGGGCTCTGTTTCTAACTGGAGCAGAGCAGACGATTCTGGGGCAGGATCCACCTGTGCTGTAGGTGACCATCTAAACCAACATCTCAGCCAGGGAACCAGCCAACACCTCAGTGTGACTCGCTCTGGGCAAAGTGTGAGGAGTCCTGGGCAGGGAAGGTTGAGAGGGCATGGGGCGCTATGTAAGACACAAAATGATCTTGGCTTAATGATTGTAGGCCCATCAGATGTCAGTTAATGTCAATGAAAATTAAAATAAGAAGAACTGAAGGCAAAGATCCAAAGCAAAGGAAGGTGTCAACATACTTCTCTTTATTTTTCTTTATGGGGGCTTTCTTTTCTTTGAAAAGGAAAGAGTTTCCCAGAACTGGGCATGGATTTAAGACACAGATGTCTTCAGCTCCAGAGACACAAACACCTGGTGCCAGTGTAGGTGCCCCAGGAACCCCTGTCCAGGCTCCACCTGCATTGCAAGGTGCTCTGGTCTCCCCAGGTCCTGTGTGATAGATGCCAATGCCAGGCCAGCACCTCAGGTACACTGGGGCCCCTAAACTGGCACTGGCTGTTAATGATGAGACAGCTGATGACTGATGTCTGCTTGGAAAGGTGCACCTTTGCGTTGTTGTTTTGTTTCTGCTTTGTTTTGTTGTTGTTGTTCCTGCTGTTTTGTTTTTGATTTTGGTTTTTGTTTTGTTGGGTTTGGTTGGTTGGTTGGTTGGTTTTGCTTTGGTTTTGTGGGGTATTTGTTTCCCTGTTTTCTTTCTTTGATTGTTTGATTGGAGATTTTTGTTTAGTTATTGTTTTTTGTTTGTTTGTTTGTGTGGGTTTGAGTGTGGTTTGTTCTTTTTAACATATTAATTAAAAAAAATAAAAGGTCAAAAAGTGAATTATGGGGAAGTGTACTAAGGGTAGAAGAAGAAATATCGGTCTTCCCCTGTACTTCTGTCCTGGTTTTGTTAAAAACAAGTTTCTCTTTGAGCGAATTTTTGCCTGTCAGCTAAAGTCTTCATATTAGCTGCATTTTCCTGGAGAACCCAACACATGTTTTGGTTAAACCCAGCAAGGGAATGCAAACTTATTGATAAGCACGGATGGACATCTCGCGAGAGGGGCAACGAGAAACTGGTGATCGAGAGACTGACCAACCGTGTATAACATTCCATTCACGTGAATACTTCATATAAAAGTGGGAGATCACGAGGATCTCGTCCCTTTGCCCTTTTTCCCTTTTTCCTCATGGCTGACATTAGGAGAGGACCTTGCTGGTCGTCCCTGCGAACTGAGGCCAGTGACAGACTGAATCCAGCTCCGGTTGGCTACAGAGTCTAATCCAGGACTTTGGGTGCTGGCTCTGCAGTTGCTGAGACTTACAAGATTGGTTTTGTATATTTTGTATTATTTTCTCTATTCTTATTAGTAGCATTAGTAAAACATCTTTAACTTTTCCAACTCTCTTCTCTCTGTCCTTCTTTCCCTCCCGATCGCCTGTCCTGAGTGGGAAGGGGGGAGAGGGAGGGGCAAAAGGGGGAAGTGGGGGGGGAGGAGGTTAACAATACATATGCCAGGGTTTGATTGTCACCCCGCAATCTTAACCCTCGACAGATAATTGGCGCCCAACGTGGGGCAAGAGAAAGGGGTAAATTTGGAGATTTTTGGCTTTTCTACTGCTCTGACGTACCTTTCAATTTTCTTGGCATGGTGCCAACTCAGAGTTGTGATACCCGCGCGTCTGTTTGCTTCGGATATTTTTTAGTGGTATTAAGGCAAAGTGAATTACATTGACTTAAAGATGTTGTGGCATAAGTTGTATCAGTTATTTTCTACATTGTGCTCACTGATCCCATATCTGTGTTGGTGTTTCTTTCTGAATCGAAGTATTCATTATATAACAACAAGAAACTGGACAGCGGTCATGATGATTCTGTGTGGTATGGCACTGGTTTATTTCATTATATTGCAGCCGCTAATGAATTTCTACTCGCTTCTGCTTTACCTTGAAAAACCTCCAGGAGAGATTAAAGAGCAGAATGGCTCTATATTTGCTAATTGGTCAAGCGAATCTTTAGAAAGGCTGACTAACAATACTTTTGTGTTTTCGCTAGGACAGTTTGCAAATGTTTTAGAGAACTTTGAATATCCTTGGAGCTTTGATAGAACTGTGATGGTGTTATCTGGTTTGCTGAATGTGTGTCAGTTTGTGTTACTGTTAAGAGAAATGAGGTTCAATAGGAGGTTTGCGTCTCTTTTTAGTCCTGAGATTTGCGGTGCGCCTTCGGAAGCTTTAGCAAAAAGCACTCCGAGCCGCTCGAGAAAAGGCAAAACAGCCAAAGCTGCTGCTGCAGCCACTGCCCCCCCAACCGCGGCTTCACAGGCTGAAGCTACAGCTCCTCCGCAGAGCTCCTCTGCCAAGGTCGCTGCAGATAACGTTGCTTCTCCAGCCTCAAAGGCTGACAAGGCAACCCCCCCCGTCTTCACACACTGGGCACTGTTGCTGCTGTAACCACAGCAATCACTGTGACAGTCATTCAGACTCTGAAAATGAATCAAATGATGGTGAACCCATATCAGCATCAGTTGCTGGTTGTAAGAAAGTCACTAGAAAGACCACTCGTGCAGCAGGTGATGGCACAGGGCCAACATCAACCCAAGAGGCATCATCATCAGGACAGGGTGGAGATGAAGTGACCACCACTCGGTCCTTTTCTCCAGGTGAGCTGAGAGATCTGCGAAAAGACTTCAGTCGTTGTGAAGGCGAGAATATTTTAACCTGGCTGCTGCGATGCTGGGACAATGGGGCAGAAACAATTGAATTGGAAGGTAGTGAAGCCAGGCAGCTGGGATCTCTGTCAAAAGATTCCGCCATTGATAGGGTAATTTCAAGAGAGTCTAATGCCGCTACTCTCTGGACCCGACTCCTGCAGCTATGAAAGCCAGATTTCCCTACAAGGAAGATTGTATATCCAAGTTAGGGAAATGGAATACTATGGAGAGAGGTATCCAATTCCTGAGAGAATTAGCCGTGCGAGAGATCATCTATCTAGGACCAAACAGCCAAGCGGGGACAGACCCAGATAGAATCAATTGTACAAAATCTATGTGGCGCAGATTTGTACAAAGTGCACCACCTGCATATGCTAAGTCATTGGCAGGAATGGCCTGGTCAGCTAGAGGTGTACAAGAAATTAATGAAGTGATTGAGCAGCTCCGGTACTTTGAGGACAGCCTTGCTGGTTCTCTACGGGCTTGTGTCTCCGCTGTGGAGAAACTGTGTGAAAAATCTGATGACTGGTTTGAAAAGCTGCTGCAAGAAATCCAAGAGCTCAGAGCAGACTCGTACCGTTCACGACCTGCACAAACCTATGTTTCAGCTGTTAGGAGAAGGCGTTTCCAATCTCGAGAGAGAGGGCAGAGACAGCCCACAAAAAGAGGTTCACTGTGGTTCTTCCTACATGAGCAGGGAGAAAACATGAATAAGTGGCATGGAAGGCCTACCTCAGAACTTCAAGAACGAGTACGTGAGATAAAAGGAAAAACTCCTAGGAAGGTGGCTGCTCCAGTTTACAAAAGGAGCAGAAGAGATTCTGATGCTCTTGAAGGAACCTCTAATTCACACCCAGAGACTGTGCAAAACAGGAATTAGAGGTGCCCTGCCTCCAACCAGGTGGAGGAAAGGGATAACAGAGTTTATTGGACTGTACAAATACTATGGCCTGGTACAACACAACCCCAGGAGTACAAAGCTTTAGTGGACACTGGTGCTCAGTGCACAATAATTCCTTCTAATTATAAAGGAACGCAATCCATCAATATTGTTGGAGTGACTGGGGGATCCCAGGAACTGACTGTTGTAGAGGCTGAAATGAGCCTAACTGGAAAAAACTGGCAAAAGCATCCCATTGTGACTGGTCCAGATGCTCCGTGCATCCTTGGCATAGACCACCTCAGGAGAGGGTATATTAAGGACCCAAAAGGGTATAGGTGGGCATTTGGTATAGCAGCTGTGGACACTGAGAAAATTGAACAGCTGTCTGATTTGCCTGGTCTTTCAGATGACCCCTCTGTTGTAGGACTGCTGATGGTTGACGATCAGCAGGTGCCAACTGCTACCACGACGGTGCATCGCCGGCAATATCGCACCAGTCGAGACTCTTGGATTCCTATCCAGAAGCTGATTCGTCAATTGGAAAGCCAGGGTGTGATCAGTAAGACTCGCTCACCTTTTAACAGCCCAATCTGGCCAGTGAGTTAGTCTAGTGACGAGTGGAGACTAACTGTAGGCTATCGTGGCCTGAGTGAAGTTACAGCACACTGAATGCTGCTGTGCCTGACATGCTAGAACTGCAATTTGAACTGGAGTCAAAGGCAGTGAAGTGCGATGCTACAATTGACATTGCTCATGCATTTTTCTCTATTCCTGTAGCAGCAGAGTGCAGGCCGCAGTTTGCTTTCACCTGGAGGGGCATCCAGTACACATGGAATCGCTTGCCCCAGGGGTGGAAACACAGTCCTACCATCTGCCATGGACTGATCCAGACCACGCTGGAGCAAGGTGAAGCTCCAGAACACTTGCAATATATTGATGACATCATCGTATGGGGCGACACAGCGAAAGAAGTCTTCGAGAAAGGTGAGAGAACAATTCATATTCTTTTGGATGCTGGTTTTGCCATAAAACGGAGCAAGGTCAAGGGACCTGCACGAGAGATCCAGTTTTTAGGAATAAAATGGCAAGATGGCCGTCGTCAGATCCCGATGGATGTGATCAACAAAATTGCAGCAATGTCTCCACCTACTAATAAAAAGGAGACACAGACTTTCTTAGGCGTTGTAGGTTTTTGGAGAATGCACATTCCTGACTACAGCCACATTGTGAGCCTCTCTATCGAGTGACTCGTAAAAGGAACCAATTTGAGTGGGGCCCTGAACAACGACAAGCCTTTGAACAAATTAAGCGTGAGATAACTCATGCGGTGGCCCTTGGACCAGTCCGAACTGGACTAGGTGTTAAAAATGTGCTCTACACCGCAGCCGGAGATAATGGACTTACCTGGAGCCTCTGGCAGAAAGCACCAGGAGAAACCCGAGGTCGACCCCTAGGTTTTTGGAGTCGAGGATACAAAGGATCTGAGGCCAACTATACTCCAACTGAAAAGGAGAGACTGGCAGCATATGAAGGAGTTCGAGCTGCTGCAGAAGTGATGGGCACTGAAGCACAGCTCCTCCTGCACCTCGACTGCCGGTGCTGAGCTGGGTGTTCAAAGGGACGGTTCCCTCTCCACATCATGCAACCGAAGTTACATGGAGTAAATGGATTGCACTGATCACACAACGAGCTCGAATTGGAAGTCCCAACCGTCCAGGGATATTAGAAGTGATTACAGACTGGCCAGAAAGCAAAGACTTTGGGATGTCTCCAGATGAGGAGGAAGTAAAACGTGCTGAAGAAGCACCACCATATAATCCGCTTTCAGAGACTGATAAGCAGTGTGCACTGTTCACAGGTGGATCCTGTTGTCTGTAGGAAAACATCGAAGGTGAAAGCTGCTGTGTGGAGTCCCACACGAGAAGTTACAGAAGCCACTGAAGGACAAGGTGAATCCAGTCAGTTTGCAGAAGTGAAAGCCATCCAGCTGGCTTTGGACATTGCTGAACGAGAGAAGTGGCCAATACTTTATCTCTATACTGACTCATGGATGGTAGCAAATGCCTTGTGGGGGTGGCTACAGCAATGGAAGAAAAGCAACTGGCAGCGCAGAGGTGAAACCATTTGGGCTGCCACGCTGTGGCAAGACATTGCTGCTCGGCTAGAGAGCCTGCCTGTGAAAGTTGGTCATGTAGATGCTCATGTGCCTAAAAGTCGAGCCTCCGAGGAACATCTAAACAACCAACAAGCGGATCAAGCTGCTAAGATTAAAGTAGCTGAGGTGGACTTGGGCTGGCAACATAAAGGTGAACTTTTCCTAGCTCGGTGGGCCCATGACGCTTCAGGGCATCAAGGTAGAGATGCAACATGAAAATGGGCTTGTGATCGAGGGGTGGATTTAACTATAGACACTATTTCACAGGTTATTCATGAATGTGAAACTTGCGCCGAAATCAAACAAGCAAAACAGTTAAAGCCTGTATGGTATGGGGGGCGATAGTTAAAGTGTAAGTATGGAGAAGCTTGGCAGATTGATTATATTACACTTCCACAGACACGTCAAGGTAAGCGTTATGTACTCACAATGGTGGAAGCAACCACCGGATGGTTGGAAACATCTGCTGTACCTCATGTTACAGCCTGAAATACCATCTTGGGCCTTGAGAAGCAAGTCCTTTGGCGGCACGGTACGCCAGAAAGAATTGAATCAGACAATGGTACTCATTTCAAAAACAGTATTATAGACAATTGGGCCAAAGAACATGGTATTGAGTGGGTGTATCATATTCCATATCATGCACCAGCCTCTGGGAAAATTGAAAGGTACAATGGTTTGTTAAAAACTACACTAAAGGCACTTGGTGGTGGAACCTTTAAAAACTGGGATTCACATTTAGCAAAAGCCACTTGGTTGGGCAACACCAGGGGATCAACCAATCGAGCCGGGCCTGCCCAATCAGAAATTCTATGGACTGTAGAAGGAGATAAAGTCCCTGTAGTACACATGGAAAATATGTTAGGATAGGCAGTCTGGGTTCCTCCTGCCTCAGGCACAGGCAAACCTATTCGTGGGATTGTTTTTGCCCAGGGACCTGGCAGCACCTGGTGGGTGATGCTCAAGGATGGAGAAGTTCGGTGTGCACCTCAAGGGGATTTGATTTTAGGTGAAAATACTCAATACTGAACTGTATGATGTGAATTGCCGCACTAACAATGTTTAATAAGTGTCTTTCAGATCAAGACAATGGTGATGAAACCAGCGCTGGCTTCTTCGAGTGGCGCCCGACACCTTCTTGGAAGTTGGTGTCCTTAACCCACCAACAGGGGTCATGAGATGCACTTGGACCATTTTCCCTGCCCTGGGAGACTGTTGTGACAAAATGAACTTAATGAACTTTTCAAAGGATGGTCCACTGATTAATTACTCCTGTGTATATATGTACATATGCGTATATATATATATATATAGTAGTGATTAATTAGATTGTATTGATAGATTGTGTTGATAAGGTTTAAGTATTCAGTGAATGTCATATTATAAGGGGTGGAATGTCCTGGTTTTCTTAAAAAACAAGTTTCTCTTTTAGTGAATTTGCCTGTCAGCTCAAGCTTCATATCAGCTGCATTTTCCTGGAGAACCGGACACATGTTTTGGCAAACCCAGCAATGGAATGAAAACTTATTGATAAGCACGGATGCACATCTCGCGAGAGGGGCAATAAGAAACCGGTGACAACTGTGTATAACATTCCGTTCACGTGAATACTTCATATAAAAGCGGGAGATCACGAGGATCTCGGCCCTTTTTTCCTCATGGCCGACATTAGGAGAGGACCTTGCTGGTCATCCCTGCGAACTGAGACCAGTGAGAGACTGAATCCAGCTCCGGTTGGCTACAGAGTCTAATCCAGGGCTTTGGGTGCTGGCTCTGCAGTTGCTCAGACTTACAAGATTGGTTTTGTATATTTGTATTATTTTCTCTATTCTTATCAGTAGCATTAGTAAAACATCTTTAACTTTTCCAACTCTCTTCCCTCTGTGCTTCTTCCCCTCCCAATCGCCTGTCCTGAGTGGGAAGGGGGGAGAGGGAGGGGCAAAAGGGGGAATTGGGGGGGGAGAGGAGGTTGACAACACATCTGGTAGGGTTTGATTGTCACCCCGCAATCTTAACCCTCGATAGGGACAAAGAGGGTCCTGGGATGTCACAATGGGCCCTGGGGACAAAGGGCGGTCCTCAGGATATCACAATGGGCCCTAGGGACAAAGGGTGGTCGCCAGGATATCACAATGGGCTCTGGTGACAATGGGGTCCCCAGGATGTCACAATGGGCCCTGGGGACAACAGGCGGTCCTGGGATGTCACAATGGGCCCTGGGGACAAAGAGTGTCCCCAGGATGTCAGAATGGGCCCTGAGGACAAGTTGGGGTCCCCTGAATTTCACAATGGGCCCTGGGGAGAAAGAGGGCTCCCCAGCATATCACAATGGGCCCTGGGGACAATGGGGGGTCCTGGGACGTCACAGTGGGCCCTGGGGACAAGGAGGGATCCACAGGATGTCACAATGGGCCCTGGGGACAATGGGGGGTCCTGGGATGTCACAATGGGCCCTTCGGACAAGGGGGGGTCCCCAGGATGTCACAATGGGACCTGGGGACAAAGGGGGGTCCTGGGATGTCACAATGGGCCCTGGGGACAAAGGGGGTGTCCCCATGGTGCCACAACGGGCCCTGGGAGCAAGGGGGTGGCCAGGATGTCACAATGGGTCCTGGGGAAAATGGGGGGTGCACAGGATGTCACAATGGACACTGAGGACAAGCGGGGGTCTCCATGGAGTCAAAATGGGCCCCAGTGACAAAGGGGGTCCCCTGAATGTCACAATAGGTCCTGGGGACAATGGGGGGTCCTGGGACGTCACAATGGGCCCTGGAGACAAGGAGGGATCCCCAGGATGTCACAATGGGCCCTGGGGACAGTGGGGGTTCCTGGGACGTCACAATGGCCCCTGGGGACAAGGGGGGGTCCCCAGGATGTCACAATGGGCCCTGGGGACAAAGAGGGGTCCCCTGAATGTCACAATGGGCCCTGGTGACAAGGGGGTGCAGAGGATGTCACAATGGGCCCTGGGGACAATGGGGGGTCCTGGGACGTCACAATGGGCCCTGGGGACAAGGAGGGATCCCCAGGATGTCACAATGGGCCCTGGAGACAATGGGGTTCTTGGGACGTCTCAATGGGCCCTTGGGACAAGGGGGTGCCGAGGATGTCACAATGGGCCCTGGGGACAATGGGGGGTCCTGGGATGTCACAATGGGCCCTGGGGACAAGGGGGGGTCCCCAGGATGTCACAATGGGCCTTGGGAACAAGGGGGTCCCCCAGATATCACAATGGGCCCTGGGGACAATGTAAGGTCCTGGGCTGTCACAATGGACCCTGAGGACAAGGGGGGTCCCCAGGATGTCACAATGGGCCCTGGGGACCAGGGGGGGTCCTGGGATGTCATAATGGGCCCTAGTGACAAAGGGGGTCCCTATGGTGCCACAATGGGCCCTGGGGACAAAGGGGGTCCCCTGGATGTCACAATGGGCTCTGGGGACAAGGGGGGTCCACAGGATGTCACAATGGGCCCTGGGGACAAAGAGCGTCCCCAGCATGTCACAATGGGCCCTGGGGACAAAGGGGGTCCCCACGGTATCAGAATGGGCCCTGGGGACAAAGGGGGGTCCCCTGAATGTCACAATGGGCCCTGGGGACAATGGGGGGTCCTGGGATGTCACAATGAGCCCTGCAGACAAGGGTGGTACCCACGGTGTCACAATGGGCCATGGGAACAAGGGGGGTCCCCGTAGTGTCACAATGGGTCCTGGGGACAAGTGGGGTCCCCAGGATGTCACAATGGGCCCTGGGGACAATGGGGGGTCCTGGGACGTCACAATGGGCCCTGGGGACAAGGGGGGGTCCCCAGGATGTCACAATGGGCCCTGGGGACAAAGAGGGGTCCCCTGAATGTCACAATGGGCCCTGGGGACAAGGGGGTGCAGTGGATGTCACAATGGGCCCTGGGGACAATGGGGCGTGTCCAGGATGTGAGAATGAGTCCTGAGGACAAGGGGGGGTCCCCATGGTGTCACAATGGGTCCCCAGTGACAAGGAGGGGTTGCCATGGTGTCACAATAGGCCCTGGGGACAAAGTGGGGTCCAAGAATGTCACAATGGGCCCTGGGGACAAAAGGGGTTGCCATGGTGCCACAATGGGCCCTGGGGTAAAAGGGGGTCCCCATGGTGCTACAATGGGCCCTGGGGACAAAGGGGGGTCCTGGGATGTCACAATGGGCCCTGGGGACAAAGGGGGTGTCCCCATGGTACCACAACGGGCCCTGGGAGCAAGGGGGTGGCCAGGATGTCACAATGGGTCCTGGGGACAAGGGGGTGCCGAGGATGTCACAATGGGCCCTGGGGACAAGCGGGGGTCTCCATGGTGTCACAATGGGCCCCAGTGACATAGGGGGTCCCCTGAATGTCACAATAGGTCCTGGGGACAATGGGGGGTCCTGGAACGTCACAATGGGCCCTGGGGACAAGGAGGGGTCCCCAGGATGTCACAATGGGCCCTGGGGACAATGGGGGTTCCTGGGACGTTGCAATGGGCCCCAGTGACAAGAGGGGGTCCCCAGGATGTCACAATGGGCCCTGGGGAAAAAGAGGGGTCCCCTGAATGTCACAATGGGCCCTGGGGACAAGGGGGTACCGAGGTTCTCGCAGTGGGCCCTGGGGACAATGGGGGGTCCTGGGACGTCACAATGGGCCCTGGGGACAAGGAGGGATCGCCAGGATGTCACAATGGGCCCTGGGGACAATGGGGGGTCCTGGGACGTCACAATGGGCCCTGGGGACAAGGGGGGGTCCCCAGGATGTCACAATGGGCCCTGGGGACAAGGGGGTGCCGAGGATGTCACAATGGGCCCTGGGGACAATGGGGGGTCCTGGGATGTTATAATGGGCCCTGGGGACAAGGGGGGGTCCCCAAGATGTCACAATGGGCTTTGGGAACAAGGGGGTCCCCCAGATATCACAATGGGCCCTGGGGACAATGTAAGGTCCTGGGTTGTCACAATGGACTCTGAGGACAAGGGGGGTCCCCAGGCTGTCACAATGAAGTCTTGGGACAAAGGGGGTCCCCAGGATGTCACAATGGGCCCTGGGGACCAGGGGGGGTCCTGGGATGTCACAATGGGCCCCAGTGACAAAGGGGGTCCCTATGGTGCCACAATGGGCCCTGGGGACAAAGGGGGTCCCCTGGATGTCACAATGGGCTCTGGGGACAAGGAGGGTCCCCAGGATGTCACAATGGGCCCTGGGGACAAAGAGCGTCCCCAGCATGTCACAATGGGCCCTGGGGACAAAGGGGGTCCCCACGGTATCAGAATGGGCCCTGGGGACAAAGGGGGGTCCCCTGAATGTCACAATGGGCCCTGGGGACAATGAGGGGTCCTGGGATGTCACAATGAGCCCTGCAGACAAGGGTGGTACCCACGGTGTCACAATGGGCCCTGGGCACAAGGGGGTTCTGAGGATGTCACAATGGGCCCTGGGGACAATGGGGGGTCCTGGGAACTCACAATGGGCCCTGAGGACAATGGTGGGTCCTCTGAATGTCAAAATGGGCCCTGGGGACAAAGGGGGGGTCCGAAAGATGTCACAATGGGCACTGGGGACAAAGGGGGGGTCCCCAGGATGTCACAATGGGCCCTGGGGATAATGTGGGGTCCTGGGATGTCACAATGGGCCCTGGGGACAAGGGGGGGTCCCCAGGATGTCACAATGGGCCCTGCGGACAAAGAGGGGTCCCCTGAATGTCACAATGGGCCCTGGGGACAAGGGGGTGCCGAGGATGTCACAGTGGGCCCTGGGGACAATGGGGGATCCTGGGATGTCACAATGGGCCCTGAGGACAATGGTGGGTCCCCTGAATGTCACAATGGGCCCTGGGGACAAAGGGGGGTCCGCAGGATGTCACAATGGGCACTGGGGACAAAGGGGGGGTCCCCATGGTGTCACAATGGGCCCAAGTGACAAGGAGGGTCCCCACGGTGCCACGATGAGTCCTGGGGACAAGGGCATCCCCCAGATGTCACAATAGGCCCTGGGGACAATGGGGTTGCCCAGGATGTCACAATGGGCCCTGGGGACAATGGGAGTCCCCAGGGTGTCAGAACGAGCCCTGGGGACAAAGTGGAATCCTGGAATGTCACAATGGCCCCCAGTGACAAAGGGGTTCCCCATGGTGCCACAATGGTCCCTGGGGACAAAAGGGGTCCCCAGGATTTCAAAATAGCACTGGGGACAAAGGGGGGTCATGGGATGTCACAATGGGCCCTGGGGACAAGAGGGTCCTCATGGTGCCACAATGTGCCCTGGGGACAAAGGGCATTCCCTGGATGTCACAATGGGCTCTGGGGACAAGGAGGGTCCCCAGGATGTCACAATGGGCCCTGGGGACAAAGAGCGTCCCCAACATGTCACAATGAGCCATGGGGACAAAGGGGGTCCCCATGGTATCAGAATGGGCCCTGGGGACAAAGGGGGGTCCCCTGAATGTCACAATGGGCCCTGGGGACAATGGGGGGTCATGGGACATCACAATGGGCCCTGGGAACAAGTGGGGTCCCCAGGATGTCACAATGGGCCCTGGGGACAAAGAGGGGTCCCCTGAATGTCACAATGGGCCCTGGGGACAAGGGGGTGCCGAGGATGTCACAATGGGCCCTGGGGAAAATGGGGGTCCTGGGACATCACAATGGGCTCTGGGGACAAGGAGGGATCGCCAGGATGTCACAATGGGCCCCAGTGACAATGGGGGGTCCTGGGACGTCACAATGGGCCCTGGGGACAAGGAGGGATCCCCAGGATGTCACAATGGGCCCTGGGGACAATGGGGGGTCCTGGGACGTCACAATGGGCCCCAGTGACAAGAGGGGGTCCCCAGGATGTCACAATGGGCCCTGGGGTCAAGGGTGGTACACACAGTGTCACAGTGGGCTCTGGGCACAAGGGGGGGTCCCCATTGTGTCACAATGGGTCTTGGGGACAAGTGGGGTCTCCTGAATGTCACAATGGGCCCTGGGGACAATGGGGGGTCCTGGGACGTCACAATGGGCCCTGGGGACAAGGAGGGATCCCCAGGATGTCACAATGGGTACTGGAGACAAAGGGGGGGTCCCCATGGTGTCACAATGGGCCCAAGTGACAAGGAGGGTCCCCACGGTGCCACGATGGGTGCTGGGGACAAGGGCGTCCCCCAGATGTCACAATGGGCCCTGGGGACAATGGGGTTGCCCAGGATGTCACAATGGGCCCTGGGGACAATGGGAGTCCCCAAGGTGTCAGAACGAGCCCTGGGGACAAAGTGGAATCCTGGAATGTCACAATGGCCCCCAGTGACAAAGGGGTTCCCCATGGTGCCACAATGGGCCCTGGGCACAAAAGGGGTCCCCAGGATTTCACAATAGCACTGGGGACAAAGGGGGGTCATGGGATGTCACAATAGGGCCTGGGGACAAGGGAGATCCCCATGGTGTCACAATAAGCCCTGGGGACAAAGTGGGGTCCTGTGATGTCACAATGGGCCCCAGTGACAAAGGGGGTCGCCATGGTCCCACAATGGGCCGTGGGGACAAATGGGGACCCCAGGATGTCACAATGGGCCCTGGGGACAAAGGGTGGTCCTGGGACATTTCAATGGGCCCTGGGGACAAAGGGGGGACACCAGGATGTCACAATGGGCCCTGGGGACAAAGGGGGGTCCTGGGATGTCACAATGGGCCCCAGTGACAAAGGGGGTCCCCATGGTGCCACAATGGGCCCTGGGGACAAAGGGGGTCCCCTGGAATGTACAATGGGCTCTGGGGACAAGGAGGGTCCCCAGGATGTCACAATGGGCTCTGGGGACAAAGGGCGTCCCCAGAATGTCACAATGGGCCCTGGGGACAAAGGGGGTCCCCACCATATCTGAATGGGCCCTGGGAACAAAGGGAGGTCTCGTGAATGTCACAATGGGCCCTAGGGACAAGGGGGTGCCGAGGAGGTCACAATGGGCCCTGGGGACAATGGGGGGTCCTGGGACGTCACAATGGGCCCTGGGGACAAGGGGGGTCCCCAGGATGTCACAATGGGCCCTGGGGACAAAGAGGGGTCCCCTGAATGTCACAATGAGCCCTGGGGACAAGGGGGTGCCGAGGATGTCACAATGGGCCCTGGGGAAAATGGGGGTCCTGGGACGTCAAAATGGGCCCTGGGGACAAGGAGGGATCCCCAGGATGTCACAATGGGCCCTGGGGACAATGGGGGGTCCTTAGACGTCACAATGGGCCCTGGGGACAAAGAGGGGTCCCCTGAATGTCACAATGTGCCCTGGGGACAAGGGGGCGCAGTGGATGTCACAATAGACCCTGGGGACAATGGGGGTCCCCAGGATGTCACAATGGGCCCTGGGGACAATGAGGGTCCCCAGGATGTCACAATGTGCCCTGGGGACAAAGGGGGTTGCCATGGTGCCACAGTGGGCCCTGGGGCCAAAGGGGGTCCCCATGGTGCTACAATGGGCCCTGGGGACAAAGGGGGGTCCTGGGATGTCACAATGGGCCCTGGGGACAAAGGGGGTATCCCTATGGTTCCACAATGGGCCGTGGGAGCAAGGGGGTCCCCAGGATGTCACAGTGGGTCCTGGGGTAATGGGGGGTGCCCAGGATGTCACAATGGGCCCTGGGGACAATGTGGGGTCCTGGGATGTCACAATGGGCCCTGGGGACAAGGAGGGATCCCCAGGATGTCACAATGGGCCCTGGGGACAATGGGGGTTCCTGGGACGTCACAATGGGCCCTGGGGACAAGAGGGGGTCCCCAGGATGTCACAATGGGCCCTGGGTACAAAGAGGGGTCCCCTCAATGTCATAATGGGCCCTGGGGACAAGGGGGTGCCGAGGATGTCACAATGGGCCCTGGGGACAATGGGGGGTCCTGGGACGTCACAATGGGCCATGGGGACAAGGGGGGGTCCCCAGGATGTCACAATGGGCCCTGGGGACAAAGAGGGGCCTCTAAAGTGTCACAATGGGCCCTGGGGACACAGAGGGGCCCTAGGACGTCACAGTCAGCCCTGAGGACAAGGGGGGATCCCCTGAAAGTCACAATGATCCCTGGGAACAGAGGGGGCTCCCCAGGACATCACAATGGGCCCTGGGAACAATGGGGGTCCCTTGAAGGTCACAATGGGCCCTGGGGACAATGGTGGGTCCCCTGAATGTCAAAATGGGCCCTGGGGACAAAGGCGGGGTCCCCATGGTGTCACAATGGGCCCAAGTGACAAGGAGGGCCCCACGGTGCCACGATGGGTCCTGGGGACAAGGGGGTCCCCCAGATGTCACAATGGGCCCTGGGGACAATGGGGTTGCCCAGGATGTCACAATGGACCCTGGGGACAAAGGGGGATCCTCAGGATGTCACAATGGGCCCTGGGGACAATGGGAGTCCCCAAGGTGTCAGAACGAGCCCTGGGGACAAAGTGGAATCCTGGAATGTCACAATGGCCCCCAGTGACAAAGGGGTTCCCCATGGTGCCACAATGGGCCCTGGGCACAAAAGGGGTTCCCCAGGATTTCACAATAGCACTGGGGACAAAGGGGGGTCATGGGATGTCACAATGGGCCCTGGGGACAAGGGAGGTCCCCATGGTGTCACAATAAGCCCTGGGGACAAACTGGGGTCCTGGGATGTCACAATGGGCCCCAGTGACAAAGGGGGTCCCCATGGTGCCACAATGGGCCGTGGGGACAGAAGGGGTTCCCAGGATGTCACAATGGGCCCTGGGGACCAGGGTGGGTCCTGCGATGTCACAATGGGCCCTGGGGACAAATGGGGTCCCCTGGATATCACAATGGGCTCTGGGGACGAAGCGGATCCCCACGGTATCAGAATGAGCCCTGGGGACAAAGGGGGGTCCTGGGATGTCACAATGAGCCCTGCGGACAAGGGTGGTACCCACAGTGTCACAATGGGCCCTGGGCACAAGGGGGGGTCCCTATAGTGTCACAATGGGTCCTGGGGACAAGTAGGGTCCCCAGGATGTCACAATGGGCCCTGGGGACAATGTGGGGTCCTGCGATGTCACAATGGGCCCCAGTGACAAAGGGGGTCCCCTGAATGTCACAATGGGCCCTGGGGACAATGGGGGGTCCTGGGACGTCACAATGGGCCCTGGGGACAAGGAGGGATCCCGGGGATGTCACAATGGGCCCTAGGGACAAGGGGGGGTTGCCAGGATGTCACAATGTGCCCTGGGTACAAAGAGGCGTCCCCTGAATGTCACAATGGGCCCTGGGGACAATGGGGGGTCCTAAGACATCACAATGGGCCCTGGGGCCAAGCAGGGATCTCCAGGATGTCACAATGGGCCCTGGGGACAATGGGGGGTCCTGGGACGTCACAATGGGCCCTGGGGACAAGGGGGGGTCCCCAGGATGTCACAATGGGCCCTGGGGACAAAGAGGGGTCCCCTGAATGTCACAATGGGCCCTGGGGACAAGGGGGTGCAGTGGATGTCACAATGGGCCCTGGGGACAATGGGGGGTCCTGGAATGTGTACAATGGGCCCTGGGGACAAGGGGGTGCCGAGGATGTCACAATGGGCCCTGGGGACAATAGGAGGTTCTGGGATTTCACAATGGGCCCTGGGGACAATGAGGGTCCCCAGGATGTCACAATGGGCCCTGAGGACAATGGGGGGTGCCCAGGATGTGAGAATGAGTCCTGAGGACAAGGGGGGGTCCCCATGGTGTCACAATGGGTCCCCAGTGACAAGGAGGGGTCCCCATGGTGTCACAATAGGCCCTGGGGACAAAGTGGGGTCCTAGAATGTCACAATGGGCCCTGGGGACAAAAGGGGTTGTCATGGTGCCACAATAGGCCCTGGGGTCAAAGGGGGTCCCCATGGTGCTACAATGGGCCCTGGGGACAAAGGGGGGTCCTGGGATGTCACAATGGTCCCTGGGGACAAAGGGGATGTCCCCATGGTGCCACAATGGGCCCTGGGAGCAAGGGGGTCCCCAGGATGTCACAATGGGTCCTGGGGACAATGGGAGGTGCCCAAGATGTCACAATGGACCCTGAGGACAAGCGGGGGTCTCCATGGTGTCACAATGGGCCCTGGGAACAGACGTGGCTCCCCTCAATATCAAAATGGTTCCTGGGGACAAAGTGGGCTCCTCGGATGTCACAATGGACACTGGGGACAACGGGAGGTCCTGGGACGTCACAATGGGCCCTGGGGACAAAGTTGGTCCCCACGATGTCTCAATGAGCCCCAGTGACAAATGGGGGTCCCCAGGATGTCACAATGGGCCGTGGGGACACTGAGGGGTCCTGGGACATCACAATGGGCCCTGGGGACAAGGGGGGGACCCCTGAATGTCACAATGGGCCCTGGGGACAATGTGGGGTCCTGGGATGTCACAATGGGCCCCAGTGACAAAGGGGGTCCCCTGAATGTCACACTGGGCCCTGGGGAAAATGGGGGGTCCTGGGATGTCACAATGGGCCCCAGTGTCAAAGGGGGTCCCCTGAATGTCACAATGGGCCCTGGGGACAATGGGGGATCCTGGGACGTCACAATGGGCCCTGGGGACAAGGAGGGATCCGCAGGATGTCACAATGGGCCCTGGGGACAATGGGGGGTCCTGGGACGTCACAATGGGCCCCAGTGACAAGAGGGGGTCCCCAGGATGTCACAATGGGCCCTGGGGACAAAGAGGGGTCCCCTGAATGTCACAATGTGCCCTGGGGAAAAGGGGGTACCGAGGTTCTCGCAGTGGGCCCTGGGGACAATGGGGGGTCCTGGGACGTCACAATGGGTCCTGGGGACAAGGAGAGATCCCCAGGATGTCACAATGGGCCCTGGAGACAAAGAGGGGCCCTAGGACGTCACAATCAGCCCTGGGGACAAGGGGGGGTCCCCTGAAAGTCACAAAGGGCCCTGGGAACAGAGAGGGCTCCCCAGGACGTCACAATGGGCCCTGGGAACAATGGGGGTCCCTTGAAGGTCACAATGGGCCCTGGGGACAATGGTGGGTCCCCTGAATGTCAAAATGGGCCCTGGGGACAAAGGGGGGTCCGCAGGATGTCACAATGGGCACTGGGAACAAAGGGGGGGTCCCCATGGTGTCACACTGGGCCCAAGTGACAAGGAGGGTCCCCACGGTGCCACGATGGGTCCTGGGGACAAGGGGGTCCCCCAGATGGCACAATGGGCCCTGGGGACAATGGGGGGTCCCCAGGATGTCACAATGGGCCCTTGGCACAATGGGGTTCCTGGGATGTCACAATGGGTCCCCAGTGACAAAGGGGGTCCCCAGGATGTCTCAATGGGCCCTGAGGATGGGAGGTCCCCATGGTGTCGCAATGGGTCCCCAGTGACAAGGGCGGTCCCCACGGTGCCAGGATGGGTCCTGGGGACAAGGAGGTCCCCAGGATGCCACAATGGGCCCTGGGGACAATAGTGGGTCCTGGGACGTCACAATGGGCCCTGGGGATAAAGGGGGTTCCCAGGATGTCACAATGGGACCTGGAGACAAGGGGCTCCACAGGATCTCACAATGGGCTCTGGGGACAATGGAGGTTCCCCAGGATGTTCACAATAGGCCCTGAGGACAAGGGGTGGTCCCCATGGTGTCACAATGGTTCCCCAGTGACAAGGGGGGTCCCCACAGTGTCTCAATGGGCCTTGGGGACAAAGGGGGTCCCCACGGTGTTACAATGGTCTCGGGGGACAAAGGGGGGTGCCCAGGATGTCACAATGGGCCCTGAGGACAAGGGGGGCTCCCCATGGTGTCACGATGGGTCCTGGGGACTAGGGGGTCCCCAGGATGTAACAATGGACCCTGGGGACAATGGGGGATCCTGGGACATCACAATGGGCCCTGGGGACAAAGGGGGTCTCCAGGATGTCACAATGGGCTCTGGGGACAATGGGGGGTCCTGGGACGTCACAATGGGTCCTGGGGACAAAGTGGGGTCCCCAGGATGTCACAATGGGCCCTGGGGACAATGGGGGGTCCTGGGATGTCACAATGGGCCCCAGTGACAAAGTGGGGTCCCCTGAATGTCACAATGGGCCCTGGGGACAACAGGAGGACCTGGGACGTCACAATGGGCCCTGGGGACAAAATTGGTCCCCACGATGTCTCAATGAGCCCCAGTGACAAATGGGGTCCCCATGATGTCACAATGGGCCCTGGGGACAAGGAGGGGTCCTGGGACGTTACAATGGGCCCTGGGGACAAGGTGGGGTCCCCTGAATGTCACAACGGCCCCTGGGGAGAAAGGGGGTCCCCAGGATGTCAAAATGGGCCATGGGGACAAAGTGGGGTTCTGGGATATCACAATGTGCCACAGTGACAAAGGGGGTCCCCATGGTGCCACAATGAGCCCTGGGGACAAAGGGAGGTCCATAGGATGTCACAATGGGCCCCGGGGACTAATGAGGTCCCCACGGTGTCACAATGCGTCCTGGAGACAAAGGGGGGTCCCCTGGATGTCACAATGGGCCCTGGGGACAATGTGGGGTCCTGGGACATCACAATGGGCCCTGGGGACAAAGGGGGTCCCCAGGATGTCACAATGGGCCCTGGGGACAAAGAGGCTCCCCAGGATGTCACAATGGGACCTGGGGACAAGTGGGTCCCCAGGATCTCACAGTGGGCTCTGGGGACAATGGAGGTTCCCCAGGATGTTCACAATAGGCCCTGAGGACAAGGGGTGGTCCCCATGGTGTCACAATGGGTCCCCAGTGACAAGGGGGGTCCCCACGGTGTCACAATGGGCCCTGGGGACAAAGGGGGGTCCTGGGACGTAACAATAGGCCCTGGGGACAAGGGGGGTCCCCACAGTGTCACAATGGGCCCTGGGGACAAAGGGGGTCCCCACGGTGTTACAATGGTCCCGGGGGACAAAGGAGGGTGCCCAGGATGTCACAATGGGCCCTGAGGACAAGGGGGGCTCCCCATGGTGTCACAATGGTCCCCAGTAACAAGGAGGGTCCCCATGGTGTCACGATGGGTCCTGGGGACAAGGGGGTCCCCAGGATGTAACAATGGACCCTGGGACAATGGGGGGTCCTGGGACGTCACAATGGGCCCTGCGGACAAAAAGGGTCTCCAGGATGTCACAATGCGCTCTGGGGACAATGGGGGTCCTGGGACGTCACAATGGGCCCTACGGACAAAGAGGGGTCCCCAGGATGTCACAATGGGCCCTGGGGACAATGTGGGGTCCTGGGATGTCACAATGGGCCCTGGGGACAAAGGGGGCTCCCCAGGATATCACAATGGGGCTTGAGGACAAGGGGGTCCCCCATGGTGTCACAATGAGCCCTGGGGACAATGGGGGGTCCTGGGATGTCACAATGGGCCCTGGGGACAAGGGGTTTAGGGGGTTGTGTTAGGGGGTTGGAGGATTAGGTGGTGCAGGATTTGGGGGTGCAAGGCCAGGGGAGCAGGATTTTGCGGGGCCTGATTTGGGGCTACAGGGTCTGTGGTTGCAGGTTCCAGGGGTGCAGGATTTGGGGGTTCAGGGTTTAGGGGTGCAGTGGTTTGGAGTGCAGTGGTTTGGGGTGCAGGGTTTGGGGAAGAACGATATAGGGGTGCAGGGTTTAGGGTGCAGGATCTTGGGGGGCAGGGGTTTGGGGTGGAGGGCTTGGTAGGGCAGGATTGGGGGTGGAAAGTTTAGGGGGTAGGGCTGGGGGTGCAGGATTTGGGGGTGAAGGGGTTGTGGGGTGCAGGGCTGTGGGGTGCAGGGTTTGGGAGATCGGTACGTGGGGCTGGAGGATTTGGGGTGCAGGGTTTGGAGCAGCAGGATCTGGGGGTGCAAGATTGGGGTTAGCAGGGTTTTGGGGGAGCAGGGTTTAGGGGTCAGGCTTTAGGGGGACAGGGTTTGGGGGGCAGGGTTGGGAGGGATGATTTTGGGGTGCAGGGTTTAGGGCAGCACGATCTTGGGGTGAAAGGGTTTGGCGTGAAGGGTTGGGTAGGACAGGATTTGGGGTGCAGGTTTTTAGGGTGCAACTTGTGGGGGTCAGGATTTGGGGTAGAGGGTTTGGGGGTGCAGGGTTTAGTGGTGCAGGGTTTGGGGTGCAGGGTTGGGGACGCAGGATCTGAGGGTGCAGCGTTTGGGGTGCAGAGTTAGAGGCTGCAGGATCTGGGGTGCAGGGTTTGGGGGGCACAGTTTTGGGGGAAGGATTTGCGAGATGCAGGGTTTAAGGGTTTAGGATTTGGAGGTGTCGAATTTTGGGGTGCAGGAGGTTTGGGGTTTGGGGTTGCAGGATTTGGGGGAGAATGGTTTGGGGGTGCAAGACTTGAGGGTGCAGGGTTTGGGGGTTGGGACATGGGGCTGGAGGATTTGGGGGTGCAGGATTTGGGGTGCAGTGTGTGGGGGTGCAAGATCTGGGGGTGTACGAGCGTTGGTTGTGGGATTTGAAGGAGAATGATTTGGGGGTGCAGGGATTGGGGGTGTAGGGTTTTGGGGTTGCTGCGTTTGAAGATTCGGGATGTGGAGGTCAAGGATTTAGGGGTACAAGGGCTGGTTGCAGGATTTGGGGTACAGGGTTTGGTTGCAGGATTTGGGGTGCAGGGTTTGAAGTGCAGGGCTAAAGGGGCCAGAATTTGGAGGTGCAAGATTTGGTGGTCTGGGGTACTGGGGTGCAGGGTTTTGGGGTGCGGGATTTGGGGGTGCAGGTTCCATGTCTTTAGGAACTGTGGGGGGGAGGGTTTTTTGGTGTGGACTTTTGAGTGCAAGTTTGAGGGGTCTTGATTTTGGGGTGCATGGTTTGGGGGGCAGGATTCCGGGTGTAAGGTTTTGAGGTGCAGGACTTGGGGGCGCAGGTTTCACGCGTTAAGGAACTGGGGCTGCAGAGCTTGGGGGTGCAGCGTTGTGGGCTGCAGGGTTGAAGGGTGCAGGATTTAGGGGTACAGGTTTTGGGGGTGCAGGAGCTGGGGGTGCAGGCTGTAGGGATCCGAATATGGGGGTGCAGGGTTCTGGGGTGCAGGATCTGGCTGAGCAGGCTGTTGGGGTACAGAACCTTGTAGTTCAGCGTTTAGAGGCAGGATTTGGGGGTGCAGGGATTTGGGGGTGCAGGGCTTTGGGGTGCAACTTATGGGGTAGAAGGTTTTGGGGTGCAGGGTTTTGGGGGTGCAGGGTTTAGCGCCAGAATTGGGGGTGCAGGGTTTGGGATTGCAGGGTGTTGGGGGAAGGATCTGGGGGTACAAGATTGGGGGTAGCAGGGTTTTGGGGAGCAGGGTTTCGGGGTCAGGCTTTAGGGGGACAGGGTTTGGGGGGCAGGGCTGGGAGGGATGATTTGGGGGTGCAGGGTTTAGGGCAGCAGGATCTTGGGGTGAAGGGGTTTGGGGTGAAGGGTGGGTAGGACAGGATTTGGGGTGCAGGATTTTAGGGTGCAACTTGTGGGGGCAGGATTTGGGGTACAGGAGGTTGGGAGTGCAGGGTTTGGGGTGTAGGATTTAGTGGAGCAGGGACTGGGGGTGAAGGTCTTGTGGAGGCAGAATTGGGGGTGCAGGTCTTGGGGAGGCAGAATTGGGGGTGCAGATTTTGGCTGTTCAGGAGCTGGGGGTGCAGGATTTGGGGATGTAGGTTTTGGGGGGTAGATTTTGGGGTGCTGGGTTCGGGACATGGGTCTGGAGGATTTGGGGGTGCAGGGCTAAGGGGTTTAGGATTTTGGGGTGCACAGTTTAGGGTGCACGTTCTGGGCATGTATGATTTGAGAGTGCAGGGCTTTGGGGTACAGGATTTGGGGTGCAGGGTTTTGGGGTCAGGATCTGGGGGTGCAGGGTGTTTTAGGTGGAGGGCTCGGTAGGGCAGAGTTTGGGGGTGGACAGTTTAGGGCGGGTAGGGTTTGGGGAGGAGGTTTTGGGGGTTCTGAACGTGGGGGGGCAGGGTATTGGGGTGCAGGATCTAGAAGGGCAGGGTTTGGGGGTGCAGTGTTTGGGGCACAGGGTTTGGGGTGCAGGATCTTGGGGTGTACAAGTTTTGCAGGTAGGATTTGAAGGAAAATGATTTGGGGTGCAGGGATGGGGGTACAGGGTTTTGGGGTTGCTGGTTCTGTGGAGCTCCCTTTGTCCCCAGGGCCCACTGTAAACGGACGAAGGGGGTCCCCAGGATGTCACAATGGGTCCTGGGGACAACAGGGGGTCCTGGGATATCAGAATGGGCCCTGGGGACAAAGAGGGGTCCCCTCAATGTTACAATGGGCCCAAGTGACAAGGAGGGCCCCACGGTGCCACGATGGGTCCTGGGGACAACGGGGTCCCCCAGATGTCACAATGGGCCCTGGGGACAATGGGGTTGCCCAAGATGTCACAATGGACCCTGGGGACAAAGGGGGATCCCCAGGATGTCACAATAGGCCCTGGGGACAATGGGAGTCCCCAAGGTGTCAGAACGAGCCCTGGGGACAAAGTGGAATCCTGGAATGTCACAATGGCCCCCAGTGACAAAGGGGTTCCCCATGGTGCCACAATGGGCCCTGGGCACAAAGGGGGTCCCCAGGATTTCACAATACCACTGGGGACAAAGGGGGGTCATGGGATGTCACAATGGGCCCTGGGGACAAGGGAGGTCCCCATGGTGTCACAATAAGCCCTGGGGACAAAGTGGGGTCCTGGGATGTCACAATGGGCCCCAGTGACAAAGGGGGTTTCCATGGTGCCACAATGGGCCGTGGGGACAAAAGGGGTCCTCAGGATGTCACAATGGGCCCTGGGGACCAGGGGGGGTCTTGCGATGTCACAATGGGCCCTGGGGACAAAGGGGGTCCCCTGGATGTCACAATGGGCTCTGGGGACAAAGGAGATCCCCACGGTATCACAATGGGCCCTGGGGACCAGGGGGGGTCCTGCGATGTCACAATGGGCCCTGGGCACAAGGGGGGGTCCCTATAGTGTCACAATGGGTCCTGGGGACAAGTGGGGTCCACAGGATGTCACAATGGGCCCTGGGGACAATGTGGGGTCCTGGGATGTCACAATGGGCCCCAGTGACAAAGGGGGTCCCCTGAATGTCACAATGGGCCCTGGGGACAATGGGGGGTCCTGGGACGTCACAATGAGCCCTGGGGACAAGGAGGGATCCCCAGGATGTCACAATGGGCCCTGGGGACAATGGTGGGTCCTGGGACGTCACAATGGGCCCTGGGGACAAGAGGGGGTCCCCAGGATGTCACAATGGGCCCTGGGGACAAAGAGGGGTCCCCTGAATGTCACAATGGGCCCTGGGGACAAGGGGGTGCCGAGGATGTCACAATGGGCCCTGCGGACAATGGGGGGTCCTGGGACGTCACAATGGGCCCTGGGGACAAGGAGGGATCCCTAGGATGTCACAATGGGCCCTGGAGACAATGGGGGGTCCTGGGACGTCACAATGGGCCCTGGGGACAAGGGCGGGTCCCCAGGATGTCACAATGGGCCCTGGGGACAAAGAGGGGTCTCTAATGTGTCACAATGGGCTCTGGGGACACAGAGGGGCCCTAGGACGTCACAATCAGCCCTGGGGACAAGGGGGGGTCCCCTGAAAGTCACAATGAGCCCTGGGAACAGAGGGGGCTCCCCAGGACGTCACAATGGGCCCTGGGAACAATGGGGGTCCCTTGAAGGTCACAGTGGGCCCTGGGGACAATGGTGGGTCCCCCGAATGTCAAAATGGGCCCTGGGGACAAAGGGGGGGTCCCCATGGTGTCACAATGGGCCCACGTGACAAGGAGGGTCCCCACGGTGCCACGATGGGTCCTGGGGACAAGGAGGGTCCCCCAGATGTCACAATGGGCCCTGGGGACAAAGGGGTTCCGCAGGATGTCACAATGGGCACTGGGGACAAAGGGGGCGTCCCCATGATGTCTCAATGGGCCCTGGGGACAATGGGAGTCCCCAAGGTGTCAGAACGAGCCCTGGGGACAAAGTGGAATCCTGGAATGTCACAATGGCCCCCAGTGACAAAGGGGTTCCCCATGGTGCCACAATGGGCCCTGGGCACAAAGGGGGTCCCCAGGATTTCACAATAGCACTGGGGACAAAGGGGGGTCATGGGATGTCACAATGGACCCTGGGGACAAGGGAGCTCCCCATGGTGTCAAAATAAGCCCTGGGGACATAGTGGGGTCCTGGGATGTCACAATGGCCCCCAGTGACAAAGGGGGTCCCCATGGTGCCACAAGTGGCCGTGGGGACAAAAGGAGTCCCCAGCATGTCACAATGAGCCCTGGGGACCAGGGGGGGTCCTTCGATGTCACAATGGGCCCTGGGGACAAAGGGGGTCCCCTGGATGTCACAATGGGCTCTGGGGACAAAGGGGATCCCCACGGTATCAGAATGGGCCTTGGGGTCAAAGGGGGGTCCTGGGATGTCACAATGAGCCCTGCGGACAAGGGTGGTACCCACGGTGTCACAATGGGCCCCGGGGACAAGGAGGGGTCCCCATAGTGTCACAATGGGTCCTGGGGACAAGTGGGGTCCCCAGGATGTCACAATGGGCCCTGGGAACAAAGGGGGGTCCCCATAGTGTCACAATGGGTCCTGGGGACAAGTGGGGTCCCCAGGATGTCACAATGGGCCCTGGGGACAATGTGGGGTCCTGGGATGTCACAATGGGCCCCAGTGACAAAGGGGGTCCCCTGAATGTCACAATGGGCCTGGGGACAATGGGGGGGTCCTGGGACGTCACGATGGGCCCTGGGGACAAGGAGGGATCCCCAGGATGTCACAATGGGCCCTGGGGACAAAGAGGTGTCCCCTGAATGTCACAATGGGCCCTGGGGACAAGGGGGTGCCGAGGATGTCACAATGGGCCCTGGGGACAATGGGGGGTCCTGGGACGTCACAATGGGCCCTGGGGACATGGAGGGATCCCCAGAATGTCACAATGGGCCCTGGAGACAATGGGGGGTCCTGGGACGTCACAATGGGACCTGGGGACAAGGGCGGGTCCCCAGGATGTCACAATGGGCCCTGGGGACAAAGAGGTGTCCCCTGAATGTCACAATGGGCCCTGGGGACAAGGGGGTGCCGAATATGTCACAATGGGCCCTGGGGACAATGGGGGGTCCTGGGACGTCACAATGGGCCCTGGGGACAAGGAGGGATCCCCAGAATGTCACAATGGGCCCTGGAGACAATGGGGGGTCCTGGGACGTCACAATGGGACCTGGGGACAAGGGGGGGTCCCCAGGATGTCACAATGGGCCCTGGGGACAAAGAGGGGTCTCTAAAGTGTCACAATGGGCCCTGGGGACACAGAGGCGCCCTAGGACGTCACAATCAGCCCTGGAGACAAGGGGGGGGTCCCCTGAAAGTCACAATGAGCCCTGGGAACAGAGGGGGCTCCCCAGGACATCACAATGGGCCCTGGGAACAATGGGGGTCCCTTGAAAGTCACAATGGGCCCTGGGGACAATGGTGGGTCCCCTGAATGTCAAAATGGGCCCTGGGAACAAGGGGGGTCCCCACGGTATCAGAATGGGCCCTGGGGACACAGGGGGGTCCCCTGAATGTCACAATGGGCCCTGGGGACAATGGGGGGTCCTGGGATGTCACAATGAGCCATGCAGACAAGGGTGGTACCCACGGTGTCACAATGGGCCCTGGGCACAAGGTGGGGTCCCCATAGTGTCACAATGGGTCCTGGGGACAAGTGGGGTCCCGAGGATGTCACAATGGGCCCTGGGGACAATGGGGGGTCCTGGGATGTCACAATGGGCCCTGGGGACAAGGGGGGGTCCCCAGGATGTCACAATGGGCCCTGGGGACAAAGAGGGGTCCCCTGAATGTCACAATGGGCCCTGGGGAGAAGGGGGTGCAGGGGATGTCACAATGGGCCCTGGGGACAATGGGGGGTGTCCAGTATGTCAGAATGAGTCCTGAGGACAAGGGGGGTCCCCATGGTGTCACAATGGGTCCCCAGTGGCAAGGAGGGGTCCCCATGGTATCACAATAGGCCCTGGGGACAAAGTGGGGTCCAAGAATGTCACAATGGGCCCTGGGGACAAAAGGGGTTGCCATGCTGCCACAATGGGCCCTGGGGTCAAAGGGGGTCCCCATGGTGCTACAATGGGCCCTGGGGACAAAGGGGGGTCCTGGGATGTCACAATGGGCCCTGGGGACAAAGGGGGTGTCCCCATGGTGCCACAACGGGCCCTGGGAGCAAGGGGGTGGCCAGGATGTCACAATGGGTCCTGGGGAAAATGGGGGGTGCCCAGGATGTCACAGTGGACCCTGAGGACAAGCGGGGGTCTCATTGGTGTCACAATGGGCCCCAGTGACAAAGGGGGTCCCCTGAATGTCACAATAGGTCCTGGGGACAATGGGGGGTCCTGGGACGTCACAATGGGCCCTGGGGACAAGGGAGATCCCCATGGTGTCACAATAAGCCCTGGGGACAAAGTGGGGTCCTGGGATGTCACAATGGGCTCTGGGGACAAGGAGGGTGCCCAGGATGTCACAATGGGCCCTGGGAACAAGGGGGTCCCCCAGATATCACAATGGGCCCTGGGGACAAAGTAAGGTCCTGGGCTGTCACAATGGACCCTGAGGACAAGGGGGGGCCCCAGGATGTCACAATGAAGTCTTGGGACAAAGGGGGTCCCCAGGATGTCACAATGGGTCCTGGGGACCAGGGGGGATCCTGGGATGTCACAATGGGCCCTAGTGACAAAGTGGGTCCCTATGGTGCCACAATGGGCCCTGGGGACAAAGGGGGTCCCCTGGATGTCACAATGGGCCCTGGGTACAAAGGGGGTCCCCACGGTATCAGAATGTGCCCTGGGGACAAAGGGGGGTCCCCTGAATGTCACAATGGGCCCTGGGGAAAATGGGGGGTCCTGGGATGTCACAATTAGACCTGCGGACAAGGGTGGTACCCACGGTGTCACAATGGCCCCTGGGCACAAGGAGGGGTCCCCATAGTGTCACAATGGGTCCTGGGGACAAGTGGGGTCCCCAGGATGTCACAATGGGCCCTGGGGACAATGTGGGGTCCTGGGATGTCACAATGGGCCCCAGTGACAAAGCGGGTCCCCTGAATGTCACAATGGGTCCTGGGGACAATGGTGGGTCCTGGGATGTCACAATGGGCCCTAGTGACAAAGTGGGTCCCTATGATGCCACAATGGGCCCTGGGGACAAAGGGGGTCCCCTGGATGTCACAATGGGCTCTGGGGACAAGGAGGGTCCCCAGGATGTCACAATGGGCCCTGGGGACAAAGAGCGTCCCCAGGATGTCACAAAGGGCCCTGGGGACAAAGGGGGTCCCCACGGTATCAGAATGGGCCCTGAGGACAAAGGGGGGTCCTAGAATGTCACAATGGGCCCTGGGGACAATGGGGGGTCCTGGGACGTCACAATGAGCCCTGCGGACAAGGGTGGTACCCACAGTGCCACAATGGGCCCTGGGCACAAGGGGGGGTCCCCATAGTGTCACAATGGGTCCTGGGGACAAGTGGGGTCCCCAGGATGTCACAATGGGCCCTGGGGACAATGTGGGGTCCTGGGATGTCACAATGGGCCCCAGTGACAAAGGGGGTCCCCTGAATGTCACAATGGGTCCTGGGGACAATGGGGGGTCCTGGGACGTCACAATGGGCCCTGGGGACAAGGGGGGGTCCCCACGATGTCACAATGGGCCCTGGGGACAAGGGGGTTCCGAGGATGTCACAATGGGCCCTGGGGACAAGGGGGGGTCCTGGGACGTCACAATGGGCCCTGGGGACAAGGGGGGGTGCCCAGGATGTCACAATGGGCCCTGGGGACAAGTGGGTGCCGAGGATGTCACAATTGGCCCTGGGTACAATGTGGGGTCCTGGAATGTCACAATGGGCCCCAGTGACAAAGGGGTTCCCCTGAATGTCACAATGGGCCCTGGGGACAATGGGGGGTGCCCAGGATGTGAGAATGAGTCCTGAGGACAAGGGGGGGTCCCCATGGTGTCACAATGGGTCCCCAGTGACAAGGAGGGGTCCCCATGGTGTCACAATGGGCCCTGGGGACAATGGGGGATCCTGGGATGTCACAATGAGCCCTGCGGACAAGGGTGGTACCCACGGTGTCACAATGGGCTCTGGGGACAAGGGGGGGTCCCCAGGATGTCACAATGTGCCCTGGGTACAAAGAGCCGTCCCCGGAATGTCACAATGGACCCTGGGGACAAGGGGGTGCAGTGGATGTCACAATGGGCCCTGGGGACAATGGGGGGTCCTGGAATGTCACAATGGGCCCTGGGGACAATGGGGGTCCCCAGGATGTCGCAATGGGCCCTGGGGACAAAGGGGGATGTCCAGGATGTCACAATGGGTCCTGAGGACAAGGAGGGGTCCCCATGGTGTCACAATGGGTCCCCAGTGACAAGGAGGGTCCCCATGGTGTCACGATGGGTCCTGGGGACAAGGGGGTCCCCAGGATGTAACAATGAACCCTGGGGACAATGGGGGGTCCTGGGACGTCACAATGGGTCCTGGGGACAAAGAGGGTTCCCCAGGATGTCACAATGGGTCCTGGGGACAATGTGGGGTCCTGGGACGTCACAATGGGCCCCAGTGACAAAGGGGGTCCCCTGAATGTCACAATGGGCCCTGGGGACAATGGGGGGTCCTGGGACGTCACAATGGGCCCTGGGGAAAAGAGGGGGTCCCCAGGATGTCACAATGGGCCCTGGGTACAAAGAGGGGTCCCCTGAATGTCACAATGGGCCCTGGGGAAATGGGGGTTCCTGGGATGTCACAATGAGCCCTGCGGAGAAGGGTGGTACCCACGGTGTGACAATGGGCCCTGGGCACAAGGGGGGGTCCCCATAGTGTCACAATGGGTCCTGGGGACAGGTGGGGTCCCCAGTATGTCACAATGGGTCCTGTTGACAATGTGGGGTCCTGGGATGTCACAATGGGCCCCAGTGACAAAGGGGGTCCCCTGAATGTCACAATGGGTCCTGGGTACAAAGAGGCGTCCCCGGAATGTCACAATGGGCCCTGGGGACAAGGGGGTGCCCTGAATGTCACAATGGGCCCTGGGGACAAGAGGCTGCTGAGGATGTCACAATGGGCCCTGGGGACAATGGGGGGTCCTGGAATGTCACAATGGGCCCTGGGGACTATGGGGGTCCCTAGGATGTCACAATGGGCCTTGGGGACAATAGGAGGTTCTGGGATGTCACAATGGGCCCTGGGGACAATGAGGGTCCCAAGGATGTCACAATGGGCCCTGGGGACAATGGGGGGTCCTGGAATGTCACAATGGGCCCTGGGGACAATGGGGGTCCCCAGGATGTCGCAATGGGCCCTGGGGACAAAGGGGGATGTCCAGGATGTCACAATGGGTCCTGAGGACAAGGAGGGGTCCCCATGGTGTCACAATGGGTCCCCAGTGACAAGGAGGGTCCCCATGGTGTCACGATGGGTCCTGGGGACAAGGGGGTCCCCAGGATGTAACAATGAACCCTGGGGACAATGGGGGGTCCTGGGACGTCACAATGGGTCCTGGGGACAAAGAGGGTTCCCCAGGATGTCACAATGGGTCCTGGGGACAATGTGGGGTCCTGGGACGTCACAATGGGCCCCAGTGACAAAGGGGGTCCCCTGAATGTCACAATGGGCCCTGGGGACAATGGGGGGTCCTGGGACGTCACAATGGGCCCTGGGGAAAAGAGGGGGTCCCCAGGATGTCACAATGGGCCCTGGGTACAAAGAGGGGTCCCCTGAATGTCACAATGGGCCCTGGGGAAATGGGGGTTCCTGGGATGTCACAATGAGCCCTGCGGAGAAGGGTGGTACCCACGTTGTGACAATGGGCCCTGGGCACAAGGGGGGGTCCCCATAGTGTCACAATGGGTCCTGGGGACAAGTGGGGTCCCCAGGATGTCACAATGGGTCCTGTTGACAATGTGGGGTCCTGGGATGTCACAATGGGTCCTGGGTACAAAGAGGCGTCCCCGGAATGTCACAATGGGCCCTGGGGACAAGGGGGTGCCCTGAATGTCACAATGGGCCCTGGGGACAAGAGGCTGCTGAGGATGTCACAATGGGCCCTGGGGACAATGGGGGGTCCTGGAATGTCACAATGGGCCCTGGGGACTATGGGGGTCCCTAGGATGTCACAATGGGCCTTGGGGACAATAGGAGGTTCTGGGATGTCACAATGGGCCCTGGGGACAATGAGGGTCCCGAGGATGTCACAATGGGCCCTGGGGACAATGGGGGGTGCCCAGGATGTGAAAATGAGTCCTGAGGACAAGGGGGGGTCCCCATGGTGTCACAATGGGTCCCCAGTGACAAGGAGGGGTCCCCATGGTGTCACAATAGGCCCTGGGGACAAAGTGGGGTCCTAGAATGTCACAATGGGCCCTGGGGACAAAAGTGGATGCCATGGTGCCACAATGGGCCCTGGGTCAAACACGGTCCCCATGGTGCTACAATGGGCCCTGGGGACAAAGGGGGTGTCCCCATGGTGCCACGATGGGCCCTGGGAGCAAGGGGGTGGCCAGGATGTCACAATGGGTCCTGGGGACAATGGGGGGTCCTGGAATGTCACAATGGGCCCCAGTGACAAAGGGGTTCCCCTGAATGTCACAATGGGCCCTGGGGACAATGGGGGGTGCCCAGGATGTGAGAATGAGTCCTGAGGACAAGGGGGGGTCCCCATGGTGTCACAATGGGTCCCCAGTGACAAGGAGGGGTCCCCATGGTGTCACAATGGGCCCTGGGGACAATGGGGGATCCTGGGATGTCACAATGAGCCCTGCGGACAAGGGTGGTACCCACGGTGTCACAATGGGCTCTGGGGACAAGGGGGGGTCCCCAGGATGTCACAATGTGCCCTGGGTACAAAGAGCCGTCCCCGGAATGTCACAATGGACCCTGGGGACAAGGGGGTGCAGTGGATGTCACAATGGGCCCTGGGGACAATGGGGGGTCCTGGAATGTCACAATGGGCCCTGGGGACAATGGGGGTCCCCAGGATGTCGCAATGGGCCCTGGGGACAAAGGGGGATGTCCAGGATGTCACAATGGGTCCTGAGGACAAGGAGGGGTCCCCATGGTGTCACAATGGGTCCCCAGTGACAAGGAGGGTCCCCATGGTGTCACGATGGGTCCTGGGGACAAGGGGGTCCCCAGGATGTAACAATGAACCCTGGGGACAATGGGGGGTCCTGGGACGTCACAATGGGTCCTGGGGACAAAGAGGGTTCCCCAGGATGTCACAATGGGTCCTGGGGACAATGTGGGGTCCTGGGACGTCACAATGGGCCCCAGTGACAAAGGGGGTCCCCTGAATGTCACAATGGGCCCTGGGGACAATGGGGGGTCCTGGGACGTCACAATGGGCCCTGGGGAAAAGAGGGGGTCCCCAGGATGTCACAATGGGCCCTGGGTACAAAGAGGGGTCCCCTGAATGTCACAATGGGCCCTGGGGAAATGGGGGTTCCTGGGATGTCACAATGAGCCCTGCGGAGAAGGGTGGTACCCACGGTGTGACAATGGGCCCTGGGCACAAGGGGGGGTCCCCATAGTGTCACAATGGGTCCTGGGGACAAGTGGGGTCCCCAGTATGTCACAATGGGTCCTGTTGACAATGTGGGGTCCTGGGATGTCACAATGGGCCCCAGTGACAAAGGGGGTCCCCTGAATGTCACAATGGGTCCTGGGTACAAAGAGGCGTCCCCGGAATGTCACAATGGGCCCTGGGGACAAGGGGGTGCCCTGAATGTCACAATGGGCCCTGGGGACAAGAGGCTGCTGAGGATGTCACAATGGGCCCTGGGGACAATGGGGGGTCCTGGAATGTCACAATGGGCCCTGGGGACTATGGGGGTCCCTAGGATGTCACAATGGGCCTTGGGGACAATAGGAGGTTCTGGGATGTCACAATGGGCCCTGGGGACAATGAGGGTCCCGAGGATGTCACAATGGGCCCTGGGGACAATGGGGGGTCCTGGAATGTCACAATGGGCCCTGGGGACAATGGGGGTCCCCAGGATGTCGCAATGGGCCCTGGGGACAAAGGGGGATGTCCAGGATGTCACAATGGGTCCTGAGGACAAGGAGGGGTCCCCATGGTGTCACAATGGGTCCCCAGTGACAAGGAGGGTCCCCATGGTGTCACGATGGGTCCTGGGGACAAGGGGGTCCCCAGGATGTAACAATGAACCCTGGGGACAATGGGGGGTCCTGGGACGTCACAATGGGTCCTGGGGACAAAGAGGGTTCCCCAGGATGTCACAATGGGTCCTGGGGACAATGTGGGGTCCTGGGACGTCACAATGGGCCCCAGTGACAAAGGGGGTCCCCTGAATGTCACAATGGGCCCTGGGGACAATGGGGGGTCCTGGGACGTCACAATGGGCCCTGGGGAAAAGAGGGGGTCCCCAGGATGTCACAATGGGCCCTGGGTACAAAGAGGGGTCCCCTGAATGTCACAATGGGCCCTGGGGAAATGGGGGTTCCTGGGATGTCACAATGAGCCCTGCGGAGAAGGGTGGTACCCACGTTGTGACAATGGGCCCTGGGCACAAGGGGGGGTCCCCATAGTGTCACAATGGGTCCTGGGGACAAGTGGGGTCCCCAGGATGTCACAATGGGTCCTGTTGACAATGTGGGGTCCTGGGATGTCACAATGGGTCCTGGGTACAAAGAGGCGTCCCCGGAATGTCACAATGGGCCCTGGGGACAAGGGGGTGCCCTGAATGTCACAATGGGCCCTGGGGACAAGAGGCTGCTGAGGATGTCACAATGGGCCCTGGGGACAATGGGGGGTCCTGGAATGTCACAATGGGCCCTGGGGACTATGGGGGTCCCTAGGATGTCACAATGGGCCTTGGGGACAATAGGAGGTTCTGGGATGTCACAATGGGCCCTGGGGACAATGAGGGTCCCGAGGATGTCACAATGGGCCCTGGGGACAATGGGGGGTGCCCAGGATGTGAAAATGAGTCCTGAGGACAAGGGGGGGTCCCCATGGTGTCACAATGGGTCCCCAGTGACAAGGAGGGGTCCCCATGGTGTCACAATAGGCCCTGGGGACAAAGTGGGGTCCTAGAATGTCACAATGGGCCCTGGGGACAAAAGTGGATGCCATGGTGCCACAATGGGCCCTGGGTCAAACACGGTCCCCATGGTGCTACAATGGGCCCTGGGGACAAAGGGGGTGTCCCCATGGTGCCACGATGGGCCCTGGGAGCAAGGGGGTGGCCAGGATGTCACAATGGGTCCTGGGGACAATGGGGGGTGCCCAGGATGTCACAATGGACCCTGAGGACAAGGGGGGGTCTCCATGGTGTCACAATGAGCCCTGGGGACCAAGGGAGGTCCCTAGGATGTCACAATGGGCCCTGGGGACTAATGAGGTCCCCACAGTGTCAAAATGCGTCCTGGAGAAAAAGGGGGGTCCCCAGGATGTCACAATGGGCCCTTGGCACAATGGGGTTCCTGGGATGTCACAATGGGTCCCCAGTGACAAAGGGGGTCCCCAGGATGTCTCAATGGTCCCTGAGGACAATGGGAGGTCCCCATGGTGTCACAGTGGGTCCCCAGTGACAAGGGAGGTCCCCACGGTGCCAGGATGGGTCCTGGGGACAAGGACGCTCCCCAGGATGTCACAATGGGCCCTGGGGACAAGGGGCTCCACAGGATCTCACAATGGAGCTGGGGACAATGGAGGTTCCCCAGGATGTTCACAATAGGCCCTGAGGACAAGGGGTGGTCCCCATGGTGTCACAATGGGTCCCCAGTGACAAGGGGGGTCCCCAAGTGTCACAATGGGCCCTGGGGACAATGGGGGTCCTGGGACTTGACAATAGGCCCTCGGGACAAGGGGGGTCCCCACAGTGTCTCAATGGGCCCTGGGGACAAAGGGGTCTGCACGTTGTTACAATGGTCTCGGGGGACAAAGGGGGGTGCCCAGGATGTCACAATGGGCCCTGAGGACAAGGGAGGCTCCCCATGGTGTCACGATGGGTCCTGGGGACAAGGGGGTCCCCAGGATGTAACAATGGACCCTGGGGACAATGGGGGGTCCTGGGACATCACAATGGGCCCTGGGGACAAAGGGGGTCTCCAGGATGTCACAATGGGCTCTGGGGACAATGGGGGGTCCTGGGACGTCACAATGGGTCCTGGGGACAAAGAGGGGTCCCCAGGATGTCACAATGGGCCCTGGGGACAAAGAGGGGTCCTGGGATGTCACAATGGGCCCCAGTGACAAAGGGGGGTCCCCTGAATGTCACAATGGGCCCTGGGGACAACGGGAGGACCTGGGACGTCACAATGGGTCCCGGGGACAAAATTGGTCCCCACGATGTCTCAATGAGCCCCAGTGACAAATGGGGGTCCCCATGATGTCACAATGGGCCCTGGGGACAAGGAGGGGTCCTGGGACGTTACAATGGGCCCTGGGGACAAGGGGGGGTCCCCTGAATGTCACAATGGCCCGTGGGGAGAAAGGGGGTCCCCAGGATGTCAAAATGGGCCATGGGGACAAAGTGGGGTTCTGGGATATCACAATGTGCCACAGTGACAAAGGGGGTCCCCATGGTGCCACAATGAGCCCTGGGGACAAAGGGAGGTCCCTAGGATGCCACAATGGGCCCCGGGGACAAGGGGGGGTCGCCAGGATGTCACAAGGGGCCCTGGGGACAAAGAGGGGTCCCTACAGTGTCACAATGGGTCCTGGGGACACAGAGGGGCCCTAGGACCTCACAATCGGCCCTGGGGAGAAAGGGGGGTCCCCTGAAAGTCACAATGAGCCCGGGGAACAGAGGGGGTCCCAAGGATCTCACACTGGGCTCTGGGGACAATGGAGGTTCCCCAGGATGTTCACAATAGGCCCTGAGGACAAGGTGTGGTCCCCATGGTGTCACAATGGGTCCCCAGTGACAAGGGGGGTCCCCACAGTGTCACAATTGGCCCTGGGGACAAAGGGGGTCCCCACGGTGTTACAATGGTCCCGGGGGACAAAGGAGGGTGCCCAGGATGTCACAATGGGCCCTGAGGACAAGGGGGGCTCCCCATGGTGTCACAATGGGTCCCCAGTAACAAGGAGGGTCCCCATGGTGTCACGATGGGTCCTGGGGACAAGGGGGTCCCCAGGATGTAACAATGGACCCTGGGGACAATGGGGGGTCCTGGGACGTCACAATGGGCCCTACGGACAAAAAGGGTCCCCAGGATGTCACAATGGGCCCTGGGGACAAAGGGGGCTCCCCAGGATATCACAATGGGGCCTGAGGACAAGGGGAGGTCCCCATGGTGTTACAATGGGTCCCCAGCGACAAGGGGGTCCCCCATGATGTCACAATGAGCCCTGGGGACAATGGGGGGTCCTGGGATGTCACAATGGGCCCTGGGGACAAGGGGTTTAGGGGGTTGTGTTAGGGGTTTGGAGGATTAGGTGGTGCAGGATTTGGGGGTGCAAGGTCAGGGGAGCAGGATTTTGCGGGGCCTGATTTGGGGCTACAGGGTCTGGGGTTGCAGGTTCCAGGGGTGCAGGATTTGGGGGTTCAGGGTTTAGGGGTGCAGTGGTTTGGAGTGCAGTGTTTTGGGGTGCAGGGTTTGGGGAAGAACGATATAGGGGTGCAGGGTTTAGGGTGCAGGATCTTGGGGTGCAGGGGTTTGGGGTGGAGGGCTTGGTAGGGCAGGATTGGGGGTGGAAAGTTTTAGGGGGTAGGGCTGGGGGTGCAGGATTTGGGGGTGAAGGGGTTGTGAGGTGCAGGGTTCTGGGGTGCAGGGTTTGGGAGATCGGTACGTGGGGCTGGAGGATTTGGGGTGCAGGGTTTGGAGCAGCAGAATCTGGGGGTGCAAGATTGGGGGTAGCAGGGTTTTGGGGGAGCAGGGTTTAGGGGTCAGGCTTTAGGGGGACAGGGTTTGGGGGGCAGGGTTGGGAGGGATGATTTTGGGGTGCAGGGTTTAGGGCAGCAGGATCTTGGGGTGAAGGGGTTTGGGGTGAAGGGTGGGTAGGACAGGATTTGGGGTGCAGGTTTTTAGGGTGCAACTTGTGGGGGTCAGGATTTGGGGTAGAGGGTTTGGGGGTGCAGGTTTTAGTGGTGCAGGGTTTAGTGGTGCAGGGTTTGGGGGTGCAGGTCTTGGGGAGGCAGAATTGGGGGTGCAGGTTTTTGGAGTTCAGGGATTTGGGGGTGCAGATTTTGGGTGTTCAGGACCTGGGGGTGCAGGATTTGGGGGTGTAGGTTTGGGGGTGCAGGGCTTAGGGTTTCAGTATCTTGGGTTGAAGAGGTTTGGGGTGAAGGGTTGTGTACGGCAGGATTTGGGGGTGCAGGGATTCGGGCTGAATGTTTGGGGGTGCAGGGTTCGCATGTTTAGGAACTGGGGGTGCAGGATTTGGGTTTGCAGGTTTGGGGAATTTTGCGGTAAAGGATTTGGCGTGCAGGGTTGGGGGACGCAGGATCTGAGGGTGCAGTGTTTGGGGTGCAGAGTTAGGGGCTGCAGGATCTGGGGTGCAGGGTTTGGGGGGCACTGTTTTGGGGGAAGGATTTGCGAGATGCAGGGTTTAAGGGTTTAGAATTTGGAGGTGTCGAATTTTGGGGTGCAGGAGGTGTGGGGTTTGGGGTTGCAGGATTTGGGGGAGAATGGTTTGGGGGTGCAAGACTTGAGGGTGCAGGGTTTGGGGGTTTGGGACATGGGGCTGGAGGATTTGGGGGTGCAGGATTTGGGGTGCAGTGTGTGGGGGTGCAAGATCTTGGGGTGTACGAGCGTTGGGTGTGGGATTTGAAGGACAATGATTTGGGGGTGCAGGGATTGGGGGTGTAGGGTTTTGGGGTTGCTGCGTTTGGAGATTCGGGATGTGGAGGTCAAGGATTTGGGGGTACAAGGGCTGGTTGCAGGATTTGGGGTACAGGGTTTGGTTGC
Organism: Patagioenas fasciata; assembly: GCF_037038585.1. Taxonomy (NCBI): domain Eukaryota; kingdom Metazoa; phylum Chordata; class Aves; order Columbiformes; family Columbidae; genus Patagioenas; species Patagioenas fasciata. The sequence continues at coordinate 24,226,177 of NC_092529.1, forward strand.
AGGATTTGGGGTGCAGGGTTTGAAGTGCAGGGCTAAAGGGGGCAGGATTTGGAGGTGCAAGATTTGGTGGTCTGGGGTACTGGGGTGCAGGGTTTTGGGGTGCGGGATTTGGGGGTGCAGGTTCCATGTCTTTAGGAACTGGGCGGGGAGGGGTTTTTGGTGTGGACTTTTGAGTGCAAGTTTGAGGGGCCTTGATTTTGGGGTGCATGGTTTGGGGGGCAGGATTCCGGGTGTAAGGTTTTGGGGTGCAGGACTTGGGGTGCAGGTTTCACACGTTAAGGAACTGGGGCTGCAGAGGTTGGGGGTGCAGCGTTGTGGGCTGCAGGGTTGAAGGGTGCAGGATTTAGGGGTACAGGTTTTGGGGGTGCAGGAGCTGGGGGTGCAGGCTGTAGGGATCAGAATATGGGGGTGCAGGGTTCTGGGGTGCAGGATCTGGGTGAGCAGGCTGTTGGGGTACAGAACCTTGTAGTTCAGCGTTTAGAGGCAGGATTTGGGGGTGCAGGGCTTTGGGGTGAGGGGTCTGGGGTGAGGGGTTCAGGTGTTCAGCACCTGGGGGTGCAGGACTTGGGGGCTGGAGGATTTGGGGGTGCAGGGATTTGGGGGTGCAGGGATTTCAGGGTGCAACTTGTGGGGTGCAAGGTTTTGGGTATAGGGTTTTGGGGTGCAGAGTTTTGAGGGGGAGGATTGGGGGAGCAGGGTTTCGGGGTGCAAGGTTCAGTGGTGCAGGGTTCTGGGGGTGCAGGGTTTAGCACCAGAATTGGGGGTGCAGGGTTTGGGATTGCAGGGTGTTGGGGGAAGGATCTGGGGGTACAAGATTGGGGGTAGCAGGGTTTCGGGGTCAGGCTTTAGGGGGACAGGGTTTGGGGGACAGGGCTGGGAGGGATGATTTGGGGGTGCAGGGTTTAGGGCAGCAGGATCTTGGGGTGAAGGGGTTTGGGGTGAAGGGTGGGTAGGACAGGATTTGGGGTGCAGGATTTTAGGGTGCAACTTGTGGGGGCAGGATTTGGGGTACAGGAGGTTGGGGGTGCAGGGTTTGGGGGTGTAGGATTTAGTGGAGCAGGGACTGGGGGTGAAGGTCTTGTGGAGGCAGAATTGGGGGTGCAGGTCTTGGGGAGGCAGAATTGGGGGTGCAGATTTTGGCTGTTCAGGAGCTGGGGGTGCAGGATTTGGGGATGTAGGTTTTGGGGGGTAGATTTTGGGGTGCTGGGTTCGGCACATGGGTCTGGAGGATTTGGGGTTGCAGGGTTAAGGGGTTTAGGATTTTGGGGTGCACAGTTTAGGGTGCACGTTCTGGGCATGTATGATTTGAGAGTGCAGGGCTTTGGGGTACAGGATTTGGGGGGCAGGGTTTTGGGGTCAGGATCTGGGGGTGCAGGGTGTTGGGGAGAAGGATTTGGGGGTGCAGCATTTTGAAGGGCAGGGTTTGGAGGAGGGAGGTTTTGGGGGTGAAGGATTTGGTGGTTCAGGTTTTGGGGGTGCAGGGTATGGGAGGGAAGGATCTGGGGCTTCAGGATTTGGGGGTGCACTGTTTGGGGGTGCAGGGTTTAGAAGTCAGGTCTAAGAGTGCAGAGTTTGGGGTGCAGAGTGTGGGGTGCATAGGACTGGGGCACAGGATTTGGGGGTGCGGGGTTTCAGGGATCAGGATTTGGAGGTGTGGAGTTTTGGGGTGCAGGGGATGGGGGTGAAGGATCTGAGGGTGTAGGCTGGTGGGGGAAGGATTTGGGGGTGAGAGATTTGGGGTGCAGGATTTGGGGGTGCAGAATTTTGGGAGGCAAGGACCTGGGGATGCAGGATTTGGGGGTTCAGTGTTTAGGGCAGCACAATCGTGGGGTGCAGGGGTTTGCAGTGAAAGGTTTGGTAGGGCAGGATTTGGGGTGCAGGATTCTGGGGTGCTGGGTTTTGGGGTACAGTATTTGGTGTTGCAGGGATGGGGTTGAAGGGCTTGGGTTTCCAGGCCTTTGAGGTGCAGGATTTGGAGGTGCAGGGTTTGGGAGGGAATTCTTTGGGGTGCAGGGTTTGGGGGCAGGTTTAGGGGTGGAGGGTATAGGACGGAAGGATTTGGGAATGCAGGGTTTGGGGTGCAGGTTTCGGGGTTCAGGAAGGTAGGGAGGGCAGGATTAGGGGGTGCAAGGTTTCAGTTGTAGGGTTTAGGGGTGCAGAGTTTGGTGGGGCCGAATTTGGGGGTGCAGGGTTGGGGGTGCAGGGTTTGGGAAGACAGGATCGGGGTGGAGGATTTGGGGGTGCAGGATTGAGGGGCAGGGTTTTGGTGCAGGGCTTGGGGTCAGGATCTGGGGTGCAGGGTTTGGGAAGAGTATTTTGGGGTGCAGGATTTTTGGTGCCGTGTTTGCGGGGCAGGTTTGGGGTGATCACTGCACCTTTTCCTTTCTCCAGGTGCAGAGCCCGTGCCTCACTTGGTTCCATCTGCAAACAGCGCCCATCCCAGCTCGAATCCCCCTGCCCCTCTCACCCTGTGCAGCTCTTTGTGCGCTGAGCTCCGCACTCAGCACCAGCGGGTGCGGCTCCTCCTGAGGGGCTGGGGGGAGGGGGCGGGGCCAAGGGCTGGTTTGAGGGGGCGGGGCTGAGGCGGCGAGCTGCGATTGGCCGGCCGGGCCGCAGCGGCCGTTCCCGCCTGAGCCTTGGGGCAGAGCCAAAGCGGGAGTGCGGGGGGCGGCCGGGCCAGGAGCCGCCCGCAGAGCGCCCGGAGAGCGGGCTTCGGGGACTCTGCCCGGGAACGAGCGGCAGGAGGAGAGGAGACGGCCCCAGCGGTACCGGGTGAGCTTCTGGCTGGAGCCTGGGAGCTGTTCCTCCCAGCGAGGGCTGTCGGGCACTGAACGGGCTGCCCAGGGCAGGGCTGGAGCCGCCATCCCTGGAGGGGTTTCCACAGGAGCTCCTGAGGGCCGTGGGCAGTGCCGGGGGGTTGTGCTTGGACTCCAGCACCTTCAAGGTGTTTGACACCCAAAGGGATTCTGTGGCACACTCCATTTTCACATTGCCATGGAGCCCGGAGGTCCCAGCGGGGTTTGGATCAGCGTGTTCTGGAACATTCTCAGTGGTCGCGTCTGTGTGCAGAGTGTGGTGGGAACGAGAAGAGAGGAGATGGAGAGAACAGTGGGGAGGTGGAGGAGCAGGAGTGGAGGTGAATACCAGAGAGAGCGAGTGTGTGCGGATCAGCAGTGATCACCCCAAACCTGCCCCGCAGACACGGCACCCAAAATCCTGCACCCCAAAATACTCTTCCCAAACCCGCACCCCAGATCCTGACCCCCAGAACCCTCAAACCCCAAATCCTGCACCCTAGATTCTGCATCCCTGTTAACCCTTCACCCCAAAACCCTGCAACACAAAATCCTGCAGCACCAAATCCTGCAACCCCAAATTCGGCCCTACCAAACTCTGCACCCCTAAACCCTACAAGCGAAATCTTGCACCCCCTAAACCTGCCCTCCCAAATCCTAAACCCCCAACAATGCACCCCCAAACCCTGCACCCCAAATCCTGCCCCCCCAGCTTGCACTCTGCACCCCCAAACCGTGCACTCCCAATCCTTGAACGCCCAAGTCCTGCACCCCCACATCCTTAACGCCCAAAATGTGCACCCCAGATCCTCACCACCCAGTCCTGCACCCCTAATATTCCACCCTCTAATAATGCACCCCTAAGCCTCGCACCCTGAAAGCTGCACCCCCAGGTCCTGAGTCCCCAAACCCTGCACCCCCAAATCCCGCGCCCTTAAATTCTGTCCTCCTAAAACCCAGGACCCCCATAGTTTGCCTCCCCAAACCCTGCTCCCCAAACCACTGCACCCCCAAACACAGCACCCCCAGGTCCTGAACACCCAAACCCTGCACCCCAAACCCTGTACCCCCAAAGGCAGCACCCCCAGGTCCTGAGCTCGCAAACTCTGCACCCCAAACCCTGCCATCCCAAACCCTGCACCCATAATTCTGCCTCCCAAACCCTGATCCCTGAAACACTCCACCTCCAAACCCTGCACCCAAAAATCGTTCCCCAACACCCCGCACCCCCTAACCCTGAACCCCAAATACCAAAAACCCTGCACCCCAAGATCCTGCAAGGTTTGGTAACCTTGCACCCTCAAATATTGCACTCCCCAAACCTGCATCCCGAAAGCATTCCTGCCCAAATTCTGTACCCTAAGATCCTGCACCCTAAAACCCTGCACCCCCAAAATCCTTCTCCCCAACCCTGCACCCCCAAAAACTCCACCCCCACAACCTGAACCCCCAAACCCTGTACTAAAACCTGCAACCACAGACCTGGCACGCCCAAATTCTGCACCCCAAATCCTCCCTCCCCAAAACCTGCACCCCAAAACCATACAAGCCCGGATCTTGCACCCCTAAATCTCTGCACTCCACAACCCTGCACCCTCAAATCCTGCACCCCTATATCCTGTCCCCCAAACGCATGCACCTCCAAACCCTTGACCCCCAAATCCTGCAACCCTAAGCCAGGCACCCCCAAACCCTTCCCCATTAAACCCTGCACCCCCAATTCCTCCATCCCCACGTCATGAGCCCCCAAACCCTGCTCCCTAAAACTCTTCACCCCCAAACCCTGAATTCCCAGGCCCTGCACCCCAAACTTAGCTGTCAAAACTGTGCACCCAAAATTCTGCCCCCAGCGAACCCTAACCCTGGCTCCCCAAACCCTGCCCCCCAAACCCTGCTTCCCGTTATCCTCCAACCCCACAGCCCAAATCCCCAGTACCAGCAACCCCAAAACCCTGTACCCCCATCCCTGCACCCCAAATCATTTTCCTTCAAATCCTACCTGCAAAACTTGTACACCCCAAGATCCTGCACCCCAAACCCTGTGCCCCAAACACTGCACCCCAAAACCCTGCCCTTCTAGATCCTGCACCCCAATACCCTGCCCCCCCACGTTCAGAACCCCCAAAACCTGCTCCCCAAACCCTACCCCCCCTAAACTGTCCACCCCCAAACTCTGCCCTACCAAGCCCTCCACCCCAAACCCCTACACACCAAGATCCTGCTGCCCTAAACCCTGCACCCCCTTATCATCCTTCCCTAAACCCTGCACCCCAAACCCTGCACCCCAAACCACTGCACCCCAAACCTGACACCCCAGAACGCTGCAACACCACATCCTGCCCCCTTAAACTGCACACCCCAGAATTCTGCACCCTAAAGTCCTGCACCCCAAAGCATGCCCTACCAAAACTTTGTACCCCAACCCCTGCAGCCCCAAACCCTGCACCTCCAACCCTGCACCCCCAAACCCTGCACCCCAAATCCTGCACTCCAAAATCATACACCCTGAAACACTGAAACCCCAAATCCTACCCCTCAAACACTGCACCCCAAATCCTTCCTCCAGAACACTGCAGCCCTAAACCCTAAATCCCTGCAGCCCCAAATCCCGTCTAACCTTGGACCCCCAAAATCTGCACCCCTAGATCCTTCCCCCCAAGTGAATGCACCCCCAAAACCTGAACCCCAAACCCTGTACCCCAGATCCTGACCCCAAGCCCTGCACCAAAACCCTGCCCCTCAGTCCTGCACCCCCAAATCCTCCACCCCCGATCCTGTCTTCCCAAACCCTGCACCCCAAACCCTGCACCCCCAAATTCGGCCCCACCAAACTCTGCACCCCTAAACCCTACAACTGAAACCTTGCACCCCCTAATCCTGCCCTCCCTACCTTCCTGAACCCTGAAACCTGCACCCCAAACCCTGCATTCCCAAATCCTTCTGTCCTATACCCTACACCCCTAAACCTGCCCCCAAACCCTGCACCCCAAAGAATTCCCTCCCAAACCTTGCACCTCCAAATCCGGCACCTCAAAGGCCTGGAAACCCAAGCCCTTCAACCCCATCCCTGCAACACCAAATCCTGTACCCCAAACCCAGCACCCCAGAATCCTGCACCCCAAATCCTGCCTACCAAACCTTTCACTGCAAACCCCTGCACCCCGAGGTTGTGCTGCCCTAAACACTGAACCCCCAAATCCTGCAGCCCCGGATCCTTGCCTCCCAAAACTCTGCACCCCCAAATCCTGCACCCCAAATCTCTCACCCCCACCACCCTGCACTCCCAACCCCTGCACCCCAAAACTCCACACCTCCAAATCCTGAACCCTGAAACCTCGCACCCCCAGATCCTGAGCCCCAGTCCTGTGCACCCCACACTCTGCAACCTTAAATTTCCCCCCAAGCCCCTGCACCCCAAACGCTGCACTCTTAGGCCTGACTTCTAAACCCTGCACCCCCAAACAGTGCACCCCCAAATCCTGAAGCCCCAGATCCTTCCCTCCCATACTGTGCACCCCCAAATCCTGAACCCCCAGATCCTGAATTCCAGGATCTTGCACCCCCAGACCCTGCACCCCCAAATCAGACACACGAACACCCTGCATCCCCAAATCTTGCACCTCTAAGCCTCCACCCCTTAACACTGCATCCCCAAATCTTTCACCCCAAAACCTCAACCCAGAACCCTTTACCCCAAAACCCTACACCTCCAAATCCTGAACCCTTAAACCCTGCACCCCCAGATCCTCCCCCCAAATGAATGAACCCCCAAAACCTACACCCCCAGATGCTGCTGCCCCATACCCCGCACCCCAAACTCTGCACCCAGAAATCCTGCACTCTCATAACCCTGCACCTCAAATAATTCCCTCGACCCTGCACCCCCAGAACCTGTAACCCCAATCGCTGCACCACCAGGTCCTGTCCCCACACTCCGCACTGCCAGATCCTGCCCCCCTAAACCCTTAAAGCCCAAATATTGTACCCTCAGATCCTTCCTCAATACCCTGCACCCCCAAATTCCCCACCGAAAACCTGCACCCCCAGATCCTGCACCACCAAGTTCTGTACCCTGAAACCCTGCACTGAAAATCCTGCCCCCTAACTCTGCACTTCCAAATCCTGCACCCCCAAATCCTGCATCCCTAAACCCTACACCCCCAAATCCTTCAACCCCCAAAGCCAATGCACTGCCAAACCCTGGACCCCCAGATACTGCACCCCAGAACCCTGCACGTTGAAATCCTGCACCCCCAAACCCTGCAGCCCAGAACCCTATACCCGATATCCTGCCGCCCCACAACTTGCACCCCCCAAACCTGCAACCCCAGATACTGCACCCCAAATCCTGCATCTTGAAACCCTGCACCCCTAAATCCTTCCTCCCAAGCCATGATTCCCCAAAACCTGTAATACCAAATCCTGCACCCTAAATCCTGCCCTACCATACTTTGCACCCCTATAATTCAGCCCTACCATACTTTGCACCCCTAAACCCTGAAATCTTACACCCCCTGATCCTGCCCTCCCAAATCCTGAGCCCTGCACCCCCAAAGCCTGCATTCCCAAACGCAGCACCCCCAGGTCCTGAACACCCAAACACTGCACCCCCAAATTAGGCAGCCCCAAACCCAGCACCCCAAAATCCTCCATTCACAAACTCTGCATCCCCCAAACCAGGACCCCCACATGTGCACCCCCAAAATCATGCCCCCCTGAAACGCTGCACTTCAAAACCCTGCACCCCTAAATCCTTCCCCCAAAACCCTGCCCCCCCAAACCCTACACCCCAAGGTCCTTCCCCCACCTCCTGGAACCCTAAACCCTGCACCCCAAAGAATTCCCTCCCAAACCTTGCACCTCCAAATCCTGCACCTCAAAGGCCTGGAAACCCAAGCCCTTCAACCCCATCCCTGCAACACCAAATCCTGTACCCCAAACCCAGCACCCCAGAATCCTGTACCCCAAATCCTGCCTACCAAACCTTTCACTGCAAACCCCTGCACCCCAAGATTGTGCTGCCCTAAACAATGAACCCCCAAATCCTGCAGCCCCGGATCCTTGCCTCCCAAAACTCTGCACCCCCACATCCTGCACCCCAAATCTCTCACCCCCACCACCCTGCACTCCCAACCCCTGCACCCCAAAACTCCACACCTCCAAATCCTGAACCCTGAAACCTCGCACCCCCAGATCCTGAGCCCCAGTCCTGTGCACCCCACACTGCAACCTTAAATTTCCCCCCAAGCCCCTGCACCCCAAACCCTGCACTCTTAGACCTGACTTCTAAACCCTGCACCCCCAAACAGTGCACCCCCAAATCCTGAAGCCCCAGATCCTTCCCTCCCATACTGTGCACCCCCAAATCCTGAACCCCCAGATCCTGAATTCCAGGATCTTGCACCCCCAGACCCTGCACCCCCAAATCAGACACATGAAAACTCTGCACCCCCAAATCTTGCACCTCTAAGCCTCCACCCTTTAACACTGCATCCCCAAATCTTTCACCCCAAAACCTCAACCCAGAACCCTGTACCCCAAAACCCTACACCTCCAAATCCTGAACCCTTAAACCCTGCACCCCCAGATCCTCCCCCCAAATGAATGAACCCCCAAAACCTACACCCCCAGATGCTGCTGCCCCATACCCAGCACCCCAAACTCTGCACCCAGAAATCCTGCACTCTCATAACCCTGCACCTCAAACAATTCCCTCGACCCTGCACCCCCAAACCTGTAACCCCGATCGCTGCACCCCCAGGTCCTGTCCCCACACTCTGCACTGCCAGATCCTGCCCCCCTAAACCCTTAAAGCCCAAATATTGTACCCTCAGATCCTTCCTCAACACCCTGCACCCCCAAATTCCCCACCGAAAACCTGCACCCCCAGATCCTGCACCACCAAGTTCTGTACCCTGAAACCCTGCACTGAAAATCCTGCCCCCTAACTCTGCACCCCCAAATCCTGCACCCCCAAATCCTGCATCCCTAAATCCTACACCCCCAAATCATTCAACCCCCAAAGCCAATGCACTGCCAAACCCTGGACCCCCAGATACTGCACCCCAGAACCCTGCACGTTGAAATCCTGCACCCCCAAACCCTGCAGCCCAGAACCCTATACCCGATATCCTGCCGCCCCACAACTTGCACCCCCCAAACCTGCAACCCCAGATACTGCACCCCAAATCCTGCATCTTGAAACCCTGCACCCCTAAATCCTTCCTCCCAAGCCATGATTCCCCAAAACCTGTAATACCAAATCCTGCACCCTAAATCCTGCCCTACCATACTTTGCACCCCTATAATTCAGCCCTACCATACTTTGCACCCCTAAACCCTGAAATCTTACACCCCCTGATCCTGCCCTCCCAAATCCTGAGCCCTGCACCCCCAAAGCCTGCATTCCCAAACGCAGCACCCCCAGGTCCTGAACACCCAAACACTGCACCCCCAAATTAGGCAGCCCCAAACCCAGCACCCCAAAATCCTCCATTCACAAACTCTGCATCCCCCAAACCTGGACCCCCACATGTGCACCCCCAAAATCATGCCCCCCTGAAACGCTGCACTTCAAAACCCTGCACCCCTAAATCCTTCCCCCAAAACCCTGCCCCCCCAAACCCTACACCCCAAGGTCCTTCCCCCGCCTCCTGGAACCCTAAACCCTGCACCCCAAAGAATTCCCTCCCAAACCTTGCACCTCCAAATCCTGCACCTCAAAGGCCTGGAAACCCAAGCCCTTCAACCCCATCCCTGCAACACCAAATCCTGTACCCCAAACCCAGCACCCCAGAATCCTGCACCCCAAATCCTGCCCTACCAAACCTTTCACTGCAAACCCCTGCACCCGAGGTTGTGCTGCCCTAAACACTGAACCCCCAAATCCTGCAGCCCCAGATCCTTGCCTCCCAAAACTCTGCACCCCCACATCCTGCACCCCAAATCTCTCACCCCAAATCCTCCCCCCACCACCCTGCAGCCTCAAATCCTTCACCCCCATCCCCTGCACCCCAAAACTCCACACCTCCAAATCCTGAACCCTGAAACCCCGCACCCCCAAATCCTGAGCCCCAGTCCTGTGCACCCCACACTCTGCAACCTTAAATTTTCCCCCAAGCCCCTGCACCCCAAACCCTGCACTCTTAGACCTGACTTCTAAACCCTGCACCCCCAAACAGTGCACCCCCAAATCCTGCACCCCTAAACCTCCACCCTTTTAACACTGCACCCCCAAAACCTGAACCACCAAATCTTTCACCCCCAAAACCTCCCTCCTCCAAACCCTGCCCTTAAAAATGCTGCACCCCCAAATCCTTCTCCCCAACACCCTGCACCCCCAGATCCTGACCCCAAAACCCTGCCCCCCAAATCCTGTACCCCAAAGCCCTGCACTCTGAAATCATACATGCCCAGAACGTGCACCCTAAACTGTGCACCCCAAAATCCTAAACCCCTTAACCCTGCACCCCCAAATCCTCCAGACCCATGTGCCGAACCCAGCACCCCAAAATCTACCCCCCAAAACCTACATCCCAAAATCCTGCACCCCCAGGTCCTGAACACCCAAAATCTGCACCCCCAATTCTGCCTCCCCAAGACCTGCACCCCCAATTCTGCCTCCACAAGACCTTCACCCCCAGTCCCTGCTCCACTAAATCCTACACCCCCAAATCCTGCACCCCCAACCTCCTGTACCCCAAATCCTGCCCCCACAAGTTGCACCCCAAAACCCTGCTACCCCACATCTTGTACCCCCAGATCCTTTCCCCAACACCCTGCAATCCCAAACCCTGCACCCCCAATTCTGGCGCTAAACCCTGCATCCCCAGAACCCTGCACCACTGAACCTTGCACCCTGAAACCCTGCTCCCCCAATCCCCCCCCCCAAAACTCTGCACCCCAAAATCCTATACCCAAAACTCTGCACCCCACAAGTTGCACCCCATATCCCTGCACCCCCAAATCCCTGCACCCCCAAATCCTCCAACCCCCAAGTCCTGCACCCCCAGGTGCTGAACACCTGAACCCCTCACCCCAGACCCCTACCCCAAAGCCCTGCACCCCCAAATCCTGCCTCTAAACGCTGAACTACAAGGTTCTGTACCCCAACAGCCTGCTCACCCAGATCCTGCACCCCAGAACCCTGCACCCCCATATTCTGATCCCTACTGCCTGCACCCCCAGCTCCTGCACCCCCAAAACCTGTACCCCTAAATCCTGCACCCTTCAACCCTGCAGCCCACAACGCTGCACCCCCAACCTCTGCAGCCCCAGTTCCTTAACGTGTGAAACCTGCGCCCCCAAGTCCTGCACCTCAAAACCTTACACCCGGAATCCTGCCCCCCAAACCATGCACCCCAAAATCAAGGCCCCTCAAACTTGCACTCAAAAGTCCGCACCAAAAAACCCTCCCCCCCCAGTTCCTAAAGACATGGAACCTGCACCCCCAAATCCCGCACCCCAAAACCCTGCACCCCAGTACCCCAGACCACCAAATCTTGCACCTCCAAATCCTGCCCCCTTTAGCCCTGCACTTCAAACCCTGCACCCCAAATCCTGCAACCAAACCCTGTACCCCCAAATCCTGCAACCAGCCCTTGTACCCCTAAATCCTTGACCTCCACATCCCGAATCTCCAAACGCAGCAAGCCCAAAACCCTACACCCCCAATCCCTGCACCCCCAAATCATTGTCCTTCAAATCCCATACCCAAAGCTCGTACACCCCAAATCTTGCACCCCCACACACTGCACCCCAAATCCTGCACCCCTAAATCCTCCAGCCCCATGTCACAAACCCTCAAACCCTGCACCCTCAAGTCTTACACCCTAATTCTGCCTCCCCAAGACCTGCACCCCCAAACCCTGCACCACTAAACCCTGCACCCCCAAACCCTCTACCCCAAATCCTGACCCCCACAAGTTGCACCCTAAAAACCTGCACCCCAAATCCTGTCCTACCCAACCCTTCACACCAAACCCCTTCACCCCAAGATCCTGCTGCCCTAAACCCTGCACCCCAAAATCATCCCTCCCAACCCTGCCCCCCAAACCCTGTCCCCCTAAAGCCTGACCCCTAAACCCTGCTCCCCAAAACCCTGCTACCCCCAATCTTGCACCCCCAGATCCTGCTGCTCCAAACCCTGCACCCCCAAATCCTCCAGCCCCACGTACTGATCTCCCAAACCCTGCACCCCACAACCCTGCACCCCACAACCCCTTCACCCCCAAATCCTGCATCCCCAGCCCTACCCAATAAAATTTCCACCCGCAAACCCTGCCCTACCAAGCCCTCCACCCCAAACCCCTGCACCCCAAGATCCTGCACCCTAAACCCTGCACCCCTATATCCTCCTTCCCCAAACCCTGCACCCCAAAACACTGCACTCCAAACCACTGCACCCCTAAATCCTGCAACCCCAAATCCTGGCCCCCAAACCCGGCACCCCAAACTCCTGCACCCAAATATCGAACTGCCCTAAACCCTGAACCCTCAAATCCTGCACCCCTGGAACCTGCAACCCCAGACTCTGCAGCCACAAATCAGGCCCCGCAAAATCCTTGCACCCCCAAATCCTGCACCACCTAATCCTCCAACCCCCTAACACAACCCCCTAAACCCTTCTCCCCAGGGTCCATTGTGACACCCTGGGGATCCCCCTTGTCCCCAGGGCACATTGTGACACCATGGGGGACCCCCTTCTCACTGAGGACCCATTGTGACACCATGGGGACCTCCCCTTGTCCTCAGGGCCCATTGTGACATCCTGGGGACTCCCCTTTGTCCCCAGAGACCATTGTGGCACCATGGGGACCCCCTTTGTCCCAGGGCCAATTGTGACATCCCAGGACCCCCCTTTGTCCCCAGGGCCCATTGTGACAGGGTGGAGATCCCCCTTGTCCCCAGGCCTGTTGTGATGTCCCAGGACTCCCCATTGTCCCCAGGGCCCATTGTGACACCTTGGGGACCCCCCTTGTCCTAAGGGCCCATTGTGACATCCTGGGGACCCCCTTTTCCCCAGGGCCCATAGTGAAGTCCCAACACCCCCTTCGTCCCCAGGGCCCATTGTGACATCCAGGGGACCCCCTTGTCCCCAGGACCCATTGTGACATCTTGGAGACCCCCCCTTGTCCCCAGGGCCCATAGTGAAGTCCCAGGACCCCCTTTGTCCCCAGGGCCCATTGTGACATCCTGGGGACCCCCGTTGTCACTGGGGACCCATTGTAACACTATGGGGACCCCCCCTTGTCCCCAGAGCCCATTGTGACATCCTGGGGACCCCCTTTTTCCCCAGGACCCATTGTGGCACCATTGGGACCCCCTTTGTCACTGGGGCGCATTGTGACGTCCTGGGGACCCCCTTTGTCCCCAGGGCCCATTGTGACGTCCCCGGATCCCCCATTGTCCCCAGAGCCCATTGTGACATCCTGGGGACCCCCATTGTCCACAGGACCCATTGTGACATTCAGGGGACAGCCTTTGTCCCTAGGGCCCATTGTGACACCGTCGGGACCGCCGTTGTCCCCAGGGCCCATTGTGACATCCCAGGACCCCCCATTGTCTCCAGGGCCCATTGTGACATACTGGGGACTCCCCTTTGTCCCCAGAGCCCATTGTGACACCGTGGAGACCACCTTTGTCCCCAGGGCCCATTGTGGCATCTAAGGACCCCCCAATTGTGCCCAGGGTTCATTGTAACATATCAGGACGTCCCATTGTCCCCAGGGCCCATTGTGACGTCCCAGGACCCCCCGTCATCCCCAGGGCCCATTGTGTCATCCTGGGGACCTCCTTTGTCCCCAGAGCCCATTGTGACATCCTGGGGAACCCTTTGTCCCCAGGGCCCATTGTGACGTCCCAGGACCCCCCTTTGTCCCCAGGGTCCATTGTGAAATCCTGGGGACCCCTCTTTGTCCCCACGGCCCACTGTGAGATCCTGGGGACCCCCTTGTTCCCAGGGCCCATTTTGAAACCGTGGGTATCCCCCTTGTCCCCAGGGCCCATTGTGACATCCTGAGGACCCCCTTTGTCCGCAGGGCCCATTGTGACACCGTGGGGACCCCCTTTGTCCCCAGGGCCCATTGTAACAACTTGGGGACCCCCTTTGTCCCCAGGGCCCATTGTGACATCCCAGGACCCCCTTTGTCCCCAGCCCCATTGTGACATCCAAGGGCCCCCCCTTTGTCCCTAGGGACCATTGTGACATTCCAGGACCCCCCATTGTCCCCAGAGCCCATTGTGATATCCAGGGCACCATCCTTGATCCGCAGGGCCCATTGTCACGTCCCAGGACCCCCCTTTGTCCCCAGGGCCCATTGTGACATCCCAGGACCCCACTTTATACTGAAGGCCCATTGTGACATCCTGGGGACCCCCATTGTCCCCAGGGCCCATTGTGACATTCAGGGGACAGCCTTTGTCCCAAGGGCCCATTGTGACACCGTCGGGACCCCTGTTGTCTCCAGAGCCCATTGTGACATCCTGGAAACCCCCTTTGTGCCCAGGGCACATTGTGACATCCTCGGGACGCCCCTGGTCCCCAGAGCCCGTTGTGACATCCTGGGGAGCCCCCTCTGTCCCCAGAACCGATTGTGACATCCCAGGACCCCCCATTGTCCCCAGGGCCCATTGTGACATCCTGGGGACTCCCCTCTGTCCCCTGGGCCCATTGTGACACCGTGGGGATCCCCTTTGTCCCCAGGGCCCATTGTGACATTTAGGGACCTCCCAGTTGTGCCCAGGGCTCATTGTGACATTCCAAGACCCCCCATTGTCCCCAGGGCCCATTGTGACGTCCCAGGACCCCCCGTCATCCCCAGGGCCCATTGTGACATCCTGGGGACTCCCCTCTGTCCCCTGGGCCCATTGTGACACCGTGGGGATCCCCTTTGTCCCCAGGGCCCATTGTGACATTTAGGGACCTCCCAGTTGAGCCCAGGGCTCATTGTGACATCCCAAGACCCCCCATTGTCCCCAGGGCCCATTGTGACGTCCCAGGACCCCCCGTCATCCCCAGGGCCCATTGTGACATCCTGGGGACCCCCTTGTCCCCAGTGCCTATTGTGAAATCCTGGGGACCCCCTTTGTCCCCAGGGCCCATTGTGACATTCCAGGACGCCCCTTGTCCCCATGGCCCATTGTGACATCCTGGGGACCCTCTTTGTCCCCAGGGCCCATTGTGACGTCCCAGGACCCCCCTTTGTCCCCAGGGTCCATTGTGACATCCTGGGGACCCTCTTTGTCCCCAGGGCCCATTGTGACGTCCCAGGACCCCCCTTGTCCCCATGGCCCATTGTGACATCCTGGGGACCCTCTTTGTCCCCAGGGCCCATTGTGACGTCCCAGGACCCCCCTTTGTCCCCAGGGTCCATTGTGACATCCTGGGGACCCTCTTTGTCCCCAGGGCCCATTGTGACAGGGTGGGGACTCCCTTTGTCCCCAGGGGCCATTGTGACGTCCCAGGATCCCCCTTTGTCCCCAGGGCCCATTGTGACATCTCAGGACACCCCAATTGTTTCCAGGGCCCATTGTGACATCCTGGGGACCGCCCAGTTGTCCCCAGGGCCCATTGTGGCATCCTGGGTACCCCTTTTATCCCCGGGGCCCATTGTGACATCCTGGGGACTCCCCTTGTCACTGGGGACCCATTGTATACACCATGGGGATCCCCATTGTCCCCAGGGCCCATTGTGACATCCTGGGGACCCCCCTTGTCACTGGTGACCCATTGTGACACCATGGGGACCACCCCTTTCTCCCCAGTGCCCATTGTGACATCCTGGGGACCCCTTTGTCCCCAGAGCCCATTGTGACATCCTGGTGAGCCCCCTTTATCCCCAGGGCCCATTGTGACATCCCAGGACCTTCCTTTGTCACCAGGGCCCATTGTGACGTCCCAGGACCCCTCTTTGTCCCCAGGGCCCATTGTGACATCCCCGGACCCCCCTTTGTCCCCAGAGCCCATTGTGACATCCTTGGGACCCCCATTGTCCCCAGGGCCCATTGTGACATTCAGGGGACAGCCTTTTTCCCAAGGGCCCATTGTGACACCATCGGGACCCCCGTTGTCCCCAGGGCCAATTGTGACACCATGGGGACCCTCCTCGTCACTGCGGACCCATTGTGACACCATGGGGACCTGCCCTTGTCCTCAGGGCCCATTGTGACATCCTGGGGACCCTCTTGTCCCCAGGGCCCATAGTTGCACCCTGGGGACCCCCTCTTTATTCCCAGTGCCCATTGTGACATCCCAGGACCCCCCTATGTCCCCAGGGCCCATTGTGACACCATGGGGACACCCCTTTGACTCCAGGGCCCATTGTCACATCCCAGGACCCCCCAATTGTCCCCAGGGCCCATTGTGACATCCTGGGGACCCGCCCTTGTCCGCAGGGCCCATTGTGAAGTCCCAGGACCCCCTTTGT
Organism: Patagioenas fasciata; assembly: GCF_037038585.1. Classification (NCBI taxonomy): domain Eukaryota; kingdom Metazoa; phylum Chordata; class Aves; order Columbiformes; family Columbidae; genus Patagioenas; species Patagioenas fasciata. The sequence continues at coordinate 24,242,399 of NC_092529.1, forward strand.
CCCCAGGGCCCATTGTGACACCGTGGGTACCCTGCTTGTCCCCAGGGCTCATTGTGACATTTCTGGACCCCCCACTGTTTCCAGGGCCCATTGTGAACATCCTGGGGACCCCCATTGTCCCCAGGGCCCATTGTGAACATCCTGGGGACCCCCCGTTGTCCCAGGTCCCATTGTGACATCCCAGGACCCCCCTTTGTCCCCAGGGTCCATTTTGGCACCATAGGACGCCCTTTGTCACTGGGGCCCATTGTGACATCTCAGGACCCCACTTGTCACTGGGGACCCATTGTGACACCATAGGGACCCCCGTTTGTCCCCAGGGCTCATTGTGACATCCCAGGGCCTCCCATTGTCCCCAGGGCCCATTGTGACATCATGGGGACCGCCTTGTCCCTCTGGCCCGTTGTGGCACCGTGGGGACCTCCTTTGTCCCCAGGGCCCATTGTGACACCATGGGGACCCCTTTTGTCACTGTGGCCCAATGTGACATCCCAGGACCCCACTTCGTACCCAAGGCCCATTGTGACACCGTGGGGACCCCCCTTGTCCCCAGAGCCCATTGTGACATCCTGGGGACCCCCTTTGTCTCCAGGGCCCACCGTGGCACCGTGGGGACCACCCTTGTCACTGGGACCCATTGTAACACTATGGGGACCCCCCCTTGTCCCCAGAGCCCATTGTGACATCCTGGGGACGCCCTTTTTCCCCAGGACCCATTGTGGCACCATTGGGACCCCCTTTGTCACTGGGGCCCATTGTGACTTCCCAGGACCTCACTTTGTCCCCAGGGCCCATTGTGACTTCCGGGGGACCCCCATTGTCACCAGGGCCCATTGTGACGTCCCAGGACCCCCCTTTGTCCCCAGGGCCCATTGTGACGTCCCCAGACCCCCCATTGTCCCCAGACCCATTGTGACATCCTGGGAACCCCCTTTGTGCCCAGGGCCCATTGTGACATTTCAGGACCCCACTTTGTCCCCAGGGCCCATTGTGACATCCTGGAGACGCCCTTTGTCCCCAGAGCCCGTTGTGACATCTAAGGACCCCTCAATTGTGCCCAGGGCTCATTGTGACATCCCAGGACCCCCCATTGTCCCCAGGGCCCATTGTGACGTCCCAGGCCCCCCCTTTGTCCCCAGGGTCCATTGTGAGATCCTGGGGACCCCCTTGTCCCCAGGGCCCATTGTGACATCCTGGGGACCTCGTTTGTCACTAGGGTCCATTGTGGCACCATGGGGATGCCCTTTGTCCCCAGGACCCATTGTGACATCCTGGGCACCCCCTTTGTCCCCAGGGCCTATTGTGACAGGGTGGGGACTCCCTTTGTCCCTGGGGCCCATTGTGACATCTTGGGGACCTCGTTTGTCCCCAGGGTCCATTGTGGCACCATGGGGACCCCCTTTGTCCCCAGGGCCCATTGTGACATCACAGGACCCCCTTTGTCCCCAGGACCCATTGGGACATCCTGGGCACCCCCTTTGTCCCCAGGGCCTATTGTGACAGGGTGGGGACTCCCTTTGTCCCCAGGGCCCATTGTGAAATCCTGGGGACCCCCTTTGTCCCCAGGGCCCATTGTGACATCTCAGGACCCCCTAATTGTTTCCAGGGCTTATTGTGACATCCTGGGGACCCCCCTTTGTCCCCAGGGCCCATTGTGACATTCAGGGGACCCCTCTTTGTCCCCAGGGCCTATTGTAACATCCTGGGGACCCCCCTTTGTCCCCAAGGCCCATTGTGATAGGGTGGGGAACCCCTTTGTCTCCAGGGCCCATTGTGCCATCCTGGGGACCCCACTTTGTTCCCAGGACCCATTGTGATGTCCACAATGGCCCCGTTGTCCCAAGGGGTCATTGTGACATCCTGCGGACCTCCTTTGTCCCCAGGGCCCATTGTGACATCCCAGGACCCTCCATTTTTCCAAGAGCCCATTGTGACATCCTGGCGACCCCGCTTTTTCCTCAGGGCCCATTGTGGCACCATGGGGAGCCCCTCTGTCTCCAGGGCCCATTGTGACATTTAGGGGACTCCTCTTTGTCCCCAGGGCCCATTGTGACATCCCAGGATCCCCCAATTGTCCCCAGGGCCCATTGTGACATCCTTGGGACCCCCCTTTGTCCCCAGGGCCCATTGTGACACCGTGGGTACCCTGCTTGTCCCCAGGGCTCATTGTGACATCCCAGGGGTCCACTTTGTCCCCAGGGCCCATTGTGATATCCCAGGACCCCCCTTTGTCCCCAGGGGCCATTGTGACTTCCTGGGGACCCCCTTTGTCCCCAGGGCCCATTTTGGCACCAGAGGGACGCCCTTTGTCACTGGGGCCCATTGTGACATCCCAGGACACCCCTTGTCTCCAGGGCCCATTGTGATATTCAGGGAACTGCTATTTGTCCCCAGGGTCCATTGTGACATCCCAGGACACCCCCGTGTCCCCAGGGCCCTTTGTGACATTCAGGGGACCCCTCTTTGTCCCCAGGGCCCGTTGTTGCATCCTGGGGTCCCCCCTTGTCCCCAGGGCCCATTTTGACATTCAGGAGAGCCCTCTTTGTCCCCAGGGCCTGTTGTGACATCCTGGGGAGCCCCTTTGTCACTGGGGCCCATTGTGACATCCCAGGACCCCCCTTTGTCTGCAGGTCCCATTGTGACATTCAGGGGACCCCACTTTGTCCCCAGGGCCCACTGTGACGTCCTAGGACCTCCCTTTGTCCCCAGGGCCCATTGTGACACCGTGGGGACCCCCTGTTTTCCCCAGGGCCCATTGTGACATCTGGTGGACCCCCTTGTCCCCAGGGCCCATCGTGGAACCGTGGGGACCCTCCTTGTCACTGGGGCCCATTGTGACACCATGGGGACCACCCCTTTCTCCCCAGTGCCCATTGTGACATCCTGGGGACCCCACTTGTCCCCAGAGCCCATTATCACATCCTTGGGACCCCTGTGTCCCCAGGGCCCATTGTGACATCCCAGGACCCCCCATTGTCCCCAGGGTGCATTGTGACACTGTGGGGACCCCCTCTGTCCCCAGAGCCCATTTTGACATCCTGGGGACCCCCCTTTGTCCCCAGGGCCCATTGTGACATTTCTGGACCCCCCACTGTCTCCAGGGCCCATTGTGAACATCCTGGGGACCCCTCTTTGTCCCCAGGGCCCATTGTGACATCCTGGGCTGCCCCGTATGTCACCAGGGCCCATTTTGACACCGTGGGGACCCCCTGTTGTCCTCAGGGCCCATTGTGACATCCCAGGACCCCCAATTGTCCCCAGGGCCCATTGTGACACCATGGGGAACCCTCTTGTCACTGGGGACGCATTGTGACACAATGGGGACCCCACCTTTGTCTCAAGTGCCCATTGTGACATCCTGGGGACCCCCTTTATCCCCAGGACCCATTGTGACGTCCCAGGACCCCGTTTGTCCCCAGGGCCCATTGTGACATCCCAGGGCCCCAGTTTGTCCCCAGGGCCCATTGTTACAGGGTGGGACCCCCCTTGTCCCCAGGGCCCATTGTGACATCCTGGTGACTCCCTTTGTCCCCAGGGCCCATTGTGGCACCATGGGGACCCTCTTTGTCACTGGGACCCATTGTGACATCCCAGGACCCCACTTTGTCTTAGAAGGTCACTAATCGGACTACTGGTACATCCTGACTCTGCTTTCTCAATAAACATTGAAAAACACCTGGGGTTTGTTTGCTCCAAGGGAAAACTTCCCTCCCACGGTTCCTGGTTCCCGGTCCGGTTTGGCTTCGCTATCAGAACAGCTGCTGCCTCCACAGCCGCGCTCAAAGTCCCCGTTGTGACACCGGGATGGCGGGAGAAGGGGGGTGGCAGGGGCGGCAGCGGCGGCGATTGGGGGGGGGCAGTCGGGGCTGGGTGGACAAGCGGCGGCTGCTGCGGCTCCTCAGGCAGCGACAGCAGCAGCGATCGGGGGGACGTGGGGGAGCGGACAAGCGGCGGCTGCTGCGGCTCCTCAGGCAGCGACAGCAGCAGCGATCGGGGGGACGTGGGGGGCGGACAAGCGGCGGCTCCTCCGGCCGCGGCCAGGATGTGGCTTCGCCGGCACCGGGGCCCGAGACCGCGCGCTGTGGGGCTGCGGGGCGGGTGTGGGGCCGGGGGGCTCCGGGGGTCCGAATAGTGACCTTCTAAGATAAAGTGGGGTCCTGGGATGTCACAATGGGCCCCAGTGAGAAAGAGGGTCCCCATGGTGCCACAATGGGCCCTGGGAACAAAGAGGGGTCCCCTGAATGTCACAATGGTCCCTGGGGACAAGGGGGGTCCCACCCTGTAGTAATGGGCCCTGGGGACAAACTGGGGTCCTGGGATGTCACAATGGGCCCTGGGGACAAACGGGGTGCCCAGGATGTCATAATGGGCCCAGGGGACAAAGAGGAGTCCCCAGGATGTCACATTAGGCCCTGGGGGAAAGAGGGGTCCCCAGGATGTCACAATGGCCTCTGGGGACTATGAGGGGTCCTGGGACGTCACAATGGGTCCTGGGGATAAAGGAGGTCCCCAGGATGTCACAATAGACCCTGGGGACAAGGGGGGTCTCCAGGATGTCACAATGGGCACCTGAGACAAAGGGGGGGTCCCCATTGTGTCACAATGCATCCCCAGTGACAAGGGGGTTCCCCATGGTATCACAATGGGCCTTGGGGACAATTGGGGGTCCTGGGATGTCACTATGGGCCCTGGGGACAAAAGGAGGTTGCCAGGATGTCACAATAGGCCCTGGGGACAATGAGGGGTTCTGGGACGGCACAATGGGCCCTGGGCACAACTGAGGGGTCCTTAGATGGGGGGTCCTTATGTGGGGGGTGATGGTTAAAGTGTAAGTATGGAGAAGCTTGGCAGATTGATTATATTACACTTCCACAAACACGCCAAGGTAAGCGTTATGTACTTACAATGGTGGAAGCAACCACTGGATGGTTGGAAACATCTGCCGTACCTCATGCTACAGCCCGAAATACCATCTTGGGCCTTGAGAAGCAAGTCCTTTGGCGGCACGGTACGCCAGAAAGAATTGAATCAGACTATGGTACTCATTTCAAAACCAGTATTATAGACAATTGGGCCAAAGAACATGGTATTGAGTGGGTGTATCATATTCCATATCATGCACCAGCCTCTGGGAAAACTGAAAGGTGCAATGGTTTGTTAAAAACTACACTAAAGGCACTGGGTGGTGGAACCTTTAAAAACTGGGATTCACATTTAGCAAAAGCCACTTGGTTGGGCAACACCAGGGGATCAACCAATCGAGCCGGGCCTGCCCAATCAGAAATTCTATGGACTGTAGAAGGAGATAAAGTCCCTGTAGTACACATGGAAAATATGTTAGGATAGGTAGTCTGGGTTCCTCCTGCATCGGGCACAGGCAAAGCCCATTCGTGGGATTGTTTTTGCCCAGGGACCTGGCAGCACCTGGTGGGTGATGCTTAAGGATGGAGAAGTTCGGTGTGTACCTCAAGGGGATTTGATTTTAGGTGAAAATATGCAATGCTGAACTGTACGATGTGAATTGCCGCACTAACCATGTTTAATAAGTGTCTTTCAGATCAAGACAATGGTGATGAAACCAGCGCTGGCTTCTTCGAGTGGCGCCCGACACCTTCTTGGAAGTTGGTGTCCTTAACCACAAACAGGGGTCATGAGATGCACTTGGACCATTTTCCCTGCCCTGGGAGACTGTGGTGACAAAATGAACTTAATGAACTTTTCAAAGGATGGTCCACTGATTAATTACTCCTGTGTATATATGTACATATGTATATATATATATATATATAGTAGTAGTGATTAATTAGATTGTATTGATAGATTGTATTGATAAGGTTTAAGTATTCAGTTAATGTCATATTATAAGGGGTGGAATGTCCTGGTTTTGTTAAAAACAAGTTTCTCTTTTAGTGAATTTGCGTGTCAGCTCAAGCTTCATATTAGCTGCATTTTCCTGGAGAACCCAACACATGTTTTGGTTAAACCCTGCAAGGGAATGCAAACTTATTGATAAGCACGGATGGACATCTCGTGAGAGGGGCAACGAGAAACTGGTGATCGAGAGACTGACCAACGGTGTATAACATTCCATTCACGTGAATACTTCATCTAAAAGTGGGAGATCACGAGGATCTCGTCCCTTTGCCCTTTTTCCCTTTTTTCCTCATGGCTGACATTAGGAGAGGACCTTGCTGGTCGTCCCTGCGAACTGAGGCCAGTGAGAGACTGAATCCAGCTCCGGTTGGCTACAGAGCCTAATCCAGGACTTTGGGTGCTGGCTCTGCAGTTGCTGAGACTTACAAGATTGGTTTTGTATATTTTGTATTATTTCCTCTATTCTTATTAGTAGCATTAGTAAAACATCTTTAACTTTTCCAACTCTCTTCTCTCTGTCCTTCTTTCCCTCCCGATCGCCTGTCCTGAGTGGGAAGGGGGGAGAGGGAGGGGAAAAAGGGGGAAGTGGGGGGGAGAGGAGGTTAACAATACATCTGCCAGGGTTTGATTGTCACCCCGCAATCTTAACCCTCGACAGATAATTGGCGCCCAACGTGGGGCAAGAGAAGGGGGTAAATTTGGAGATTTTTGGCTTTTCTACTGCTCTGACGTACCTTTCAATTTTCTTGGCACGGTGCCAACTCATAGAGTTGTGATACTCGCGCGTCTGTTTGCTTTGGATATTATTTAGTGGTATTAAGGCAAAGTGAATTACATTGATTTAAAGATGTTATGGCAAAAGTTGTATCACAGTATCACAGTATGTTTGGGATTGGAAGGGACCTCAAAAGATCATCCAGTCCAATCCCCCTGCTGGAGCAGGAACGCCTAGGTGAGGTCGCACAGGAATGTGTCCAGGCGGGTTTGAATGTCTCCAGGGAAGGAGACTCCACAACCCCCCTGGGCAGCCTGTTCCAGTGCTCTGTTACCCTCACTGAGAAGAAGTTCTTTCTCAAATTTAGGTGGAACCTCTTGTATTCCAGCTTGATCCCCTTGCCCCTTGTCCTATCATTGTTTGCCACTGAGAAGAGCCTGACTCCATCCTCGTGGCACTCACCCTTTATATATTTATAAACATTAATAAGGTCACCCCTCAGTCTCCTCTTCTCCAAACTAAAGAGCCCCAGCTCCCTCAGCCTTTCTTCATAAGGGAGATGCTCCACTCCCTTAATCATCTTTGTTGCCCTACGCTGGACCCTCTCCAGCAGTTCCCTGTCTTTCTGGAACTGAGGGGCCCAGAACTGGACACAATATTCCAGATGGGGTCTCACCAGGGCGGAGTAGAGGGGAAGGAGGACCTCTCTCGATCTACTGACCACCCCCCTTGTAATACACCCAAGGATGCCATTGGCCTTCCTGGCCACAAGGGCCCAGTGCTGGCTCACGGTCATCCTGTTGTCCACCAGGACCCCCAGGTCCCTTTCCCCTACACTGCTCTCTAATAGGTCATGCCCCAACCTATACTGGAACTTGGGATTGTTCCTGCACAGATGCAGGACTCTACACTTTCCCTTGTTAAATTCCATCAGGTTATGCCCCGCCCAACTCTCCAGCCTGTCCAGGTCCCGCTGGATGGCGGCACAGCCTTCTGGTGTGTCAGCCACTCCTCCCAGCTTAGTGTCATCAGCAAACTTGCTGATAGTACACTCAATTCCCTCCTCTAAATCGTTAATGGATATATTGAATAACACTGGCCCCAGTACTGACCCCTGAGGCACTCCACTAGATACTGGCCTCCAACTGGACTCCGCACCATTGACCACCACTCTCTGGCTTCTCTCTTTAAGCCAGTTTGCAACCCACCTCACTACTCTATTGTTGAGACCACACCTCCTCAATTTAGCTGTGAGGATGCTGTGAGGGACTGTGTCAAAGGCTTTACTGAAGTCAAGGTAGACCACATCCACCGCTCTGCCATCATCCATCCACCTTGTTACATTCTCATAAAAGGCTATGAGGTTGGTCAAGCATGACTTACCCTTGGTAAAGCCATGCTGACTGCCCCTAATGACCCTCTTATCCCTGATGTGCCTTGAGATGGCACCAAGGATAAGCTGTTCCATTACTTTCCCAGGGACAGAGGTGAGGCTGACCGGTCTATAATTACCCGGGTCCTCCTTCTTGCCCTTTTTAAAGACTGGAGTGACATTTGCTTTCCTCCAATCCTCGGGCACCTCTCCCGTTTCCCAAGACTTGGCAAAAATGATGGATAGCGGTCTAGCAATGACTTCAGCCAGCTTCCTCAGCACCCGCGGATGCATCCCATCTGGACCCATGGATTTATGGATGTCCAGACTACTTAATTGTTCCCTAACCCAGTCCTCATCGACTAAAGCAAACTCCGCCATTAACCTGGCTTCATCTGGAGTCTCAGGGGTACAGGGTTCCCCAGGACAGCCTCCAGCAGAGTAGACAGAGACAAAGGCGGCATTCATCAATTCTGCCTTCTCTGTGTCTTCTGCCACCAGGGCACCCACCTCATTCATCAGTGGGCCTACATTGCCTCTGGTATTAGTTTTATCTGCTATGTATTTGAAAAAGTTCTTCTTGCTGTCCTTGACCCCTCTCGCCAGCTGTAATTCTAAGGAGGCCTTGGCTATCCTAGGTGCCTTCCTGCATCCTCTATCAGCAGCCTTATATTCCTCCCAAGTGGCCAGTCCCTGCTTCCATGACCTGTAAACTCTCCTCTTCTGCTTGAGCATACCCAACAGATCCCTATTCAACCACGCAGGCCTCCTGGCTCCCTTCCTCGACTTCCTGCATGTGGGGATGCTCTGATCCTGAGCATGGAAGAAGCAATCTCTGAATGCAATCCAGCTCTCTTGGGCCCCTTTTCCTTCAAGCAGTCTTGCCCATGGGATTTCCCCCAGCAATTGCTTGAAAAGGCCGAAATTAGCCCTGCCAAAGTCCAGGGTTGCAATTCTACTTGCTATTCTGTTCCTGCCACACGAGATGCTGAGCTCCACCATCTCGTGGTCACTGCAACCCAGGCAGCCCTCGACCTTTACTGCTTCAACCAGACCCTCTTTGTTAGTGAGGATGAGATCCAGCAGTGCACCTCTCCTGGTCGGCTCCTCCACCATCTGCATGAGGAAGTTATCATCAATGCACTGGAGGAACCTCCTGGACTGTGGCTGGCTGGCTGAATGGTCCTTCCAGCAAACATCAGGGAAGTTAAAATCCCCCACAACAACCAGGGCCTGTGACTGTGAGGCCACTCTCAGCTGTGCATAGAAGGCCTCATCAACTTCCTCAGCCTGATCTGGTGGCCTGTAATAGACACCTACAACAGTATCACCCCTGCCAGCCTGTCCCTTGATCCTGACCCATACACTCTCAACTCGTTCCTCATCCGCTCCTGGGCAGAATTTAGTACATTGCAGTTGCTCTCTCACATAGAGAGCAACTCCACCACCACGCCTGGCTGGCCTGTCTTTCCTGAAAAGGGCGTAGCCATCCATGACCACATTCCAGTCATGTGAACTGTCCCACCACGTTTCTGTAATTGCCACCAGATCATAATCTCCCGACCGAACATAGGATTCTAACTCCTCCTGCTTATTCCCCATGCTGCGCGCATTGGCGTACAGGCATTTCAGGGAGGGAGCAGAGCACACCAATTTCTCCCTAGGGGCACAGGAGGCCACCCGGTCCTCATCTGTTTTAGAATGCTGCCCCACTGGGGCAAACCCAACTACAACCCCATCCCCCTACGAGCCTAGTTTAAAGCTCTCCAAATGAGCCCAGCTAATTCCTGCCCCAGCATCCTTTTGCCTCTGCGAGATAAGCCTTTCCCGCGTAACACTGTCCGGACTGGAGTCTTATAAAACCACCCACCTGATGACGTCATTTCAAGAGCAACAGCAGCAATTGGCAGAATTCAGCTTCTTTGGGGAACTGAGAAATTGCTGAGCTGACACCAAGTCCTGCTGTGTCCCTGTCACCCGCAGAGTGCCCGCATCCTCACCACGGTAGCGGGCATTGTGACAAAGGTTCTATGTCAGCTGGGTGTGGCAGCCGAGCGCCCCCTAGGGGAGGGGGAGCCTGTCAGCCCCGGGCCTGTCACTGCCTGCTGTCTCCCCCCTCAGCAGCGAGGCCTCTGAAAAGTTTCCAAAACATCCCCAGACTTGGGTCCAGCGTGGCCAAAAGTCTCCAAGAGACAAGTCAGAAAGAAGGATATGGAACAAAAGGAGAAAGCGAAGGGAGCAAGCCAAAGGGAGGGAAGAGGAATATCTAGTGCCGGGCTGCAGGACTGAAATGGAGGAATGGAAAGACAAAAGACAGGAAGCAGGAGAGTTTGAGAAAAGGAGAGAGGAAAGAAGAGACATGCAGCCAGACGAGGGCTTAGTGAGAGAGGCTGGCACAGAGAACAGGATGAGAAGGAAATAAGGCAAGGCAAGGCTGGGCCAAAGGACGTTTCCTTGCTTTATATTTTCTACCACATTCATCTGGAGACGAGGAGGAAAGCCATCAGACCTGATGGATTAGGCCCAATCAAAAACCCCGGCTACTTGAGACACTTAGACTAAGCCTAAAATGCAAAGATCTCTCCATAAGGATGGGTTTTATACTCTACTTCCACAATCTGCTGGCAGTACAAAAGAATAAGCGGCAGATCTACTTAGGCTGAGTCACGGTGCTTTGCTCCTAAGACCATGCATACCATGGGAATATTTCAGCATTTCTGCTCTGGGTTTCAGTGTATTACACCAAAACACCCACCTGATGACATCATTTCAAGAGCAACAGCAGCAATTTGCAGAAATCAGCTTCTTTGGGGAACTCAGAAATTGCTGAGCTGACACCAAGTCCTGCTGTGTCCCTGTCACCTGCAGAGTGCCCGCATCCTCACCACAGTGGCGGGCATTGTGACAAAGGTTCTATGTCAGATGGGTGTGGCAGCCGAGCGCCCCCTAGGGGAGGGGGAGCCTGTCAGCCCCTTGTCTGTCACTGCCTGCTGTCTCCCCCTGTCAGCAGCAAGGCCCCTGAAAAGTATCCAAAATATCCCCAGACTTGGTTCCAGCGTGGCCATAAGTCTCCAAGAGACAAGTCGGAAAGAAGGATATGGAACAAAGAGAGAAAGAGAAGTGAGCAAGCCAAAGGGAGGGAAGAGGAAAAACTAGTGCCGGGCTGCAGGACTGAAATGGAGGAATGGAAAGACAAAAGCCAGGAAGCAGGAGAGTTTGAGAAAAGGAGAGAGGAAAGAAGAGACATGCAGCCAGACGAGGGGTTAGTGAGAGAGGCTGGCACAGAGAACAGGATGAGAAGGAAATAAGGCAAGGCAAGGCTGGGCCAAAGGACGTTTCCTTGCTTTATATTTTCTACCACATTCATCTGGAGACGAGGAGGAAAGCCATCAGACCTGATGGATTAGGCCCAATCAAAAACCCCGGCTACTTGAGACACTTAGACTAAGCCTAAAATGCAAAGATCTCTCCATAAGGATGGGTTTTATACTCTACTTCCACAATCTCCTGGCAGTACAAAAGAATAAGCGGCAGATCTCCTTAGGCTGAGTCACGGTGCTTTGCTCCTAAGACCATGCATACCATGGGAATATTTCAGCATTTCTGCTCTGGTTTTCAGTGTATTACACCAAAACACCCACCTGATGACGTCATTTCAACAACAACAGCAGCAATTTGCAGAATTCAGCTTCTTTGGGGAACTGAGAAATTGCTGAGCTGACACCAAGTCCTGCTGTGTCCCTGTCACCCGCAGAGTGCCCGCATCCTCACCACGGTAGCGGGCATTGTGACAAAGGTTCTATGTCAGATGGGTGTGGCAGCCGAGCGCCCCCTAGGGGAGGGGGAGCCTGTCAGCCCCGGGCCTGTCACTGCCTGCTGTCTCTCCCCTCAGCAGAGAGGCCTCTGGAAAGTTTCCAAAACATCCCCAGACTTGGGTCCAGCGTGGCCAAAAGTCTCCAAGAGACAAGTCGGAAAGAAGGATATGGAACAAAGGGAGAAAGCGAAGGGAGCAAGCCAAAGGGAGGGAAGAGGAAAATCTAGTGCCGGGCCGCAGGACTGAAATGGAGGAATGGAAAGACAAAAGCCAGAAAGCAGGAGAGTTTGAGAACAGGAGAGAGGAAAGAAGAGACATGCAGCCAGACGAGGGGTTAGTGAGAGAGTCTGGCACAGAGAACAGGATGACAAGGAAATAAGGCAAGGCAAGGCTGGGCCAAAGGACGTTTCCTTGCTTTATATTTTCTACCACATTCATCTGGAGACGAGGAGGAAAGCCATCAGACCTGACGGATTAGGCCCAATCAAAAACCCCGGCTACTTGAGACACTTAGACTAAGCCTAAAATGCAAAGATCTCTCCATAAGGATGGGTTTCATACTCTACTTCCACAATCTGCTGGCAGTACAAAAGAATAAGCGGCAGATCTCCTTAGGCTGAGTCACGGTGCTTCGCTCCTAAGACGATGCATATCATGGGAATATTTCAGCATTTCTGCTCTGGGTTTCAGTGTATTACACAAAAACACCCACCTGATGACATCATTTCAAGAGCAACAGCAGCAATTTGCAGAATTCAGCTTCTTTGGGGAACCGAGAAATTGCTGAGTTGACACCAAGTCCTGCTGTGTCCCTGTCACCCGCAGAGTGCCCGCATCCTCACCACGGTAGCGGGCATTGTGACAAAGGTTCTATGTCAGATGGGTGTGGTAGCCGAGCGCCCCCTAGGGGAGGGGGAGCCTGTAGCCCCGGGCCTGTCACTGCCTGCTCTCTCTCCCCTCAGCAGAGAGGCCTCTGGAAAGTTTCCAAAACATCCCCAGACTTGGGTCCAGCGTGGCCAAAAGTCTCCAAGAGACAAGTCGGAAAGAAGGATATGGAACAAAGGGAGAAAGCGAAGGGAGCAAGCCAAAGGGAGGGAAGAGGAAAATCTAGTGCCGGGCTGCAGGACTGAAATGGAGGAATGGAAAGACAAAAGCCAGGAAGCAGGAGAGTTTGAGAAAAGGAGAGAGGAAAGAAGAGACATGCAGCCAGACGAGGGGTTAGTGAGAGAGGCTGGCACAGAGAACAGATGAGAAGGAAATAAGGCAAGGAAAAATACGCCAAAGGATGTTTCCTTGCTTTATATTTTCTACCACATTCATCTGGAGACGAGGAGGGAAGCCATCAGACCTGATGGATTAGGCCCAATCAAAAACCCCGGCTACTTGAGAAACTTAGACTAAGCCTAAAATGCAAAGATCTCTCCATAAGGATGGTTTTTATACTCTACTTCCACAATCTGCTGGCAGTACAAAAGAATAAGCGGCAGATCTACTTAGGCTGAGTCACGGTGCTTTGCTCCTAAGACCATGCATACCATGGGAATATTTCAGCATTTCTGCTCTGGTTTTCAGTGTATTACACCAAAACACCCACCTGATGACATCATTTCAAGAGCAACAGCAGCAATTTGCAGAATTCAGCTTCTTTGGGGAACTCAGAAATTGCTGAGCTGACACCAAGTCCTGCTGTGTCCCTGTCACCCGCAGAGTGCCCGCATCCTCACCACGGTAGCGGGCGTTGTTCAAAGGTTCTATGTCAGCTGGGTGTGGCAGCCGAGCGCCCCCTAGGGGAGGGGGAGCCTGTCAGCCCCGGGCCTGTCACTGCCTGCTGTCTCCCCACTCAGTAGCGAGGCCTCTGAAAAGTTTCCAAAACATCCCCAGACTTGGGTCCAGCGTGGCCAAAAGTCTCCAAGAGACAAGTCGGAAAGAAGGATATGGAACAAAGGGAGAAAGCGAAGGGAGCAAGCCAAAGGGAGGGAAGAGGAAAATCTAGTGCCGGGCTGCAGGACTGAAATGGAGGAATGGAAAGACAAAAGCCAGGAAGCAGGAGAGTTTGAGAAAAGGAGAGAGGAAAGAGGAGACATGCAGCCAGACGAGGGGTTAGTGAGAGAGGCTGGCACAGAGAACAGGATGAGAAGGAAATAAGGCAAGGCAAGGCTAGGCCAAAGGACGTTTCCTTGCTTTATATTTTCTACCACATTCATCTGGAGACGAGGAGGAAAGCCATCAGACCTGATGGATTAGGCCCAATCAAAAACCCCGGCTACTTGAGACACTTAGACTAAGCCTAAAATGCAAAGATCTCTCCATAAGGATGGTTTTTATACTCCCACAATCTGCTGGCAGTACAAAAGAATAAGCGGCAGATCTACTTAGGCTGAGTCACGGTGCTTTGCTCCTAAGACCATGCATACCATGGGAATATTTCAGCATTTCTGCTCTGGTTTTCAGTGTATTACACCAAAACACCCACCTGATGACATCATTTCAAGAGCAACAGCAGCAATTTGCAGAATTCAGCTTCTTTGGGGAACTCAAAAATTGCTGAGCTGACACCAAGTCCTGCTGTGTCCCTGTCACCCGCAGAGTGCCCGCATCCTCACCACGGTAGCGGGCGTTGTTCAAAGGTTCTATGTCAGCTGGGTGTGGCAGCCGAGCGCCCCCTAGGGGAGGGGGAGCCTGTCAGCCCCGGGCCTGTCACTGCCTGCTGTCTCCCCACTCAGTAGCGAGGCCTCTGAAAAGTTTCCAAAACATCCCCAGACTTGGGTCCAGCGTGGCCAGAAGTCTCCAAGAGACAAGTCGGAAAGAAGGATATGGAACAAAGGGAGAAAGCGAAAGGAGCAAGCCAAAGGGAGGGAAGAGGAAAATCTAGTGCCGGGCTGCAGGACTGAAATGGAGGAATGGAAAGACAAAAGCCAGGAAGGAGGAGAGTTTGAGAAAAGGAGAGAGGAAAGAAGAGACATGCAGCCAGACGAGGGGTTAGTGAGAGAGGCTGGCACAGAGAACAGATGAGAAGGAAATAAGGCAAGGCAAAATACGCCAAAGGACGTTTCCTTGCTTTATATTTTCTACCACATTCATCTGGAGACGAGGAGGAAAGCCATCAGACCTGATGGATTAGGCCCAATCAAAAACCCCGGCTACTTGAGACACTTAGACTAAGCCTAAAATGCAAAGATCTCTCCATAAGGATGGTTTTTATACTCTACTTCCACAATCTGCTGGCAGTACAAAAGAATAAGCGGCAGATCTACTTAGGCTGAGTCACGGTGCTTTGCTCCTAAGACCATGCATACCATGGGAATATTTCAGCATTTCTGCTCTGGTTTTCAGTGTATTACACCAAAACACCCACCTGATGACATCATTTCAAGAGCAACAGCAGCAATTTGCAGAATTCAGCTTCTTTGGGGAACTGAGAAATTGCTGAGCTGACACCAAGTCCTGCTGTGTCCCTGTCACCCGCAGAGTGCCCGCATCCTCATCACGGTGGCGGGCATTGTGACAAAGGTTCTATGTCAGCTGGGTGTGGCAGCCGAGCGCCCCCTAGGGGAGGGGGAGCCTCTCAGCCCCGGGCCTGTCACTGCCTGCTGTCTCCCCCCTCAGCAGCGAGGCCTCTGGAAAGTTTCCAAAACATCCCCAGACTTGGGTCCAGCGTGGCCAAAAGTCTCCAAGAGACAAGTCGGAAAGAAGGATATGGAACAAAGGGAGAAAGCGAAGGGAGCAAGCCAAAGGGAGGGAAGAGGAAAATCTAGTGCCGGGCTGCAGGACTGAAATGGAGGAATGGAAAGACAAAAGCCAGGAAGCAGGAGAGTTTGAGAACAGGAGAGAGGAAAGAAGAGACATGTAGCCAGACGAGGGGTTAGTGAGAGAGTCTGGCACAGAGAACAGGATGAGAAGGAAATAAGGCAAGGCAAGGCTAGGCCAAAGGACGTTTCCTTGCTTTATATTTTCTACCACATTCATCTGGAGACGAGGAGGAAAGCCATCAGACCTGATGGATTAGGCCCAATCAAAAACCCCGGCTACTTGAGACACTTAGACTAAGCCTAAAATGCAAAGATCTCTCCATAAGGATGGTTTTTATACTCTACTTCCACAATCTGCTGGCAGTACAAAAGAATAAGCGGCAGATCTACTTAGGCTGAGTCACGGTGCTTTGCTCCTAAGACCATGCATACCATGGGAATATTTCAGCATTTCTGCTCTGGTTTTCAGTGTATTACACCAAAACACCCACCTGATGACATCATTTCAAGAGCAACAGCAGCAATTTGCAGAATTCAGCTTCTTTGGGGAACTGAGAAATTGCTGAGCTGACACCAAGTCCTGCTGTGTCCCTGTCACCTGCAGAGTGCCCGCATCCTCACCACGGTAGCGGGCATTGTGACAAAGGTTCTATGTCAGCTGGGTGTGGCAGCCGAGCGCCCCCTAGGGGAGGGGGAGCCTGTCAGCCCCGGGCCTGTCACTGCCTGCTGTCTCCCCCCTCAGCAGCGAGGCCTCTGAAAAGTTTCCAAAACATCCCCAGACTTGGGTCCAGCGTGGCCAAAAGTCTCCAAGAGACAAGTCGGAAAGAAGGATATGGAACAAAGGGAGAAAGCGAAGGGAGCAAGCCAAAGGGAGGGAAGAGGAAAATCTAGTGCCGGGCTGCAGGACTGAAATGGAGGAATGGAAAGACAAAAGCCAGGAAGCAGGAGAGTTTGAGAACAGGAGAGAGGAAAGAAGAGACATGCAGCCAGACGAGGGGTTAGTGAGAGAGGCTGGCACAGAGAACAGATGAGAAGGAAATAAAGCAAGGCAAGGCTAGGCCAAAGGACGTTTCCTTGCTTTATATTTTCTACCACATTCATCTGGAGACGAGGAGGAAAGCCATCAGACCTGATGGATTAGGCCCAATCAAAAACCCCGGCTACTTGAGACACTTAGACTAAGCCTAAAATGCAAAGATCTCTCCATAAGGATGGTTTTTATACTCTACTTCCACAATCTGCTGGCAGTACAAAAGAATAAGCGGCAGATCTACTTAGGCTGAGTCACGGTGCTTTGCTCCTAAGACCATGCATACCATGGGAATATTTCAGCATTTCTGCTCTGGTTTTCAGTGTATTACACCAAAACACCCACCTGATGACATCATTTCAAGAGCAACAGCAGCAATTTGCAGAATTCAGCTTCTTTGGGGAACTCAGAAATTGCTGAGCTGACACCAAGTCCTGCTGTGTCCCTGTCACCCGCAGAGTGCCCGCATCCTCACCACGGTGGCGGGCATTGTGACAAAGGTTCTATGTCAGCTGGGTGTGGTAGCCGAGCGCCCCCTAGGGGAGGGGGAGCCTGTCAGCCCCGGGCCTGTCACTGCCTGCTGTCTCCCCCCTCAGCAGCGAGGCCTCTGGAAAGTTTCCAAAACATCCCCAGATTTGGGTCCAGCGTGGCCAAAAGTCTCCAAAAGACAAGTCGGAAAGAAGGATATGGAACAAAGGGAGAAAGCAAAGAGAGCAAGCCAAAGGGAGGGAAGAGGAAAATCTAGTGCCGGGCTGCAGGACTGAAATGGAGGAATGGAAAGACAAAAGCCAGGAAGCAAGAGAGTTTGAGAAAAAGAGAGAGGAAAGAAGAGACATGCAGCCAGACGAGGGGTTAGTGAGAGAGGCTGGCACAGAGAACAGGATGAGAAGGAAATAAGGCAAGGCAAGGCTGGGCCAAAGGACGTTTCCTTGCTTTATATTTTCTACCACATTCATCTGGAGACGAGGAGGAAAGCCATCAGACCTGATAAATTAAGCCAAATCAAAAACCCCGGCTACTTGAGACACTTAGACTAAGCCTAAAATGCAAAGATCTCTCCATAAAGATGGTTTTTAAACTCTACTTCCACAATCTGCTGGCAGTACAAAAGAATAAGCGGCAGATCTACTTAGGCTGAGTCACGGTGCTTTGCTCCTAAGACCATGCATACCATGGGAATATTTCAGCATTTCTGCTCTGGTTTTCAGTGTATTACACCAAAACACCCACCTGATGACATCATTTCAAGAGCAACAGCAGCAATTTGCAGAATTCAGCTTCTTTGGGGAACTGAGAAATTGCTGAGCTGACACCAAGTCCTGCTGTGTCCCTGTCACCTGCAGAGTGCCCGCATCCTCACCACGGTAGCGGGCATTGTGACAAAGGTTCTATGTCAGCTGGGTGTGGCAGCCGAGCGCCCCCTAGGGGAGGGGGAGGCTGTCAGCCCCGGGCCTCTCACTGCCTGCTGTCTCCCCCCTCAGCAGCGAGGCCTCTGAAAAGTTTCCAAAACATCCCCAGACTTGGGTCCAGCGTGGCCAAAAGTCTCCAAGAGACAAGTCGGAAAGAAGGATATGGAACAAAGGGAGAAAGCGAAGGGAGCAAGCCAAAGGGAGGGAAGAGGAAAATCTAGTGCCGGGCTGCAGGACTGAAATGGAGGAATGGAAAGACAAGAGCCAGGAAGCAGGAGAGTTTGAGAAAAGGAGAGAGGAAAGAAGAGACATGCAGCCAGACGAGGGGTTAGTGAGAGAGGCTGGCACAGAGAACAGATGAGAAGGAAATAAGGCAAGGCAAAATACGCCAAAGGACGTTTCCTTGCTTTATATTTTCTACCACATTCATCTGGAGACGAGGAGGAAAGCCATCAGACCTGATGGATTAAGCCAAATCAAAAACCCCGGCTACTTGAGACACTTAGACTAAGCCTAAAATGCAAAGATCTCTCCATAAAGATGGTTTTTAAACTCTACTTCCACAATCTGCTGGCAGTACAAAAGAATAAGCGGCAGATCTACTTAGGCTGAGTCACGGTGATTTGCTCCTAAGACCATGCATATCACGGGAATAATTCAGCATTTCTGCTTTGGTTTTCAGTGTATTACACCAAAACACCCACCTGATGACATCATTTCAAGAGCAACAACAGCAATTTGCAGAATTCAGCTTCTTTGGGGAACTGAGAAATTGCTGAGCTGACACCAAGTCCTGCTGTGTCCCTGTCACCCGCAGAGTGCCCGCATCCTGCACCACGGTGGCGGGCATTGTGACAAAGGTTCTATGTCAGCTGGGTGTGGCAGCCGAGCGCCCCCTAGGGGAGGGGGAGCCTGTCAGCCCCGGGCCTGTCACTGCCTGTTGTCCCCCCTCAGCAGCGAGGCCTCTGAAAAGTTTCCAAAACATCCCCAGACTTGGATCCAGCGTGGCCAAAAGTCTCCAAGAGACAAGTCGGAAAGAAGGATATGGAACAAAGGGAGAAAGCGAAGGGAGGAAGCTAAAGGGAGGGAAGAGGAAAATCTAGTGCCGGGCTGCAGGACTGAAACGGAGGAATGGAAAGACAAAAGCCAGGAAGCAGGAGAGTTTGAGAAAAGGAGAGAGGAAGGAAGAGACATGCAGCCAGACGAGGGCTTAGTGAGAGAGGCTGGCACAGAGAACAGGATGACAAGGAAATAAGGCAAGGCAAAATACGCCAAAGGACGTTTCCTTGCTTTATATTTTCTACCACATTCATCTGGAGACGAGGAGGAAAGCCATCAGACCTGATGGATTAGGCCCAGTCAAAAACCCCAGCTACTTGAGACACTTAGACTAAGCCTAAAATGCAAAGATCTCTCCATAAGGATGGTTTTTATACTCTACTTCCACAATCTGCTGGCAGTACAAAAGAATAAGCGGCAGATCTACTTAGGCTGAGTCACGGTGATTTGCTCCTAAGACCATGCATATCACGGGAATAATTCAGCATTTCTGCTCTGGTTTTCAGTGTATTACACCAAAACACCCACCTGATGACATCATTGCAACAGCAACAGCAGCAATTTGCAGAATTCAGCTTCTCTGGGGAACTGAGAAATTGCTGAGCTGACACCAAGTCCTGCTGTGTCCCTGTCACCCGCAGAGTGCCCGCATCCTCACCACGGTAGCGGGCATTGTGACAAAGGTTCTATGTCAGCTGGGTGTGGCAGCCGAGCGCCCCCTAGGGGAGGGGGAGCCTGTCAGCCCCGGGCCTCTCACTGCCTGCTGTCCCCCCCGTCACCAGCGAGGCCTCTGAAAAGTTTCCAAAACATCCCCAGACTTGGGTCCAGCGTGGCCAAAAGTCTCCAAGAGACAAGTCGGAAAGAAGGACATGGAACAAAGAGAGAAAGCGAAGGGAGCAAGCCAAAGGGAGGGAAGAGGAAAATCTAGTGCAGGGCTGCAGGACTGAAATGGAGGAATGGAAAGACAAGAGCCAGGAAGCAGGAGAGTTTGAGAAAAGGAGAGAGGAAAGAAGAGACATGCAGCCAGACGAGGGGTTAGTGAGAGAGGCTGGCACAGAGAACAGGATGAGAAGGAAATAAGGCAAGGCAAGGCTGGGCCAAAGGACGTTTCCTTGCTTTATATTTTCTACCACATTCATCTGGAGACGAGGAGGAAAGCCATCAGACCTGATAAATTAAGCCAAATCAAAAACCCCGGCTACTTGATACACTTAGACTAAGCCTAAAATGCAAAGATCTCTCCATAAAGATGGTTTTTATACTCTACTTCCACAATCTGCTGGCAGTACAAAAGAATAAGCGGCAGATCTACTTAGGCTGAGTCACGGTGCTTTGCTCCTAAGACCATGCATACCATGGGAATATTTCAGCATTTCTGCTCTGGTTTTCAGTGTATTACACCAAAACACCCACCTGATGACATCATTTCAAGAGCAACAGCAGCAATTTGCAGAATTCAGCTTCTTTGGGGAACTCAGAAATTGCTGAGCTGACACCAAGTCCTGCTGTGTCCCTGTCACCCGCAGAGTGCCCGCATCCTCACCACGGTGGCGGGCATTGTGACAAAGGTTCTATGTCAGCTGGGTGTGGTAGCCGAGCGCCCCCTAGGGGAGGGGGAGCCTGTCAGCCCCGGGCCTGTCACTGCCTGCTGTCTCCCCCCTCAGCAGCGAGGCCTCTGGAAAGTTTCCAAAACATCCCCAGATTTGGGTCCAGCGTGGCCAAAAGTCTCCAAAAGACAAGTCGGAAAGAAGGATATGGAACAAAGGGAGAAAGCAAAGAGAGCAAGCCAAAGGGAGGGAAGAGGAAAATCTAGTGCCGGGCTGCAGGACTGAAATGGAGGAATGGAAAGACAAAAGCCAGGAAGCAAGAGAGTTTGAGAAAAAGAGAGAGGAAAGAAGAGACATGCAGCCAGACGAGGGGTTAGTGAGAGAGGCTGGCACAGAGAACAGGATGAGAAGGAAATAAGGCAAGGCAAGGCTGGGCCAAAGGACGTTTCCTTGCTTTATATTTTCTACCACATTCATCTGGAGACGAGGAGGAAAGCCATCAGACCTGATAAATTAAGCCAAATCAAAAACCCCGGCTACTTGAGACACTTAGACTAAGCCTAAAATGCAAAGATCTCTCCATAAAGATGGTTTTTAAACTCTACTTCCACAATCTGCTGGCAGTACAAAAGAATAAGCGGCAGATCTACTTAGGCTGAGTCACGGTGCTTTGCTCCTAAGACCATGCATACCATGGGAATATTTCAGCATTTCTGCTCTGGTTTTCAGTGTATTACACCAAAACACCCACCTGATGACATCATTTCAAGAGCAACAGCAGCAATTTGCAGAATTCAGCTTCTTTGGGGAACTGAGAAATTGCTGAGCTGACACCAAGTCCTGCTGTGTCCCTGTCACCTGCAGAGTGCCCGCATCCTCACCACGGTAGCGGGCATTGTGACAAAGGTTCTATGTCAGCTGGGTGTGGCAGCCGAGCGCCCCCTAGGGGAGGGGGAGGCTGTCAGCCCCGGGCCTCTCACTGCCTGCTGTCTCCCCCCTCAGCAGCGAGGCCTCTGAAAAGTTTCCAAAACATCCCCAGACTTGGGTCCAGCGTGGCCAAAAGTCTCCAAGAGACAAGTCGGAAAGAAGGATATGGAACAAAGGGAGAAAGCGAAGGGAGCAAGCCAAAGGGAGGGAAGAGGAAAATCTAGTGCCGGGCTGCAGGACTGAAATGGAGGAATGGAAAGACAAGAGCCAGGAAGCAGGAGAGTTTGAGAAAAGGAGAGAGGAAAGAAGAGACATGCAGCCAGACGAGGGGTTAGTGAGAGAGGCTGGCACAGAGAACAGATGAGAAGGAAATAAGGCAAGGCAAAATACGCCAAAGGACGTTTCCTTGCTTTATATTTTCTACCACATTCATCTGGAGACGAGGAGGAAAGCCATCAGACCTGATGGATTAAGCCAAATCAAAAACCCCGGCTACTTGAGACACTTAGACTAAGCCTAAAATGCAAAGATCTCTCCATAAAGATGGTTTTTAAACTCTACTTCCACAATCTGCTGGCAGTACAAAAGAATAAGCGGCAGATCTACTTAGGCTGAGTCACGGTGATTTGCTCCTAAGACCATGCATATCACGGGAATAATTCAGCATTTCTGCTTTGGTTTTCAGTGTATTACACCAAAACACCCACCTGATGACATCATTTCAAGAGCAACAACAGCAATTTGCAGAATTCAGCTTCTTTGGGGAACTGAGAAATTGCTGAGCTGACACCAAGTCCTGCTGTGTCCCTGTCACCCGCAGAGTGCCCGCATCCTGCACCACGGTGGCGGGCATTGTGACAAAGGTTCTATGTCAGCTGGGTGTGGCAGCCGAGCGCCCCCTAGGGGAGGGGGAGCCTGTCAGCCCCGGGCCTGTCACTGCCTGTTGTCCCCCCTCAGCAGCGAGGCCTCTGAAAAGTTTCCAAAACATCCCCAGACTTGGATCCAGCGTGGCCAAAAGTCTCCAAGAGACAAGTCGGAAAGAAGGATATGGAACAAAGGGAGAAAGCGAAGGGAGGAAGCTAAAGGGAGGGAAGAGGAAAATCTAGTGCCGGGCTGCAGGACTGAAACGGAGGAATGGAAAGACAAAAGCCAGGAAGCAGGAGAGTTTGAGAAAAGGAGAGAGGAAGGAAGAGACATGCAGCCAGACGAGGGCTTAGTGAGAGAGGCTGGCACAGAGAACAGGATGACAAGGAAATAAGGCAAGGCAAAATACGCCAAAGGACGTTTCCTTGCTTTATATTTTCTACCACATTCATCTGGAGACGAGGAGGAAAGCCATCAGACCTGATGGATTAGGCCCAGTCAAAAACCCCGGCTACTTGATACACTTAGACTAAGCCTAAAATGCAAAGATCTCTCCATAAAGATGGTTTTTATACTCTACTTCCACAATCTGCTGGCAGTACAAAAGAATAAGCGGCAGATCTACTTAGGCTGAGTCACGGTGCTTTGCTCCTAAGACCATGCATACCATGGGAATATTTCAGCATTTCTGCTCTGGTTTTCAGTGTATTACACCAAAACACCCACCTGATGACATCATTTCAAGAGCAACAGCAGCAATTTGCAGAATTCAGCTTCTTTGGGGAACTCAGAAATTGCTGAGCTGACACCAAGTCCTGCTGTGTCCCTGTCACCCGCAGAGTGCCCGCATCCTCACCACGGTGGCGGGCATTGTGACAAAGGTTCTATGTCAGCTGGGTGTGGTAGCCGAGCGCCCCCTAGGGGAGGGGGAGCCTGTCAGCCCCGGGCCTGTCACTGCCTGCTGTCTCCCCCCTCAGCAGCGAGGCCTCTGGAAAGTTTCCAAAACATCCCCAGATTTGGGTCCAGCGTGGCCAAAAGTCTCCAAAAGACAAGTCGGAAAGAAGGATATGGAACAAAGGGAGAAAGCAAAGAGAGCAAGCCAAAGGGAGGGAAGAGGAAAATCTAGTGCCGGGCTGCAGGACTGAAATGGAGGAATGGAAAGACAAAAGCCAGGAAGCAAGAGAGTTTGAGAAAAAGAGAGAGGAAAGAAGAGACATGCAGCCAGACGAGGGGTTAGTGAGAGAGGCTGGCACAGAGAACAGGATGAGAAGGAAATAAGGCAAGGCAAGGCTGGGCCAAAGGACGTTTCCTTGCTTTATATTTTCTACCACATTCATCTGGAGACGAGGAGGAAAGCCATCAGACCTGATAAATTAAGCCAAATCAAAAACCCCGGCTACTTGAGACACTTAGACTAAGCCTAAAATGCAAAGATCTCTCCATAAAGATGGTTTTTAAACTCTACTTCCACAATCTGCTGGCAGTACAAAAGAATAAGCGGCAGATCTACTTAGGCTGAGTCACGGTGCTTTGCTCCTAAGACCATGCATACCATGGGAATATTTCAGCATTTCTGCTCTGGTTTTCAGTGTATTACACCAAAACACCCACCTGATGACATCATTTCAAGAGCAACAGCAGCAATTTGCAGAATTCAGCTTCTTTGGGGAACTGAGAAATTGCTGAGCTGACACCAAGTCCTGCTGTGTCCCTGTCACCTGCAGAGTGCCCGCATCCTCACCACGGTAGCGGGCATTGTGACAAAGGTTCTATGTCAGCTGGGTGTGGCAGCCGAGCGCCCCCTAGGGGAGGGGGAGGCTGTCAGCCCCGGGCCTCTCACTGCCTGCTGTCTCCCCCCTCAGCAGCGAGGCCTCTGAAAAGTTTCCAAAACATCCCCAGACTTGGGTCCAGCGTGGCCAAAAGTCTCCAAGAGACAAGTCGGAAAGAAGGATATGGAACAAAGGGAGAAAGCGAAGGGAGCAAGCCAAAGGGAGGGAAGAGGAAAATCTAGTGCCGGGCTGCAGGACTGAAATGGAGGAATGGAAAGACAAGAGCCAGGAAGCAGGAGAGTTTGAGAAAAGGAGAGAGGAAAGAAGAGACATGCAGCCAGACGAGGGGTTAGTGAGAGAGGCTGGCACAGAGAACAGATGAGAAGGAAATAAGGCAAGGCAAAATACGCCAAAGGACGTTTCCTTGCTTTATATTTTCTACCACATTCATCTGGAGACGAGGAGGAAAGCCATCAGACCTGATGGATTAAGCCAAATCAAAAACCCCGGCTACTTGAGACACTTAGACTAAGCCTAAAATGCAAAGATCTCTCCATAAAGATGGTTTTTAAACTCTACTTCCACAATCTGCTGGCAGTACAAAAGAATAAGCGGCAGATCTACTTAGGCTGAGTCACGGTGATTTGCTCCTAAGACCATGCATATCACGGGAATAATTCAGCATTTCTGCTTTGGTTTTCAGTGTATTACACCAAAACACCCACCTGATGACATCATTTCAAGAGCAACAACAGCAATTTGCAGAATTCAGCTTCTTTGGGGAACTGAGAAATTGCTGAGCTGACACCAAGTCCTGCTGTGTCCCTGTCACCCGCAGAGTGCCCGCATCCTGCACCACGGTGGCGGGCATTGTGACAAAGGTTCTATGTCAGCTGGGTGTGGCAGCCGAGCGCCCCCTAGGGGAGGGGGAGCCTGTCAGCCCCGGGCCTGTCACTGCCTGTTGTCCCCCCTCAGCAGCGAGGCCTCTGAAAAGTTTCCAAAACATCCCCAGACTTGGATCCAGCGTGGCCAAAAGTCTCCAAGAGACAAGTTGGAAAGAAGGATATGGAACAAAGGGAGAAAGCGAAGGGAGGAAGCTAAAGGGAGGGAAGAGGAAAATCTAGTGCCGGGCTGCAGGACTGAAACGGAGGAATGGAAAGACAAAAGCCAGGAAGCAGGAGAGTTTGAGAAAAGGAGAGAGGAAGGAAGAGACATGCAGCCAGACGAGGGCTTAGTGAGAGAGGCTGGCACAGAGAACAGGATGACAAGGAAATAAGGCAAGGCAAAATACGCCAAAGGACGTTTCCTTGCTTTATATTTTCTACCACATTCATCTGGAGACGAGGAGGAAAGCCATCAGACCTGATGGATTAGGCCCAGTCAAAAACCCCAGCTACTTGAGACACTTAGACTAAGCCTAAAATGCAAAGATCTCTCCATAAGGATGGTTTTTATACTCTACTTCCACAATCTGCTGGCAGTACAAAAGAATAAGCGGCAGATCTACTTAGGCTGAGTCACGGTGATTTGCTCCTAAGACCATGCATATCACGGGAATAATTCAGCATTTCTGCTCTGGTTTTCAGTGTATTACACCAAAACACCCACCTGATGACATCATTGCAACAGCAACAGCAGCAATTTGCAGAATTCAGCTTCTCTGGGGAACTGAGAAATTGCTGAGCTGACACCAAGTCCTGCTGTGTCCCTGTCACCCGCAGAGTGCCCGCATCCTCACCACGGTAGCGGGCATTGTGACAAAGGTTCTATGTCAGCTGGGTGTGGCAGCCGAGCGCCCCCTAGGGGAGGGGGAGCCTGTCAGCCCCGGGCCTCTCACTGCCTGCTGTCCCCCCCGTCACCAGCGAGGCCTCTGAAAAGTTTCCAAAACATCCCCAGACTTGGGTCCAGCGTGGCCAAAAGTCTCCAAGAGACAAGTCGGAAAGAAGGACATGGAACAAAGAGAGAAAGCGAAGGGAGCAAGCCAAAGGGAGGGAAGAGGAAAATCTAGTGCAGGGCTGCAGGACTGAAATGGAGGAATGGAAAGACAAGAGCCAGGAAGCAGGAGAGTTTGAGAAAAGGAGAGAGGAAAGAAGAGACATGCAGCCAGACGAGGGGTTAGTGAGAGAGGCTGGCACAGAGAACAGGATGAGAAGGAAATAAGGCAAGGCAAGGCTGGGCCAAAGGACGTTTCCTTGCTTTATATTTTGTACCACATTCATCTGGAGACGAGGAGGAAAGCCATCAGACCTGATAAATTAAGCCAAATCAAAAACCCCGGCTACTTGATACACTTAGACTAAGCCTAAAATGCAAAGATCTCTCCATAAAGATGGTTTTTATACTCTACTTCCACAATCTGCTGGCAGTACAAAAGAATAAGCGGCAGATCTACTTAGGCTGAGTCACGGTGCTTTGCTCCTAAGACCATGCATACCATGGGAATATTTCAGCATTTCTGCTCTGGTTTTCAGTGTATTACACCAAAACACCCACCTGATGACATCATTTCAAGAGCAACAGCAGCAATTTGCAGAATTCAGCTTCTTTGGGGAACTCAGAAATTGCTGAGCTGACACCAAGTCCTGCTGTGTCCCTGTCACCCGCAGAGTGCCCGCATCCTCACCACGGTGGCGGGCATTGTGACAAAGGTTCTATGTCAGCTGGGTGTGGTAGCCGAGCGCCCCCTAGGGGAGGGGGAGCCTGTCAGCCCCGGGCCTGTCACTGCCTGCTGTCTCCCCCCTCAGCAGCGAGGCCTCTGGAAAGTTTCCAAAACATCCCCAGATTTGGGTCCAGCGTGGCCAAAAGTCTCCAAAAGACAAGTCGGAAAGAAGGATATGGAACAAAGGGAGAAAGCAAAGAGAGCAAGCCAAAGGGAGGGAAGAGGAAAATCTAGTGCCGGGCTGCAGGACTGAAATGGAGGAATGGAAAGACAAAAGCCAGGAAGCAAGAGAGTTTGAGAAAAAGAGAGAGGAAAGAAGAGACATGCAGCCAGACGAGGGGTTAGTGAGAGAGGCTGGCACAGAGAACAGGATGAGAAGGAAATAAGGCAAGGCAAGGCTGGGCCAAAGGACGTTTCCTTGCTTTATATTTTCTACCACATTCATCTGGAGACGAGGAGGAAAGCCATCAGACCTGATAAATTAAGCCAAATCAAAAACCCCGGCTACTTGAGACACTTAGACTAAGCCTAAAATGCAAAGATCTCTCCATAAAGATGGTTTTTAAACTCTACTTCCACAATCTGCTGGCAGTACAAAAGAATAAGCGGCAGATCTACTTAGGCTGAGTCACGGTGATTTGCTCCTAAGACCATGCATACCATGGGAATATTTCAGCATTTCTGCTCTGGTTTTCAGTGTATTACACCAAAACACCCACCTGATGACATCATTTCAAGAGCAACAGCAGCAATTTGCAGAATTCAGCTTCTTTGGGGAACTGAGAAATTGCTGAGCTGACACCAAGTCCTGCTGTGTCCCTGTCACCTGCAGAGTGCCCGCATCCTCACCACGGTAGCGGGCATTGTGACAAAGGTTCTATGTCAGCTGGGTGTGGCAGCCGAGCGCCCCCTAGGGGAGGGGGAGGCTGTCAGCCCCGGGCCTCTCACTGCCTGCTGTCTCCCCCCTCAGCAGCGAGGCCTCTGAAAAGTTTCCAAAACATCCCCAGACTTGGGTCCAGCGTGGCCAAAAGTCTCCAAGAGACAAGTCGGAAAGAAGGATATGGAACAAAGGGAGAAAGCGAAGGGAGCAAGCCAAAGGGAGGGAAGAGGAAAATCTAGTGCCGGGCTGCAGGACTGAAATGGAGGAATGGAAAGACAAGAGCCAGGAAGCAGGAGAGTTTGAGAAAAGGAGAGAGGAAAGAAGAGACATGCAGCCAGACGAGGGGTTAGTGAGAGAGGCTGGCACAGAGAACAGATGAGAAGGAAATAAGGCAAGGCAAGGCTGGGCCAAAGGACGTTTCCTTGCTTTATATTTTCTACCACATTCATCTGGAGACGAGGAGGAAAGCCATCAGACCTGATGGATTAAGCCAAATCAAAAACCCCGGCTACTTGAGACACTTAGACTAAGCCTAAAATGCAAAGATCTCTCCATAAAGATGGTTTTTAAACTCTACTTCCACAATCTGCTGGCAGTACAAAAGAATAAGCGGCAGATCTACTTAGGCTGAGTCACGGTGATTTGCTCCTAAGACCATGCATATCACGGGAATAATTCAGCATTTCTGCTTTGGTTTTCAGTGTATTACACCAAAACACCCACCTGATGACATCATTTCAAGAGCAACAACAGCAATTTGCAGAATTCAGCTTCTTTGGGGAACTGAGAAATTGCTGAGCTGACACCAAGTCCTGCTGTGTCCCTGTCACCCGCAGAGTGCCCGCATCCTGCACCACGGTGGCGGGCATTGTGACAAAGGTTCTATGTCAGCTGGGTGTGGCAGCCGAGCGCCCCCTAGGGGAGGGGGAGCCTGTCAGCCCCGGGCCTGTCACTGCCTGTTGTCCCCCCTCAGCAGCGAGGCCTCTGAAAAGTTTCCAAAACATCCCCAGACTTGGATCCAGCGTGGCCAAAAGTCTCCAAGAGACAAGTCGGAAAGAAGGATATGGAACAAAGGGAGAAAGCGAAGGGAGGAAGCCAAAGGGAGGGAAGAGGAAAATCTAGTGCCGGGCTGCAGGACTGAAACGGAGGAATGGAAAGACAAAAGCCAGGAAGCAGGAGAGTTTGAGAAAAGGAGAGAGGAAGGAAGAGACATGCAGCCAGACGAGGGCTTAGTGAGAGAGGCTGGCACAGAGAACAGGATGACAAGGAAATAAGGCAAGGCAAAATACGCCAAAGGACGTTTCCTTGCTTTATATTTTCTACCACATTCATCTGGAGACGAGGAGGAAAGCCATCAGACCTGATGGATTAGGCCCAGTCAAAAACCCCAGCTACTTGAGACACGTAGACTAAGCCTAAAATGCAAAGATCTCTCCATAAGGATGGTTTTTATACTCTACTTCCACAATCTGCTGGCAGTACAAAAGAATAAGCGGCAGATCTACTTAGGCTGAGTCACGGTGATTTGCTCCTAAGACCATGCATATCACGGGAATAATTCAGCATTTCTGCTCTGGTTTTCAGTGTATTACACCAAAACACCCACCTGATGACATCATTGCAACAGCAACAGCAGCAATTTGCAGAATTCAGCTTCTCTGGGGAACTGAGAAATTGCTGAGCTGACACCAAGTCCTGCTGTGTCCCTGTCACCCGCAGAGTGCCCGCATCCTCACCACGGTAGCGGGCATTGTGACAAAGGTTCTATGTCAGCTGGGTGTGGCAGCCGAGCGCCCCCTAGGGGAGGGGGAGCCTGTCAGCCCCGGGCCTCTCACTGCCTGCTGTCCCCCCCGTCACCAGCGAGGCCTCTGAAAAGTTTCCAAAACATCCCCAGACTTGGGTCCAGCGTGGCCAAAAGTCTCCAAGAGACAAGTCGGAAAGAAGGACATGGAACAAAGAGAGAAAGCGAAGGGAGCAAGCCAAAGGGAGGGAAGAGGAAAATCTAGTGCAGGGCTGCAGGACTGAAATGGAGGAATGGAAAGACAAGAGCCAGGAAGCAGGAGAGTTTGAGAAAAGGAGAGAGGAAAGAAGAGACATGCAGCCAGACGAGGGGTTAGTGAGAGAGGCTGGCACAGAGAACAGGATGAGAAGGAAATAAGGCAAGGCAAGGCTGGGCCAAAGGACATTTCCTTGCTTTATATTTTCTACCACATTCATCTGGAGACGAGGAGGAAAGCCATCAGACCTGATAAATTAAGCCAAATCAAAAACCCCGGCTACTTGATACACTTAGACTAAGCCTAAAATGCAAAGATCTCTCCATAAAGATGGTTTTTATACTCTACTTCCACAATCTGCTGGCAGTACAAAAGAATAAGCGGCAGATCTACTTAGGCTGAGTCACGGTGCTTTGCTCCTAAGACCATGCATACCATGGGAATATTTCAGCATTTCTGCTCTGGTTTTCAGTGTATTACACCAAAACACCCACCTGATGACATCATTTCAAGAGCAACAGCAGCAATTTGCAGAATTCAGCTTCTTTGGGGAACTCAGAAATTGCTGAGCTGACACCAAGTCCTGCTGTGTCCCTGTCACCCGCAGAGTGCCCGCATCCTCACCACGGTGGCGGGCATTGTGACAAAGGTTCTATGTCAGCTGGGTGTGGTAGCCGAGCGCCCCCTAGGGGAGGGGGAGCCTGTCAGCCCCGGGCCTGTCACTGCCTGCTGTCTCCCCCCTCAGCAGCGAGGCCTCTGGAAAGTTTCCAAAACATCCCCAGATTTGGGTCCAGCGTGGCCAAAAGTCTCCAAAAGACAAGTCGGAAAGAAGGATATGGAACAAAGGGAGAAAGCAAAGAGAGCAAGCCAAAGGGAGGGAAGAGGAAAATCTAGTGCCGGGCTGCAGGACTGAAATGGAGGAATGGAAAGACAAAAGCCAGGAAGCAAGAGAGTTTGAGAAAAAGAGAGAGGAAAGAAGAGACATGCAGCCAGACGAGGGGTTAGTGAGAGAGGCTGGCACAGAGAACAGGATGAGAAGGAAATAAGGCAAGGCAAGGCTGGGCCAAAGGACGTTTCCTTGCTTTATATTTTCTACCACATTCATCTGGAGACGAGGAGGAAAGCCATCAGACCTGATAAATTAAGCCAAATCAAAAACCCCGGCTACTTGAGACACTTAGACTAAGCCTAAAATGCAAAGATCTCTCCATAAAGATGGTTTTTAAACTCTACTTCCACAATCTGCTGGCAGTACAAAAGAATAAGCGGCAGATCTACTTAGGCTGAGTCACGGTGCTTTGCTCCTAAGACCATGCATACCATGGGAATATTTCAGCATTTCTGCTCTGGTTTTCAGTGTATTACACCAAAACACCCACCTGATGACATCATTTCAAGAGCAACAGCAGCAATTTGCAGAATTCAGCTTCTTTGGGGAACTGAGAAATTGCTGAGCTGACACCAAGTCCTGCTGTGTCCCTGTCACCTGCAGAGTGCCCGCATCCTCACCACGGTAGCGGGCATTGTGACAAAGGTTCTATGTCAGCTGGGTGTGGCAGCCGAGCGCCCCCTAGGGGAGGGGGAGGCTGTCAGCCCCGGGCCTCTCACTGCCTGCTGTCTCCCCCCTCAGCAGCGAGGCCTCTGAAAAGTTTCCAAAACATCCCCAGACTTGGGTCCAGCGTGGCCAAAAGTCTCCAAGAGACAAGTCGGAAAGAAGGATATGGAACAAAGGGAGAAAGCGAAGGGAGCAAGCCAAAGGGAGGGAAGAGGAAAATCTAGTGCCGGGCTGCAGGACTGAAATGGAGGAATGGAAAGACAAGAGCCAGGAAGCAGGAGAGTTTGAGAAAAGGAGAGAGGAAAGAAGAGACATGCAGCCAGACGAGGGGTTAGTGAGAGAGGCTGGCACAGAGAACAGATGAGAAGGAAATAAGGCAAGGCAAAATACGCCAAAGGATGTTTCCTTGCTTTATATTTTCTACCACATTCATCTGGAGACGAGGAGGAAAGCCATCAGACCTGATGGATTAAGCCAAATCAAAA
Organism: Patagioenas fasciata; assembly: GCF_037038585.1. Lineage (NCBI taxonomy): Eukaryota > Metazoa > Chordata > Aves > Columbiformes > Columbidae > Patagioenas > Patagioenas fasciata. The sequence goes on from NC_092529.1 coordinate 24,274,104, forward strand.
ACCCCGGCTACTTGAGACACTTAGACTAAGCCTAAAATGCAAAGATCTCTCCATAAAGATGGTTTTTAAACTCTACTTCCACAATCTGCTGGCAGTACAAAAGAATAAGCGGCAGATCTACTTAGGCTGAGTCACGGTGATTTGCTCCTAAGACCATGCATATCACGGGAATAATTCAGCATTTCTGCTTTGGTTTTCAGTGTATTACACCAAAACACCCACCTGATGACATCATTTCAAGAGCAACAACAGCAATTTGCAGAATTCAGCTTCTTTGGGGAACTGAGAAATTGCTGAGCTGACACCAAGTCCTGCTGTGTCCCTGTCACCCGCAGAGTGCCCGCATCCTGCACCACGGTGGCGGGCATTGTGACAAAGGTTCTATGTCAGCTGGGTGTGGCAGCCGAGCGCCCCCTAGGGGAGGGGGAGCCTGTCAGCCCCGGGCCTGTCACTGCCTGTTGTCCCCCCTCAGCAGCGAGGCCTCTGAAAAGTTTCCAAAACATCCCCAGACTTGGATCCAGCGTGGCCAAAAGTCTCCAAGAGACAAGTCGGAAAGAAGGATATGGAACAAAGGGAGAAAGCGAAGGGAGGAAGCCAAAGGGAGGGAAGAGGAAAATCTAGTGCCGGGCTGCAGGACTGAAACGGAGGAATGGAAAGACAAAAGCCAGGAAGCAGGAGAGTTTGAGAAAAGGAGAGAGGAAGGAAGAGACATGCAGCCAGACGAGGGCTTAGTGAGAGAGGCTGGCACAGAGAACAGGATGACAAGGAAATAAGGCAAGGCAAAATACGCCAAAGGACGTTTCCTTGCTTTATATTTTCTACCACATTCATCTGGAGACGAGGAGGAAAGCCATCAGACCTGATGGATTAGGCCCAGTCAAAAACCCCAGCTACTTGAGACACTTAGACTAAGCCTAAAATGCAAAGATCTCTCCATAAGGATGGTTTTTATACTCTACTTCCACAATCTGCTGGCAGTACAAAAGAATAAGCGGCAGATCTACTTAGGCTGAGTCACGGTGATTTGCTCCTAAGACCATGCATATCACGGGAATAATTCAGCATTTCTGCTCTGGTTTTCAGTGTATTACACCAAAACACCCACCTGATGACATCATTGCAACAGCAACAGCAGCAATTTGCAGAATTCAGCTTCTCTGGGGAACTGAGAAATTGCTGAGCTGACACCAAGTCCTGCTGTGTCCCTGTCACCCGCAGAGTGCCCGCATCCTCACCACGGTAGCGGGCATTGTGACAAAGGTTCTATGTCAGCTGGGTGTGGCAGCCGAGCGCCCCCTAGGGGAGGGGGAGCCTGTCAGCCCCGGGCCTCTCACTGCCTGCTGTCCCCCCCGTCACCAGCGAGGCCTCTGAAAAGTTTCCAAAACATCCCCAGACTTGGGTCCAGCGTGGCCAAAAGTCTCCAAGAGACAAGTCGGAAAGAAGGACATGGAACAAAGAGAGAAAGCGAAGGGAGCAAGCCAAAGGGAGGGAAGAGGAAAATCTAGTGCAGGGCTGCAGGACTGAAATGGAGGAATGGAAAGACAAGAGCCAGGAAGCAGGAGAGTTTGAGAAAAGGAGAGAGGAAAGAAGAGACATGCAGCCAGACGAGGGGTTAGTGAGAGAGGCTGGCACAGAGAACAGGATGAGAAGGAAATAAGGCAAGGCAAGGCTAGGCCAAAGGACGTTTCCTTGCTTTATATTTTCTACCACATTCATCTGGAGACGAGGAGGAAAGCCATCAGACCTGATGGATTAGGACCAATCAAAAACCCCGGCTACTTGAGACACTTAGACTAAGCCTAAAATGCAAAGATCTCTCCATAAAGATGGTTTTTATACTCTACTTCCACAATCTGCTGGCAGTACAAAAGAATAAGCGGCAGATCTACTTAGGCTGAGTCACGGTGATTTGCTCCTAAGACCATGCATATCACGGGAATAATTCAGCATTTCTGCTTTGGTTTTCAGTGTATTACACCAAAACACCCACCTGATGACATCATTGCAACACCAACAGCAGCAATTTGCAGAATTCAGCTTCTCTGGGGAACTGAGAAATTGCTGAGCTGACACCAAGTCCTGCTGTGTCCCTGTCACCCGCAGAGTGCCCGCATCCTCACCGCGGTAGCGGGCATTGTGACAAAGGTTCTATGTCAGCTGGGTGTGGCAGCCGAGCGCCCCCTAGGGGAGGGGGAGCCTGTCAGCCCCGGGCCTCTCACTGCCTGCTGTCCCCCCCGTCACCAGCGAGGCCTCTGAAAAGTTTCCAAAACATCCCCAGACTTGGGTCCAGCGTGGCCAAAAGTCTCCAAGAGACAAGTCGGAAAGAAGGATATGGAACAAAGGGAGAAAGCGAAGGGAGCAAGCCAAAGGGAGGGAAGAGGAATATCTAGTGCCGGGCTGCAGGACTGAAATGGAGGAATGGAAAGACAAAAGCCAGGAAGCAGGAGAGTTTGAGAAAAGGAGAGAGGAAAGAAGAGACATGCAGCCAGACGAGGGGTTAGTGAGAGAGGCTGGGACAGAGAACAGGATGAGAAGGAAATAAGGCAAGGCAAGGCTAGGCCAAAGGACGTTTCCTTGCTTTATATTTTCTACCACATTCATCTGGAGACGAGGAGGAAAGCCATCAGATCCCATGGATTAGGCCCAATCAAAAACCCCGGCTACTTGAGACACTTAGACTAAGCCTAAAATGCAAAGATCTCTCCATAAGGATGGTTTTTATACTCTACTTCCACAATCTGCTGGCAGTACAAAAGAATAAGCGGCAGATCTACTTAGGCTGAGTCACGGTGCTTTGCTCCTAAGACCATGCATACCATGGGAATATTTCAGCATTTCTGCTCTGGTTTTCAGTGTATTACACCAAAACACCCACCTGATGACGTCATTTCAAGAACAACAGCAGCAATTTGCAGAATTCAGCTTCTTTGGGGAACTCAGAAATTGCTGAGCTGACACCAAGTCCTGCTGTGTCCCTGTCACCCGCAGAGTGCCCGCATCCTCACCACGGTAGCGGGCATTGTGACAAAGGTTCTATATCAGCTGGGTGTGGCAGCCGAGCGCCCCCTAGGGGAGGGGGAGCCTGTCAGCCCCGGGCCTGTCACTGCCTGCTGTCCCTCCCGTCACCAGCGAGGCCTCTGAAAAGTTTCCAAAACATCCCAAGACTTGGGTCCAGTGTGGCCAAAAGTCTCCAAGAGACAAGTCGGAAAGAAGGATACGGAACAAAGGGAGCAAGCCAAAGGGAGGGAAGAGGAAAATCTAGTGCCGGGCTGCAGGACTGAAATGGAGGAATGGAAAGACAAGAGCCAGGAAGCAGGAGAGTTTGAGAAAAGGAGAGAGGAAAGAAGAGACATGCAGCCAGACGAGGGGTTAGTGAGAGAGGCTGGCACAGAGAACAGGATGAGAAGGAAATAAGGCAAGGCAAGGCTGGGCCAAAGGACGTTTCCTTGCTTTATATTTTCTACCACATTCATCTGGAGACGAGGAGGAAAGCCATCAGATCTGATGGATTAGGGCCAATCAAAAACCCCGGCTAACTTGAGACACTTAGACTAAGCCTAAAATGCAAAGATCTCTCCATAAGGATGGTTTTTAAACTCTACTTCCACAATCTGCTGGCAGTACAAAAGAATAAGCGGCACATCTACTTAGGCTGAGTCACGGTGCTTTGCTCCTAAGACCACGCATACCATGGGAATATTTCAGCATTTCTGCTCTGGTTTTCAGTGTATTACACCAAAACACCCACCTGATGACGTCATTTCAAGAACAACAGCAGCAATTTGCAGAATTCAGCTTCTTTGGGGAACTGAGAAATTGCTGAGCTGACACCAAGTCCTGCTGTGTCCCTGTCACCCGCAGAGTGCCCGCATCCTCACCACGGTAGCGGGCATTGTGACAAAGGTTCTATGTCAGCTGGGTGTGGCAGCCGAGCGCCCCCTAGGGGAGGGGGAGCCTCTCTAGCCCCGGGCCTCTCACTGCCTGCTGTCCCTCCCGTCACCAGCGAGGCCTCTGAAAAGTTTCCAAAACATCCCCAGACTTGGGTCCAGCGTGGCCAAAAGTCTCCAAGAGACAAGTCGGAAAGAAGGATATGGAACAAAGGGAGAAAGCGAAGGGAGCAAGCCAAAGGGAGGGAAGAGGAAAATCTAGTGCCGGGCTGCAGGACTGAAATGGAGGAATGGAAAGACAAGAGCCAGGAAGCAGAAGAGTTTGAGAAAAGGAGAGAGGAAAGAAGAGACATGCAGCCAGACGAGGGGTTAGTGAGAGAGGCTGGCACAGAGAACAGGATGAGAAGGAAATAAGGCAAGGCAAGGCTGGGCCAAAGGACGTTTCCTTGCTTTATATTTTCTACCACATTCATCTGGAGACGAGGAGGAAAGCCATCAGACCTGATGGATTAGGACCAATCAAAAACCCCGGCTACTTGAGACACTTAGACTAAGCCTAAAATGCAAAGATCTCTCCATAAGGATGGGTTTTATACTCTACTTCCACAATCTGCTGCCAGTACAAAAGAATAAGCGGCAGATCTACTTAGGCTGAGTCACGGTGATTTGCTCCTAAGACCATGCATATCACGGGAATAATTCAGCATTTCTGCTCTGGTTTTCAGTGTATTACACCAAAACACCCAGCTGATGACATCATTGCAAAAGCAAGAGCAGCAAGTTGCAGAATTCAGCTTCTCTGGGGAACTGAGAAATTGCTGAGCTGACACCAAGTCCTGCTGTGTCCCTGTCACCCGCAGAGTGCCCGCATCCTCACCACGGTAGCGGGCATTGTGACAAAGGTTCTATATCAGCTGGGTGTGGCAGCCGAGCGCCCCCTAGGGGAGGGGGAGCCTGTCAGCCCCGGGCCTGTCACTGCCTGCTGTCCCTCCCGTCACCAGCGAGGCCTCTGAAAAGTTTCCAAAACATCCCCAGACTTGGGTCCAGTGTGGCCAAAAGTCTCCAAGAGACAAGTCGGAAAGAAGGATACGGAACAAAGGGAGCAAGCCAAAGGGAGGGAAGAGGAAAATCTAGTGCCGGGCTGCAGGACTGAAATGGAGGAATGGAAAGACAAGAGCCAGGAAGCAGGAGAGTTTGAGAAAAGGAGAGAGGAAAGAAGAGACATGCAGCCAGACGAGGGGTTAGTGAGAGAGGCTGGCACAGAGAACAGGATGAGAAGGAAATAAGGCAAGGCAAGGCTAGGCCAAAGGACGTTTCCTTGCTTTATATTTTCTACCACATTCATCTGGAGACGAGGAGGAAAGCCATCAGACCTGATGGATTAGGACCAATCAAAAACCCCGGCTACTTGAGACACTTAGACTAAGCCTAAAATGCAAAGATCTCTCCATAAGGATGGTTTTTATACTCTACTTCCACAATCTGCTGGCAGTACAAAAGAATAAGCGGCAGATCTACTTAGGCTGAGTCACGGTGATTTGCTCCTAAGACCATGCATATCACGGGAATAATTCAGCATTTCTGCTTTGGTTTTCAGTGTATTACACCAAAACACCCACCTGATGACATCATTGCAACACCAACAGCAGCAATTTGCAGAATTCAGCTTCTCTGGGGAACTGAGAAATTGCTGAGCTGACACCAAGTCCTGCTGTGTCCCTGTCACCCGCAGAGTGCCCGCATCCTCACCGCGGTAGCGGGCATTGTGACAAAGGTTCTATGTCAGCTGGGTGTGGCAGCCGAGCGCCCCCTAGGGGAGGGGGAGCCTGTCAGCCCCGGGCCTCTCACTGCCTGCTGTCCCCCCCGTCACCAGCGAGGCCTCTGAAAAGTTTCCAAAACATCCCCAGACTTGGGTCCAGCGTGGCCAAAAATCTCCAAGAGACAAGTCGGAAAGAAGGATATGGAACAAAGGGAGAAAGCGAAGGGAGCAAGCCAAAGGGAGGGAAGAGGAATATCTAGTGCCGGGCTGCAGGACTGAAATGGAGGAATGGAAAGACAAAAGCCAGGAAGCAGGAGAGTTTGAGAAAAGGAGAGAGGAAAGAAGAGACATGCAGCCAGACGAGGGGTTAGTGAGAGAGGCTGGGACAGAGAACAGGATGAGAAGGAAATAAGGCAAGGCAAGGCTAGGCCAAAGGACGTTTCCTTGCTTTATATTTTCTACCACATTCATCTGGAGACGAGGAGGAAAGCCATCAGATCCCATGGATTAGGCCCAATCAAAAACCCCGGCTACTTGAGACACTTAGACTAAGCCTAAAATGCAAAGATCTCTCCATAAGGATGGTTTTTATACTCTACTTCCACAATCTGCTGGCAGTACAAAAGAATAAGCGGCAGATCTACTTAGGCTGAGTCACGGTGCTTTGCTCCTAAGACCATGCATACCATGGGAATATTTCAGCATTTCTGCTCTGGTTTTCAGTGTATTACACCAAAACACCCACCTGATGACGTCATTTCAAGAACAACAGCAGCAATTTGCAGAATTCAGCTTCTTTGGGGAACTGAGAAATTGCTGAGCTGACACCAAGTCCTGCTGTGTCCCTGTCACCCGCAGAGTGCCCGCATCCTCACCACGGTAGCGGGCATTGTGACAAAGGTTCTATGTCAGCTGGGTGTGGCAGCCGAGCGCCCCCTAGGGGAGGGGGAGCCTCTCTAGCCCCGGGCCTCTCACTGCCTGCTGTCCCTCCCGTCACCAGCGAGGCCTCTGAAAAGTTTCCAAAACATCCCCAGACTTGGGTCCAGCGTGGCCAAAAGTCTCCAAGAGACAAGTCGGAAAGAAGGATATGGAACAAAGGGAGAAAGCGAAGGGAGCAAGCCAAAGGGAGGGAAGAGGAAAATCTAGTGCCGGGCTGCAGGACTGAAATGGAGGAATGGAAAGACAAGAGCCAGGAAGCAGAAGAGTTTGAGAAAAGGAGAGAGGAAAGAAGAGACATGCAGCCAGACGAGGGGTTAGTGAGAGAGGCTGGCACAGAGAACAGGATGAGAAGGAAATAAGGCAAGGCAAGGCTGGGCCAAAGGACGTTTCCTTGCTTTATATTTTCTACCACATTCATCTGGAGACGAGGAGGAAAGCCATCAGACCTGATGGATTAGGACCAATCAAAAACCCCGGCTACTTGAGACACTTAGACTAAGCCTAAAATGCAAAGATCTCTCCATAAGGATGGGTTTTATACTCTACTTCCACAATCTGCTGCCAGTACAAAAGAATAAGCGGCAGATCTACTTAGGCTGAGTCACGGTGATTTGCTCCTAAGACCATGCATATCACGGGAATAATTCAGCATTTCTGCTCTGGTTTTCAGTGTATTACACCAAAACACCCAGCTGATGACATCATTGCAAAAGCAAGAGCAGCAAGTTGCAGAATTCAGCTTCTCTGGGGAACTGAGAAATTGCTGAGCTGACACCAAGTCCTGCTGTGTCCCTGTCACCCGCAGAGTGCCCGCATCCTCACCACGGTAGCGGGCATTGTGACAAAGGTTCTATATCAGCTGGGTGTGGCAGCCGAGCGCCCCCTAGGGGAGGGGGAGCCTGTCAGCCCCGGGCCTGTCACTGCCTGCTGTCCCTCCCGTCACCAGCGAGGCCTCTGAAAAGTTTCCAAAACATCCCCAGACTTGGGTCCAGTGTGGCCAAAAGTCTCCAAGAGACAAGTCGGAAAGAAGGATACGGAACAAAGGGAGCAAGCCAAAGGGAGGGAAGAGGAAAATCTAGTGCCGGGCTGCAGGACTGAAATGGAGGAATGGAAAGACAAGAGCCAGGAAGCAGGAGAGTTTGAGAAAAGGAGAGAGGAAAGAAGAGACATGCAGCCAGACGAGGGGTTAGTGAGAGAGGCTGGCACAGAGAACAGGATGAGAAGGAAATAAGGCAAGGCAAGGCTAGGCCAAAGGACGTTTCCTTGCTTTATATTTTCTACCACATTCATCTGGAGACGAGGAGGAAAGCCATCAGACCTGATGGATTAGGACCAATCAAAAACCCCGGCTACTTGAGACACTTAGACTAAGCCTAAAATGCAAAGATCTCTCCATAAGGATGGTTTTTATACTCTACTTCCACAATCTGCTGGCAGTACAAAAGAATAAGCGGCAGATCTACTTAGGCTGAGTCACGGTGATTTGCTCCTAAGACCATGCATATCACGGGAATAATTCAGCATTTCTGCTTTGGTTTTCAGTGTATTACACCAAAACACCCACCTGATGACATCATTGCAACACCAACAGCAGCAATTTGCAGAATTCAGCTTCTCTGGGGAACTGAGAAATTGCTGAGCTGACACCAAGTCCTGCTGTGTCCCTGTCACCCGCAGAGTGCCCGCATCCTCACCGCGGTAGCGGGCATTGTGACAAAGGTTCTATGTCAGCTGGGTGTGGCAGCCGAGCGCCCCCTAGGGGAGGGGGAGCCTGTCAGCCCCGGGCCTCTCACTGCCTGCTGTCCCCCCCGTCACCAGCGAGGCCTCTGAAAAGTTTCCAAAACATCCCCAGACTTGGGTCCAGCGTGGCCAAAAATCTCCAAGAGACAAGTCGGAAAGAAGGATATGGAACAAAGGGAGAAAGCGAAGGGAGCAAGCCAAAGGGAGGGAAGAGGAATATCTAGTGCCGGGCTGCAGGACTGAAATGGAGGAATGGAAAGACAAAAGCCAGGAAGCAGGAGAGTTTGAGAAAAGGAGAGAGGAAAGAAGAGACATGCAGCCAGACGAGGGGTTAGTGAGAGAGGCTGGGACAGAGAACAGGATGAGAAGGAAATAAGGCAAGGCAAGGCTAGGCCAAAGGACGTTTCCTTGCTTTATATTTTCTACCACATTCATCTGGAGACGAGGAGGAAAGCCATCAGATCCCATGGATTAGGCCCAATCAAAAACCCCGGCTACTTGAGACACTTAGACTAAGCCTAAAATGCAAAGATCTCTCCATAAGGATGGTTTTTATACTCTACTTCCACAATCTGCTGGCAGTACAAAAGAATAAGCGGCAGATCTACTTAGGCTGAGTCACGGTGCTTTGCTCCTAAGACCATGCATACCATGGGAATATTTCAGCATTTCTGCTCTGGTTTTCAGTGTATTACACCAAAACACCCACCTGATGACGTCATTTCAAGAACAACAGCAGCAATTTGCAGAATTCAGCTTCTTTGGGGAACTCAGAAATTGCTGAGCTGACACCAAGTCCTGCTGTGTCCCTGTCACCCGCAGAGTGCCCGCATCCTCACCACGGTAGCGGGCATTGTGACAAAGGTTCTATATCAGCTGGGTGTGGCAGCCGAGCGCCCCCTAGGGGAGGGGGAGCCTGTCAGCCCCGGGCCTGTCACTGCCTGCTGTCCCTCCCGTCACCAGCGAGGCCTCTGAAAAGTTTCCAAAACATCCCAAGACTTGGGTCCAGTGTGGCCAAAAGTCTCCAAGAGACAAGTCGGAAAGAAGGATACGGAACAAAGGGAGCAAGCCAAAGGGAGGGAAGAGGAAAATCTAGTGCCGGGCTGCAGGACTGAAATGGAGGAATGGAAAGACAAGAGCCAGGAAGCAGGAGAGTTTGAGAAAAGGAGAGAGGAAAGAAGAGACATGCAGCCAGACGAGGGGTTAGTGAGAGAGGCTGGCACAGAGAACAGGATGAGAAGGAAATAAGGCAAGGCAAGGCTGGGCCAAAGGACGTTTCCTTGCTTTATATTTTCTACCACATTCATCTGGAGACGAGGAGGAAAGCCATCAGATCTGATGGATTAGGGCCAATCAAAAACCCCGGCTAACTTGAGACACTTAGACTAAGCCTAAAATGCAAAGATCTCTCCATAAGGATGGTTTTTAAACTCTACTTCCACAATCTGCTGGCAGTACAAAAGAATAAGCGGCACATCTACTTAGGCTGAGTCACGGTGCTTTGCTCCTAAGACCACGCATACCATGGGAATATTTCAGCATTTCTGCTCTGGTTTTCAGTGTATTACACCAAAACACCCACCTGATGACGTCATTTCAAGAACAACAGCAGCAATTTGCAGAATTCAGCTTCTTTGGGGAACTGAGAAATTGCTGAGCTGACACCAAGTCCTGCTGTGTCCCTGTCACCCGCAGAGTGCCCGCATCCTCACCACGGTAGCGGGCATTGTGACAAAGGTTCTATGTCAGCTGGGTGTGGCAGCCGAGCGCCCCCTAGGGGAGGGGGAGCCTCTCTAGCCCCGGGCCTCTCACTGCCTGCTGTCCCCCCCGTCACCAGCGAGGCCTCTGAAAAGTTTCCAAAACATCCCCAGACTTGGGTCCAGCGTGGCCAAAAGTCTCCAAGAGACAAGTCGGAAAGAAGGATATGGAACAAAGGGAGAAAGCGAAGGGAGCAAGCCAAAGGGAGGGAAGAGGAAAATCTAGTGCCGGGCTGCAGGACTGAAATGGAGGAATGGAAAGACAAAAGCCAGGAAGCAGGAGAGTTTGAGAAAAGGAGAGAGGAAAGAAGAGACATGCAGCCAGACGAGGGGTTAGTGAGAGAGGCTGGCACAGAGAACAGGATGAGAAGGAAATAAGGCAAGGCAAGACTAGGCCAAAGGACGTTTCCTTGCTTTATATTTTCTACCACATTCATCTGGAGACGAGGAGGAAAGCCATCAGACCTGATGGATTAGGCCAAAACAAAATCCCCGGCTACTTGAGACACTTAGACTAAGCCTAAAATGCAAAGATCTCTCCATAAGGATGGTTTTTATACTCTACTTCCACAATCTGCTGGCAGTACAAAAGAGTAAGCGGCAGATCTACTTAGGCTGAGTCACGGTGATTTGCTCCTAAGACCACGCATACCGTGGGAATATTTCAGCATTTCTGCTCTGGTTTTCAGTGTATTACACCAAAACACCCAGCTGATGACATCATTGCAAAAGCAAGAGCAGCAAGTTGCAGAATTCAGCTTCTCTGGGGAACTGAGAAATTGCTGAGCTGACACCAAGTCCTGCTGTGTCCCTGTCACCCGCAGAGTGCCCGCATCCTCACCACGGTAGCGGGCATTGTGACAAAGGTTCTATATCAGCTGGGTGTGGCAGCCGAGCGCCCCCTAGGGGAGGGGGAGCCTGTCAGCCCCGGGCCTGTCACTGCCTGCTGTCCCTCCCGTCACCAGCGAGGCCTCTGAAAAGTTTCCAAAACATCCCCAGACTTGGGTCCAGTGTGGCCAAAAGTCTCCAAGAGACAAGTCGGAAAGAAGGATACGGAACAAAGGGAGCAAGCCAAAGGGAGGGAAGAGGAAAATCTAGTGCCGGGCTGCAGGACTGAAATGGAGGAATGGAAAGACAAGAGCCAGGAAGCAGGAGAGTTTGAGAAAAGGAGAGAGGAAAGAAGAGACATGCAGCCAGACGAGGGCTTAGTGAGAGAGGCTGGCACAGAGAACAGGATGAGAAGGAAATAAGGCAAGGCAAGGCTGGGCCAAAGGATATTTCCTTGCTTTATATTTTCTACCACATTCATCTGGAGACGAGGAGGAAAGCCATCAGACCTGATGGATTAGGACCAATCAAAAACCCCGGCTACTTGAGACACTTAGACTAAGCCTAAAATGCAAAGATCTCTCCATAAGGATGGGTTTTATACTCTACTTCCACAATCTGCTGGCAGTACAAAAGAATAAGCGGCAGATCTACTTAGGCTGAGTCACGGTGATTTGCTCCTAAGACCATGCATATCACGGGAATAATTCAGCATTTCTGCTCTGGTTTTCAGTGTATTACACCAAAACACCCAGCTGATGACATCATTGCAACAGCAACAGCAGCAAGTTGCAGAATTCAGCTTCTCTGGGGAACTGAGAAATTGCTGAGCTGACACCAAGTCCTGCTGTGTCCCTGTCACCCGCAGAGTGCCCGCATCCTCACCACGGTAGCGGGCATTGTGACAAAGGTTCTATGTCAGCTGGGTGTGGCAGCCGAGCGCCCCCTAGGGGAGGGGGAGCCTGTCAGCCCTGGGCCTCTCACTGCCTGCTGTCCCCCCCGTCACCAGCGAGGCCTGTGAAAAGTTTCCAAAACATCCGCAGACTTGGGTCCAGCGTGGCCAAAAGTCTCCAAGAGACAAGTCGGAAAGAAGGATATGGAACAAAGGGAGAAAGCGAAGGGAGCAAGCCAAAGGGAGGGAAGAGGAATATCTAGTGCCAGGCTGCAGGACTGAAATGGAGGAATGGAAAGACAAAAGCCAGGAAGGAGGAGAGTTAGAGAAAAGGAGAGAGGAAAGAAGAGACATGCAGCCAGACGAGGGGTTAGTGAGAGAGGCTGGCACAGAGAACAGGATGAGAAGGAAATAAGGCAAGGCAAGGCTGGGCCAAAACACGTTTCCTTGCTTTATATTTTCTACCACATTCATCTGGAGACGAGGAGGAAAGCCATCAGATCCCATGGATTAGGCCCAATCAAAAACCCCGGCTACTTGAGACACTTAGACTAAGCCTAAAATTAAAAGATCTCTCCATAAGGATGGTTTTTAAACTCTACTTCCACAATCTGCTGGCAGTACAAAAGAATAAGCGGCAGATCTACTTAGGCTGAGTCACGGTGCTTTGCTCCTAAGACCATGCATACCGTGGGAATATTTCAGCATTTCTGCTCTGGTTTTCAGTGTATTACACCAAAACACCCACCTGATGACGTCATTTCAAGAGCAACAGCAGCGATTTGCAGAATTCAGCTTCTTTGGGGAACTCAGAAATTGCTGAGCTGACACCAAGTCCTGCTGTGTCCCTGTCACCCGCAGAGTGCCCGCATCCTCACCACGGTAGCGGGCATTGTGACAAAGGTTTTATGTCAGCTGTTGCTCTTGCATCCGTCAAGAGAGCTACAACGAAGCATGCCGAACGGAGAAAATAGCAGCAGCTCATCTGTTCACACCTTGTTTCTGGCGTGTGCTCGAACGCCAAGACGTTCGTGCTGCTGTGAGATGAAAGACGTCCTTCTGAAAATGTGGTTGCTCACACCGGTCCACTTGTTAGTATATCCATTCAGTGCTGGGCTGCGGGGCATTCAGAAGTGGCTCTGTGGAGACGTCTGCATAGAGGCAGCTGTCAGAACACGCACACTCGATTGTTCACCAAAACATATGCAGACGCGTCCTTAGCCTGTAGATTTCGATGCACAGAGTTCCCTGTGTTCGCAAGAGACAAGGGAATCGAATCTGTACGCACAGAAGCAATACCGGACCGTTTCCCTCGGAGTGAACACAAAAGAGCCGTCTATACACTCGCAGACACGGGAACGTGCCTCAATGCGGTCACAGAGGCAGCAGCTTTTGCACAGATGCTCTGGTGATTCTGGCACTTTCCAGGCACACTCCTGAAAGCCGCGCACACTGCTGTTCACTCGCTAAACGACCTCTTCGGAAACACGTCTCCGGTCCATGTACCGCTCAGATTTCTTCTCGTGTAACTGTGTCAGCGCGGGGATTCCGTCTCTGTTGAGCAGATGTCAATCCTGCCTCGCTTTTGCTTTGTTGCCTCTACCAAGATGATTTCCCATTTCTCTCTTCACTGGAGCAGGCAGACACAGCCAACGCACAGCAAGTGTCAAGAGACACACTCCGTCCGCTGAGCTCAATGCTTGTGCAGATGCACGTGTGCGACAAAGTCAACACACGTGCTTGTGGAGAGAAAGAAAGGGACTCACAGGCGTGTGGAGTGACGGATAGAAAGAGCGGGCGCTAAGGAACACAGAGTTTCAGGCAGACTGTCTCCACACAAACAGGCACCTGTCTGCAGGTATCCTAGATCTTGATTCTTGAACTTGAGGAAACATGCGTCTGAGCAAAACTCCCAAACGCTTCCAGGAAAGACACAGGCTCTCCCACAAACACACAAGTGTTTGCCCTCAGCTATAGATCAGGGACAAGCTTGTGAAGAGATGCCCTGCTATTCTTTCGCCTTATGGCACCATGTGTTTCGTTTCTCTTAGACATCGATTGCTAAGCGTCTTTCCTCGGGCGACTGTGAAGCATTTGCCACCGGAGGAGAAGTAGCACGGAGCAGCATTCAGTACTGCCTACGAGCGTCTTTGCTCCTCTACTAGCGGAGCTCCAAGAACAGGCACATTTCTATCTTCAGGTACCTTCCAAATGTGGATTCCCCTGCAGCCCCGTAGGTGGGCGTGCAGTACGCCAACCATCAACGGACGTGTTTCCCCTCAAGCCTGTCAGGACGTTTCTCGTCTGTCTTTCCATCAAGAGATGGGAGTGGGCGCGCTTGCGGATGTGTGCGTGTGTGTGGCCACGCGTTTGCTTAGGCATCAGTGTGGGAAAAGGTAGGTGCTTTTCTCTAGCTGCGTGTGCGTGCACGTGGTGCTGGGTGCACATTCCTAGGTGCTCGTGGAAAGGTTTCTGCATGGTTTTCGCTGAGGAATCGTGTGTGTGCACATGGACAAACAGAAGACACAGCAACCAGGTTCCAGCGCCGAAGAAGGCAAAAGGCAAGGTTTCCGGCGCTATCTCCTTCTCTCCCCAGACCTAGTCGCGCAAAGCAAGCCACTAAGCTGGTGACCGGCAAGAGAGCTACAACGAAGCATGCCGAACGGAGAAAATAGCAGCAGCTCATCTGTTCACACCTTGTTTCTGCCATGTGCTTGAACGCCAATACGTTCGTGCTGCTGTAAGATGAAAGACATCCTTCTGAAGATGTGGTTGCTCACACCGGTCCACTTGTTAGTGTATCCATTCAGTGCTGGGCTGCGGAGCATTCAGAAGTGGCTCTGTGGAGACGTCTGCATAGAGGCAGCTGTCAGAACACGCACACTCGATTGTTCACCAAAACATATGCAGACACGTCCTTAGTCTGTAGATTTCGATGCACAGAGTTCCCTGTGTTCGCAAGAGACAAGGGAATCGAATCTGTACGCACAGAAGCAATACCGGACCGTTTCCCTCGGAGTGAACACAAAAGAGCCGTCTATACACTCGCAGACACGGGAACGTGCCTCAATGCGGTCACAGAGGCAGCAGCTTTTGAACAGAGGCTCTGGTGATTCTGGCACACTCCTGAAAGTCGCACACACTGCTGTTCACTCGCTAAACGACCTCTTCGGAAACACGTCTCCGGTCCATGTACCGCTCAGATTTCTTCTTGTGTAACTGTGAACCGTGTCAGCGCGGGGATTCCGTCTCTGTTGAGCAGATGTCAATCCTGCCTCGCTTTTGCTTTGTTGCCTCTACCAAGATGATTTCCTGTTTCTCTCTTCACTGGAGCAGGCAGACACAGCCAACGCACAGCAAGTGTCAAGAGACACACTCCGTCCGCTGAGCTCAACGCTTGTGCAGATGCACATGTGCGACGAAGTCAACACACGTGCTTGTGGAGATAAAGAAAGGGACTCACAGGCGTGTGGAGCGACGGATAGAAAGAGTGGGCACTAAGGAACACAGAGTTTCAGGCAGACTGTCTCCACACAAACAGGCACCTGTCTGCAGGTATCCTAGATCTTGATTCTTGAACTTGAGGAAACATGCGTCTGAGCAAAACTCCCAAACGCTTCCAGGAAAGACACAGGCTCTCCCACAAGCATACAAGTGTTTGCCCTCAGCTATAGATCAGGGACAAGCTTGTGAAGAGATGCCCTGCTATTCTTTCGCCTTATGGCATCATGTGTTTCGTTTCTCTTGGACATCGATTGCTAAGCGTCTTTCCTCGGGCGACTGTGAAGCATTTGCCACCGGAGGAGGAGTAGCACAGAGCAGCATTCAGTACTGTCTACGTCACGGCCCCTTATAAGACAGCGGCACTGGCGCACACACACACACAGGAGACGGCAGCACTGGCGCACACACACACACACAGGAAACGGCAGCACTACTTAAAAACTTCAAGACGCTGGGAAGAAGTGCCAGTCCCTTAGACTGGAGGGGTACAGAGCACAGCTGCCAATGCAGCCCAGAACTACACCATAAAACACAACTGCGCAGAAACATCCAAAATGCAAAAACCATCCACGCTTTCAGCTGCTGATACAAGAAAACCAGGACCCGATTGGTGCTACGCCAACTGGCACCGGCGTTCCGGATCCCGGGATGGTGCCCGGGATGCCTGTCGGGTCCCTCAAGCGCAACGAGACCCCGGGACCGTCTGACAGGCACAATGCAAGCCTCCCCACCTGCAATACAACACTGACACTAGGCTGGAGCTGCCCTGCCCGGGACACGCTGGCATCGCACTGTGAAGTTCCCTGGACCCTTCGCCTGCCCAAAAGGGACTGTTCCTGGATCACCCTTGCCCCAAAGAGAACTTTAGCCCCCTCCCTGCAGTTCCCAACCCCTTCCCAGCCCCCAAGCCTCCACTTCTCTTTCAGAGGGCCAAGAGACTGAATCCATCTTCAACAGAGGAAAACACCACATGTGCTGATAGAGATCGTCCTGCATCACCAAGTTCCTCCTTGTCCTGGTTTTGTTAAAAAACAAGTTTCTCTTTTAGTGATTTTTTGCCTGTCAGCTAAAGCCTTCATATTAGCTGCATTTTCCTGGAGAACCCAACACATGTTTTGGTTAAACCTAGCAATGGAATGCAAACTTATTGATAAGCACGGACGGACATCTCGCGAGAGGGGCAACAAGAAACTGATGACTGAGAGACTGACCAACCGTGTATAACATTCCATTCACGTGAATACTTCATATAAAAGTGGGAGATCACGAGGATCTCGGCCCCTTTTTTTCCTTTTTGCCCTTTTTCCTCATGGCTGCCATTAGGAGAGGACCTTGCTGGTCGTCCCTGCGAACTGAGGCCTAGTGAGAGACTGAATCCAGCTCCGGTTGGCTACAGAGTCTAATCCAGGACTTTGGGTGCTGGCTCTGCAGTTGCTGAGACTTACAAGATTGGTTTTGTATATTTTGTATTATTTTCTCTATTCTTATTAGTAGCATTAGTAAAACATCTTTAACTTTTCCAACTCTCTTCTCTCTGTCCCTCTTTCCCTCCCGATCGCCTGTCCTGAGTGGGAAGGGGGGAGAGGGAGGGGCAAAAGGGGGAAGTGGGGGGGAGAGGAGGTTAACAATACATCTGCCAGGGTTTGATTGTCACCCCGCAATATTAACCCTTGACAGATAATTGGCACCCAACGTGGGGCAAGAGAAAGGGGTAAATTTGGAGATTTTTGGCTTTTCTACTGTTCTGACGTACCTTTCAATTTTCTTGGCACGGTGCCAACTCAGAGTTGTGATACTCGCGCGTGGGTTTGCTTTGGATATTATTTAGTGGTATTAAGGCAAAGTGAATTACATTGATTTAAAGATGTTATGGCAAAAGTTGTATCAGTTATTTTCTACATTGTGCTCGCTGATCCCATATCTCTGTTGGTGTTTCTTTCTGAATCGAAGTATTCATTATATAACAACAAGAAACTGGACAGCGGTCATGATGATACTGTGTGGTATGGCACTGGTTTATTTCACTATACTGCAGCCGCTAATGAATTTCTACTCGCTTCTGCTTTACCTTGAAAAACCTCCAGGAGAGATTAAAGAGCAGAATGGCTCTATATTTGCTAATTGGTCAAGCGAATCTTTAGAAAGGCTGACTAACAATACTTTTGTGTTTTTGCTAGGACAGTTTGCAAATGTTTTAGAAAACTTTGAATATCCTTGGAGCTTTGTAGAACTGTGATGGTGTTATCTGGTTTGCTGAATGTGTGTCAGTTTGTGTTACTGTTAAGAGAAATGAGGTTCAATAGGAGGTTTGCGTCTCTTTTTAGTCCTGAGATTTGCGGTGCGCCTTCGGAAGCTTTAGCAAAAAGCACTCCTAGCCACTCGAGAAAAGGCAAAACAGCCAAAGCTGCTGCTGCAGCCACTGCCCCCCAACCGCGGCTTCAGAGGCTGAAGCTACAGCTCCTCCGCAGAGCTCCTCTGCCAAGGTCGCTGCAGATAACGTTACTTCTCCAGCCTCAAAGGCTAACAAGGCAGCCCCCCCACCTTCACACACTGGGCACTGTTGCTGCTGTAACCACAGCAATCACTGTGACAGTCATTCAGACTCTGAAAATGAATCAAATGATGGTGAACCCATATCAGCATCAGTTGCTGGTTGTAAGAAAGTCACTAGAAAGACTACCTGTGCAGCAGGTGATGGCACAGGGCCAACATCAACCCAAGAGGCATCATCATCAGGACAGGGTGGAGATGAAGTGACCACCACTCGGTCCTTTTCTCCAGGTGAGCTGAGAGATCTGCGAAAAGACTTCAGTCATCGTGAAGGCGAGAATATTTTAACCTGGCTGCTGCGGTGCTGGGACAATGAGGCAGAAACAATTGAATTGGAAGGTGGTGAAGCCAGGCAACTGGGATCTCTGTCAAAAGATTCCACCATTGATAGGGCAATTTCAAGAGAGACTAATGCCTCTACTCTCTGGACCAGACTCCTGGCAGCTATGAAAGTCAGATTTCCCTACAAGGAAGACTGTATATCCAAGTTAGGGAAATGGAATACTATGGAGAGAGGTATCCAGTTCCTGAGAGAATTAGCTGTGCGAGAGATCATCTATCTAGGACCAAACAGCCAAGAGGGGACAGACCCAGATAGAATCAATTGTACAAAATCTATGTGGTGCAGATTTGTACAAAGTGCACCACCTGCATATGCTAAGTCATTGGCAGGAATGGCCTGGTCAGCTAGAGGTATACAAGAAATTAATGAAGTGATTGAGCAGCTCCGGTACTTTGAGGACAGCCTTGCTGGTTCTCTACGGGCTTGTATATCCGCTGTGGAGAAACTGTGTGAAAAATCTGATGACCGGTTTGAAAAGCTGTTGCAAGAAATCAAAGAGCTCAGAGAAGACTCGTACCGTTCACGACCTGCACAAACCTATGTTTCAGCTGTTAGGAGAAGGCGTTTCCAATCTCAAGAGAGAGGGCAGAGACAGCCCACAAAAAGAGGTTCACTGTGGTTCTTCCTACATGAGCAGGGAGAAAACATCAATAAGTGGCATGGAAGGCCTACCTCAACTTCAAGAACGAGTACGTCAGATAAAAGGAAAAACTCCTAGGAAAGTGGCTGCTCCAGTTTACAAAAGGAGCAGAAGAGATTCTGATGCTCTTGCAGGAACCTCTAATTCACACCCAGAGACTGTGCAAAACAGGAATTAGAGGTGCCCTGCCTCCAACCAGGTGGAGGAAAGGGATAACAGAGTTTATTGGACTGTACAAATACTATGGCCTGGTACAACACAACCCCAGGAGTACAAAGCTTTAGTGGACACTGGTGCTCAGTGCACAATAATTCCTTCTAATTATAAAGGAACGCAATCCATCAATATTGTTGGAGTGACTGGGGGATCCCAGGAACTGACTGTTGCAGAGGCTGAAATGAGCCTAACTGGAAAAAACTGGCAAAAGCATCCCATTGTGACTGGTCCAGATGCTCCGTGCATCCTTGGTGTAGACTACCTCAGGAGAGAGTATTTTAAGGACCCAAAAGGGTATAGGTGGGCATTTGGTATAGCAGCTGTGGACACTGAGAAAATTGAACAGCTGTCTGATTTGCCTGGTCTTTCAGATGACCCTTCTGTTGTAGGACTGCTGATGGTTGGCGATCAGCAGGTGCCAATTGCTACCACAACGGTGCATCGCTGGCAATATCACACCAATCGAGACTCTTGGATTCCTATCCAGAAGCTGATTCGTCAATTGGAAAGCCAGGGTGTGATCAGTAAGACTCGCTCACCTTTTAACAGCCCAATCTGGCCAGTGCGTAAGTCTAATGACGAGTGGAGACTAATTGTAGACTATCGTTGCCTGAATTAAGTTACACCACCACTGAGTGCTGCTGTGCCTGACATGCTAGAACTGCAATTTGAACTGGAGTCAAAGGCAGCCAAGTGGTACGCTACAATTGACATTGCTAATGCATTTTTCTCTATTCCTGTAGCAGCAGAGTGCAGGCCGCAGTTTGCTTTCACCTGGAGGGGCATCCAGTATACGTGGAATCGCTTGCCCCAGGGGTGGAAACACAGTCCTACCATCTGCCATGGACTGATCCAGACCACGCTGGAGCAAGGTGAAGCTCCAGAACACTTGCAATATATTGATGACATCATCGTATGGGGCGACACAGCGAAAGAAGTCTTCGAGAAAGGTGAGAGAATAATTCATATTCTTTCGGATGCTGGTTTTGCCATAAAACGAAGCAAGGTCAAGGGACCTGCACGAGAGATCCAGTTTTTAGGAATAAAATGGCAAGATGGCCGTCGTCAGATCCCAATGGATGTGATCAACAAAATTGCAGCAATGTCTCCACCTACTAATAAAAAGGAGACACAGACTTTCTTGGGCATTGTAGGTTTTTGGAGAATGCATATTCCTGACTACAGCCACATTGTGAGCCTCTCTATCGAGTGACTCGTAAAAAGAACCAATTTGAGTGGGGCCCTGAACAACGACAAGCCTTTGAACAAATTAAGCGTGAGATAACTCATGCGGTGGCCCTTGGACCAGTCCAAACTGGACTAGATGTTAAAAATGTGCTCTACACTGCAGCCGGAGATAATGGACTTACCTGGAGCCTCTGGCAGAAAACACCAGGAGAAACCCGAGGTCAACCCTTAGGTTTTTGGAGTCGAGGATACAAAGGATCTGAGGCCAACTATACACCAACTGAAAAGGAAATACTAGCAGCATATGAAGGAGTTCGAGCTGCTTCAGAAGTGATCAGCACCGAAAACGCTCCGCAACGACAGCGACGCCAAAACCAGAGATGGCATCAATCGAAACACCCTGCAGGGAGGCAGTGATGAGGCAAGGAGCCTCTTCTGCAACCCCAGCAAAAAGGACCCCAACGTCACGGCCCCTTATGAGATGGCGCCACTGGCGCGCACACACCCACAGAGCAGACGGCGGCACTGGCGCGCACACACCCACAGAGCAGACGGCGGCACTGGCGCGCACACACCCACAGAGCAGACGGCGGCACTGGCGCGCACACACCCACAGAGCAGACGGCGGCACTGGCGCGCACACACCCACAGAGCAGACGGCGGCACTGGCGCGCACACACCCACAGAGCAGACGGCGGCACTGGCGCGCACACACCCACAGAGCAGACGGCGGCACAACCTAAGAACTTCTTCCCAGCATCTTGAAGTGTCAGTCCCTAGGACTGGAGGAGTAGAGAGCAGAGCTGCTGATGCAGCCCAGAATGACACCATAAATCACAACTGACCAGGAACATCCAAAATGCAAGAACCGTCCACGCTTTTGGCTGATGATACAATAATCCAGCACCCGATTGGCATTACGCCAATTAACACCGGCATTCCGGATCCCGGGATGGCACCTGAGAGGCCCGTTGGGCCCCGGAGGACAGCGAGACCCCGGGATCATCTGACAGGTGCAAGGCAAGCTTCCCGAGCTACACGACAATGCAGACGCAGGCTGGAGCTGCCCTGCCCGGCACATGCTGGCATCGCACTGTAAAGTTCCCTGGGCCCTTTACCCACCCAAAGGGGACTTGTCCTGGACAGGGAAAGCCCTTATCAGAACTTTACCCCCATCCCTGCGATTCCCGGCCCCTTCCCAGCCCCCGTGCCTCCAGTTATCTTTCAGAAGGCCGAGGGACCAAATCCACCTTCGACAGAGAAAACACCACGTGCACTAACGGAGATGTTCCTGCATTGCCGGGGTCCTCTTCAACATCTACGGTAACACAGGAAAAGACACGCTCACTAAGCCGTGCCAGCATACAGTATAGCGGGGTAAACGCCGACTCCTCCCGCAACACCCACCTCCTCCTAAGTTCCTCGGCGTTCCGTTCGGTGCGTCGTGTCACGGGTGCGGTCACAAACCCTCATCACTCGTAACACCTAAGACAGCGAGAAACAAAAGAACTGTAGGGCTTGGAGCGAGTCCCCAGCCCCACGCTCCTCCTCGCCCATACCCCGGCTCACCAGAAACGTTCCTCCAAGTCCAAAGGGCACAAAAGGAGCCTGCAAAACAAGAAGGAAACGCTGAACCGAGTCACCGAGCGACACCGGGCTCCTCGACACCCACCGCCGCCTCACCTTCTCGGCTGCTGACCGGCGTGCGGCTTCGCCCCTCCGAGCTGGTCCACGGCACCTGCGAAAACAAAAGCACCTGCTCGGACGCTGCTCAAAAACAGCCCGCCCGTAGACGGGCCCGTCTCCCCCTCCTTTACTTTGGCCGCTCTCTCACCTGCCTGCCCACCCTTGCTTTTGACTGCAACGCCGTTGACCACAGGGGTTCAGCTGCCGCCTGTAAAACACAACCCAATGACGCTGACACCTGCACTGGCAACACGGGACCTGAAACGAGCGGCTGCTTCGGCCCGATGCTCATTGTTCACCTTGCCCGAGGAGATGCGGTGCTAATACCCAGGTTTCCTCTTCGCTTCTATGAAAGAGACAAATGACCAAACTTACAGAGAGCCACACGACACATCTTCCCGCTGGCATCACACACCGACCCACCTGCTTATGGCGCGCTGCTCGCCTCTTCTGTTGCTCTTTCGAACCAAGTCATACCTCTACCTCTGAAAATAAGGTATTCAACAAGTCACCCAGACGCTCATCAACAGCTTGACCATTCCACAGGTTTGCTTTCTATTCAGGAATCCAACCCGACACTCTAATTGAGTCCCTAAAACACTGGGGAACGGACTGCCAGCTCCCCTGCCCACAGCTACTGCATCCCAGATGATCGCCCAACCTTTACCTACACAATTGAATCTGTCAACAGATTAACCCTGGACTCCTAGAGTTTGCTCTACCCGCCCCTGACTCCACACCACTGGGCAGAGCAGCTCCGAGCCGAACGTGCACGTGTGCAGACAAACGCGCCACAGAACGCTATGGACAACACAACCGCAACAGCACCAAAAACGCTCTGCAATGACAGTGACCCAAAACCAGAGACGGCATCCATCCAAATGCCCTGCAGGGAGGCAGTGTTGAGGCAAGGAGCCTCTTCTGCAGCCCCAGGAAAAAGAAAAAGGAACCGAACATCACACCCTTACGAGACGGCGGCACTGCCACACACAGACGCAGAAGAGACGGCGGCACGACCTAAGAACTTCTTCCCAGCATCTTGAAGTGCCAGTCCCTTAGACTGGAGGAGTAGAGAGCAGAGCTGCTGATGCAGCCCAGATTGACACCGTAAGTCACAGCTGACCAGAAACATCCAAAATGCAAGCACCGTCCACGCTTTTGGCTGATGATACAAGAATCCAGCACCCGATTGGCTCTACGCCAATTAACACCGACATTTCGGATCCCAGGATAGCACCTGAGAGGCCCGTTGGGCCCCGGGAACACAGCGAGACCCCGGGATCGTCTGACAGGCACGAGGCGAGCTTCCCGAACTACTCGACAACAGGCGCCGGCGGGAGCTGCCCTGCCCGGCAGATGCTGGCATCGCACCGTAACGTTCCCTGACCCCTTATCTGCCCGAAGGGGACCGCTCCTAGACTGCGCTTTTCTGTCCGAGAACTTTAAACCCACCCTGCGATTCCCAGCCCCTTCCCAGCCCTCGTGCCTCCACTTACCTTTCAGAGGGCCGAGGGACCGAATCCACCTTCGACAGAGGAAAATGCCACCTGTGCTAACGGGGATCTTCCCACAGTTGTCGCTTTCTCCATCGTCGCCTACAGTAAGGAAAGCGAGAACACGCACGCTATCGAGACCCCAAATAATATTTATCCATAGTAGCCTACGGTTCGTTGCTCACCTTGGCTGAGTTCTGGGAGGTACATTTGAATGATCCACCGGGGGCCGCCGCACGCTGCTAAGGTTCTGGAGACAAGATGCTCTTCCAGGAGAAGAGATGACATTAACAACTATTAATACAGCAATACAAACCAAAAAACAACACTCCCTCTCCATTGTAGTCAGGAATCTTGGGGAAATGCAAAGCACCTGGAAATGAATCAACAAATGAAACATAACAACAAACAACTTTTCTACTACAGCTGTTGTTAAACCTTCGCTGTTCCTGAAGCTCTTACGTCAAACAGGCACCTCTGCTTGTCCAAAGACATCTGCCTATTTGGATTAAACATCTCAAAAGCTGCTGAAGGAGCAGCAGAGAACCACCACCTAAGAGGCTCTGGAGCAGAATGAGCTCCTTGCCCGGAGACCGGGGCTCAAATACCCAGGGCTCCGCCCACCCCTTCCCACAAACCCCTGGGAATGGGGCAGGGTCATTCACCCCAGACCCCCTCACCACCCTTATCAAATTACCTGGAATCTCCCTGAAAATGACAGCACCTGCACTTTATTGCTGCTATTGCAGCTACAATGAGACCGAGTATGGATCTCAACTTAGTTTTTCTAGGGAGCAGATAGAAAGTGAAATACAACTGCCAGCACTCCATCTCCATTGAAGTCAGGAATTTTGGGAAAATGCAAAGCACCTGGAACCGAATCAATGAACGAAACATAATGACAAACAACCTTTCTACTACAGCTGCTACTGAACCTTTGCTGCTCCTGAAGCTCGTACCTTGAACAGACACCTCCACTTCTCCAAAGACATCTGCCCATGTAGATTAAACGGCTCAAAAGCTGCCGAGGGGAGGGGTCGATCATCCCAGGCCCCGCCCACCACCCTTATAAAATCACCTGGACCCTAACTAGAAATGACAGCACCTGTGGGAGATTTAAGGGATTTTCTTAAGGTTGTTGTGCAGATGGGTTTCTGTTAGATAGAGATTTATTTCTGAACTAGACAAAGTGACTCTAAGGCTGGCGCGAAGGCTGAAAAACAACATCTGTTATGAGAGTGAGGTAATTCTATAATAACAAGACCCGAATGTGGACGATATCCGATCAGCCGACGCGTGTTTGGAACGTGGACGTTTATCGGGAAATAACTGCGTATATAAGGAGGCTTGTCTCTGAAATAAATGGCTTCGCTTGAATTCGTGTTGAGTTGCGTGGAGTCCGTGAGTTTGCGCCCTCGCAAGCGGTGACCCCGACGTGATCCCTAAGAAGAATTTACAGAAGGCGCGCGACCGCTGCAGGAAGTGAGCCCGAGCTGGAACGGCTCGGCTGGACCGTGACCGGGACGCGGGCTGCGTGACTCCCGATTGATGGCTACGGAGTGACAGAGGAGGGATAAAGGATCCGATATCGTCGCAACGGACGCCCAAAGAGGTGAGCAGCTGGGGGCGAGAGGAGATGGGGCAGAATATTTTTAAAGAAGAAGAAGAAATACTGCGGCTCCTCTTGCATATTCTCTCTAAGAGAGTGGTGAAGTATGAGGAGAGTAACCTCAAAAGATTGTTAATTTGGTGCAGAGGCAGTGGGTTTCCTGCTGACCTGTTAGGAGTTTTTCAAATAAAAACCTGGGAAAAAGTGGGACCTTTGTTGTGGAAGGCGATTAGTCGCAGTGAAAAATATATTCTCAGCCTTGTAACCACCTGTAAACTGGTAATTACTACAGTGAAGCAATTAAAACCTGGAAAGACTGTTATAAGCATTAGTGACTCAAAACTTAAACTTGAACTTTGGGATGATATGTAAAAACCTAACCCTAACCCTAAACCCTAACCCGGTGTGAAGTGGCCGGGGCGGAGGTGTGAAGTGAAGTGGACAGGCAGGCCAGGAGTTCAGGAGGGGACCCGCCCAGGAGTTCAGGAGGGGACCGAGAGTTCAGGGAGGGACTGAAGAATTCAGGAGGGGACCTAGGAGTTCAGGGGGTAACCCAAGAGTTCAGGAGCGGACGCAGGAGTTCAGGAGCGGACACAGGAGTGCCCCAAAGGACCCAGGAGTTCAGTAGGGGACCCAGGAGTGCCCCAAAGGATCCAGAGTTCAGGAGGGGACACAAGAGTTCAGGAGGGGACCCAGGAGTACCCCAAAGAACCCAGGAGTTCAGGGGGGAACCCAGAAGTTCTGAGGGGACCCAAGAGTTCAGGAGGGGACCCAAGAGTGCCCCAAAGGATTCAGAGTTCAGGACGGGACCCACCCAGGAGTTCAGGAGGGGAACCAGCAGTGCCCCAAAGGACCCAGGAGTTCAGGGGGGAACACAGGAGTTCGGAGGGGACCCAGGAGTTCTGAGGGGACCCAGGAGTGCCCCAAAGTACCCAGGAGTTCGGGAGGGGACCCACCCAGGAGTTCGGGAGGGGACCCACCCAGGAGTTCAGGAGGGGACCCAGCAGTTCAGGGGGGAACCCAAGAGTACTGAGGAGACCCAGGAGTTCTGAGGGGACCCAAGAGTTCCCCAAAGGACCCAAGAACTTAGGAGGGAACCCAGGAGTGCCCCAAAGGATCCAGAGTTCAGGAGGGGACCAAAGAGTTCAGGAGGGGACCCAGGAGTGCTCCAAAGGATCCAGAGTTCAGGAGGGGACCCAAGAGTTCAGGAGGGGGACCAGGAGTGCCCCAAAGGACCCAGGAGTTCAGTGGGGAACCCAGGAGTTCTGAGGGGACCCAAGAGTGCCCCAAAGGACCCAAGAGTTCAGGAGGGGACGCACCCAGGAGTTCAGGAGAGGACCCACCCAGGACTTCATGGCGGGACCCACCCAGGACTTCAGGAGGGGACCCTGGAGTTCTGAGGTGACCCAGGAGTTCAGGAGGGACCCATTCAGGAGTTCAGAAGGGACCCATTCAATAGTTCAGGATGGGGACCAGGAGTGCCCCAAAGGACCCAGGAGCTCAGGGGTGAACCCAGGAGTTCTGAGGGGACCCAAGGGACCCAAGAGCTTAGAGGGGGACCCAGGAGTGCCCCAAAGGACCCAAGAGTTCAGGAGGGGACCCAGGAGTTCAGTGGGGAACCCAGGAGTTCTGAGGGGATCCAAGAGTGACCCAAAGGACCCAAGAGATCAGGAGGGGACCCACCCAGGAGTTCAGGAGGGGACCCACCCAGGAGTTCAGGAGGGGACCCACCCAGGAGTTCAGGAGGGGACCCAGCAGTGCCCCAAAGGACCCAGGAGTTCAGAGGGGAACCCAGGAGTTCTGAGGGGATCCAAGAGTGACCCAAAGGACCCAGGAGTTCAGGAGGGGACCCACCCAGGAGTTCAGGAGGGGACCCAGCAGTGCCCCAAAAGACCCAGGAGTTCAGGGGGGAACCCAGGAGTGCCCCAAAGGATCCAGAGTTCAGGAGGGGACCCAGGAGTGCCCCAAAGGATCCAGAGTTCAGGAGGGGACCCAGGAGTGCCCCAAAGGATCCAGAGTTCGGGAGGGGACCCAAGAGTTCAGGAGGGGGACCAGGAGTGCCCCAAAGGACCCAGGAGTTCAGTGGGCAACCCAGGAGTTCTGAGGGGACCCAAGAGTGCCCCAAAGGACCCAAGAGTTCAGGAGGGGACCCACCCAGGACTTCATGGCGGGACCCACCCAGGACTTCAGGAGGGGACCCTGGAGTTCTGAGGTGACCCAGGAGTTCAGGAGGGACCCATTCAGGAGTTCAGAAGGGACCCATTCAATAGTTCAGGATGGGGACCAGGAGTGCCCCAAAGGACCCAGGAGCTCAGGGGTGAACCCAGGAGTTCTGAGGGGACCCAAGAGTTCCCCAAGGGACCCAAGTGCTTAGAGGGGGACCCAGGAGTGCCCCAAAGGACCCAAGAGTTCAGGAGGGGACCCAGGAGTTCAGTGGGGAACCCAGGAGTTCTGAGGGGATCCAAGAGTGACCCAAAGGACCCAGGAGTTCAGGAGGGGACCCACCCAGGAGTTCAGGAGGGGACCCACCCAGGAGTTCAGGAGGGGACCCAGCAGTGCCCCAAAAGACCCAGGAGTTCAGGGGGGAACCCAGGAGTGCCCCAAAGGATCCAGAGCTCAGGAGGGGACCCAGAAGTGCCCCAAAGGATCCAGAGTTCCGGAGGGGACCCAAGAATTCAGGAGGGACCCACCCAGGACTTCAGGAGGGGACCCAGGAGTTCAGGAGGGACCCATTCAGGAGTTCAGGAGGGGACCGAGAAGTGCCCCAAAGGACCCAGGAGTTCAGGAGGGGACCCGCCCAGGAGTTCAGGAGGGGACCCGCCCAGGAGTTCAGGAGGGGACCCGCCCAGGAGTTCAGGGAGGGACTGAAGAATTCAGGAGGGGACTTAGGAGTTCAGGGGGTAACCAAAGAGTTCAGGAGCGGACCCAGGAGTTCAGGAGAGGACCCAGGAGTGTCCCAAAGGACCCAGGAGTTCAGCAGGGGACCCAGGAGTGCCCCAAAGGATCCATAGTTCAGGAGAGGACCCAGGAATGCCCGAAAGGACCCAGGAGTTCAGGGGGGAACCCAGCCGTTCTGAGGGAACCCAGGAGTGCCCCAAAGTACCCAAGAGTTCGGGAGGGACCCACCCAGGAGTTCAAGAGGGGACCGACCCAGGAGTTCGGGTGGGGACCCAGCAGTGCCCCAAAGGACCAAAGAGTTCAGGGGGGAACCCAAGAGTACTGAGGAGACCCAGAAGTGCCCCAAAGGACCCAGGAGTTCAAAGGTGAACCCAGGAGTTCTGAGGGGACCCAAGAGTTCCCCAAAGGACCCAAGAGCTTAGGAGGGGACCCAGGAGTGCCCCAAAGGATCCAGAGTTCAGGAGGGGACCCAAGAGTTCAGGAGGAGACCCAGGAGTGCCCCAAAGGACCCAGGAGTTCAGTGGGGGAACGAAGAGTTCAGGAGGGGGACCAGGAGTGCCCCAAAGGACCCAGGAATTCAGTGGGGAACCCAGGAGTTCTGAGGGGACCCAAGAGTGCCCCAAAGGACCCAAGTGATCAGGAGGGCACCCAAGTGATCAGGAGGGCACCCATGAGATCAGGAGGGACCCAACCAGCAGTTCAGGAGGGACCCAACCAGGAGTTCAGGTGGGGACCCAGCAGAGCCCCAAAGGAACCAGGAGTGCCCCAAAGGATCCAGAGTTCAGGAGGGGACCCAGGAGTGCCCCAAAGGATCCAGGGTTCAGGAGGGGACCCAAGAGTTCAGGAGGGACCCACCCAGGACTTAAGGAGGGACCCACCCAGGACTTAAGGAGGGACCCACCCAGGACTTAAGGAGGGACCCATTCAGGAGTTCAGGAGGGGACCCATTCAGGAGTTCAGGAGGGGACCCATTCAGGAGTTCAGGAGGGGACCCATTCAGGAGTTCAGGAGGGGACCCATTCAGGAGTTCAGGAGGGGACCCATTCAGGAGTTCAGGAGGGGACCCATTCAATAGTTCAGGAGGGAGACGAAGAGTGCCCCAAAGGACCCAGGAGTTTAGGGTGGGACCCAAAAGTTCAGGAGGGACCCACCCAGGACTTCAGGAGGGGACCCATGAGTTCTGAGGGGACCCATTTAGGAGTTCAGGACAGGGACCAGGAGTGCCCCAAAGGATCCCGAGTTCAGGAGGGGACCCAGGAATGCCCCAAAGGACCCAGGAGTTCAGGGGGGAACCCAGGTGTTCTGAGGGGACCCAGGAGTGCCCCAAAGGACCCAGGAGTTTAGTGGTGAAGCCAGGAGTTCTGAGGGGACCCAAGAGTTCCCCAAAGGACCCAAGAGCTTAGGAGGGGACCCAGGAGTGCCCCAAAGGATCCAGAGTTCAGGAGGGGACCCAGGAGTGCTCCAAAGGATCCAGAGTTCAGGAGGGGAACCAGGAGTGCCCGAAAGGATCCAGAGTTCAGGAGGGGACTCAAGAGTTCAGGAGGGACCCACCCAGGACTTCAGGAGGGGACCCAGGAGTTCTGAGGGGACCAATTAAGGAATTCAGGAGGAACCCGTTCAGGAGGGGGACCAGGAGTGCCCCAAAGGACCCTGGAGTTCAGGGTGGGACCCAAAAGTTCAGGAGGGACCCACCCAGGACTTGAGGAGGGGACCCAGGAGTTCTGAGGGGACCCATTCAGTAGTTCAGGAGGGGGACCAGGAGTGCCCCAAAGGACCCAGGAGTTCAGGAGGGGACCCAAGAGTGCCCCAAAGGATCCAGAGTTCAGGAGGGGACCCGCCCAGGAGTTCAGGAGGGGACCCGCCCAGGAGTTCAGGAGGGGACCCGCCCAGGAGTTCAGGGAGGGACTGAAGAATTCAGGAGGGGACCTAGGAGTTCAGGGGGTAACCCAGGAGTTCAGGAGAGGACCCAGGAGTTCAGGAGAGGAGCCAGGAGTGCCCCAAAAGACCCAGGAGTTCATTGGGGAACCCAGGAGTTCTGAGGAGACCCAAGAGTGCCCCAAAGGACCCAAGAGATCAGGAGGGCACCCAAGGGATCAGGAGGGACCCACCCCGTAGTTCAGGAGGGACCCACCCAGGAGTTCAGGAGGGGACCCAGCAGTGCCCCAAAGGACCCAGGAGTTCAGGGGGGAACCCAGGAGTTCTGTGGGGACCCAAGAGCTTAGAGGGGGACCCAGGAGTGCCCCAAAGGACCCAAGAGTTCAGGAGGGGACCCAAGAGTACCCCAAAGGACCCAGGAGTTCAGTGGGGAACCCAGGAGTTCTGAGGGGACACAAGAGTGACCCAAAGGACCCAAGAGATCAGGAGGGCACCCAGGAGTTCAGGAGAGGACCCACCCAGGAGTTCAGGAGGGGACCCACCCAGGAGTTCAGGAGGAGACCCACCCAGGAGTTCAGGAGGGGAACCACCCAGGAGTTCAGGAGGAGACCCACCCAGGAGTTCAGGAGGGGACCCAGCAGTGCCCCAAAGGACCCAGGAGTTCAGGGGGGAACCCAGGAGTACCCCAAAGGATCCAGAGTTCAGGAGGGGACCCAGGAGTGCCCCAAAGGATCCAGAGTTCCGGAGGGGACCCAAGAATTCAGGAGGGACCCACCCAGGACTTCATGGCGGGACCCACCCAGGACTTCAGGAGGGCACCCAGGAGTTCAGGAGGGACCCATTCAGGAGTTCAGGAGGGGACCCAGAAGTGCCCCAAAGGACCCAAGAGTTCAGGAGGGGACCCGCCCAGGAGTTCAGGAGGGACCGGCCCAGGAGTTCAGGAGGGACCCGCCCAGGAGTTCAGGGAGGGACTGAAGAATTCAGGAGGGGACCTAGGAGTTCAGGAGCGGACCCAGGAATTCAGGAGGGGACCCAGGAGTGCCACAAAGGATCCAGAGTTCAGGAGAGGACCCAGGAATGCCCCAAAGGACCCAGGAGTTCAGGGGGGAACCCAGCCATTCTGAGGGAACCCAGGAGAGCCCCAAAGTACCCAGGAGGTCAAGAGGGGACCCACCCAGGAGTTCGGGAGGGGACCCACCCAGGAGTTCAGGAGGGGACCCAGCAGTGCCCCAAAGGGCCCAAGAGTTCAGGGGGGGAACCCAAGAGTACTGAGGAGACCCAGAAGTGCCCCGAAGGACCCAGGAGTTCAGGGGTGAACCCAAGAGTTCTGAGGGGACCCAAGAGTTCCCCAAAGGACCCAAGAGCTTAGGAGGGGACCCAGGAGTGACCCAAAGGATCCAGAGTTCAGGAGGGGACCCAAGAGTTCAGGAGGGGACCCAGGAGTGCCCCAAAGGAACCAGGAGTACAGTGGGGGACCGAAGAGTTCAGGAGGGGGACCAGGAGTGCCCCAAAGGACCCAGGAGTTCAGTGGGGAACCCAGGAGTTCTGAGGGGACCCAAGAGTGCCCCAAAGGACCCAAGTGATCAGGAGGGCACCCAGGAGTTCAGGAGGGACCCACCCAGGTGTTCAGGAGGGACCCAACCAGGAGTTCAGGTGGGGACCCAGCAGTGCCCCAAAGGACCCAGGAGTGCCCCAAAGAACCCAGGGTTCAGGAGGGGACCCAAGAGTTCAGGAGGGACCCACCCAGGACTTCATGACGGGACCCGTTCAGGAGTTCAGGAGGGGACCCGTTCAGGAGTTCAGGAGGGGACCCATTCAGGAGTTCAGGAGGGACCCATTCAATAGTTCAGGAGGGAGACCAGGAGTGCCCCAAAGGACCCAGGAGTTTAGGGTGGAACCCAAAAGTTCAGGAGGGACCCACCCAGGAGTTCAGGAGGGACCCACCCAGGACTTCAGGAGGGGACCCATGAGTTCTGAGGGGACCCATTTAGGAGTTCAGGACAGGGACCAGGAGTGCCCCAAAGGATCCAGAGTTCAGGAGGGGACCCAGGAATGCCCCAAAGGACCCAGGAGTTCAGGGGGGAACCCAGGCGTTCTGAGGGGACCCAGGAGTGCCCCAAAGGACCCAGGAGTTTAGGGGTGAAGCCAGGAGTTCTGAGGGGACCCAAGAGTTCCCCAAAGGACACAAGAGCTTAGGAGGGGACCCAGGAGTGCCCCAAAGGATCCAGAGTTCAGGAGGGGATCCAGGAGTGCCCCAAAGGATCCAGAGTTCAGGAGGGGAACCAGGAGTGCCCGAAAGGATCCAGAGTTCAGGAGGGGACTCAAGAGTTCAGGAGGGACCCACCCAGGACTTCAGGAGGGGACCCAAGAGTTCTGAGGGGACCCATTCAGGAGTTCAGGAGGGACCCATTCAGGAGTTCAGGAGGGGGACCAGGAGTGCCCCAAAGGACCCAGGAGTTCAGGGTGGGACCCAAAAGTTCAGGAGGGACCCACCCAGGACCTGAGGAGGGGACCCAGGAGTTCTGAGGGGACCCGTTCAGGAGGG
Source organism: Patagioenas fasciata (assembly GCF_037038585.1). Taxonomy (NCBI): domain Eukaryota; kingdom Metazoa; phylum Chordata; class Aves; order Columbiformes; family Columbidae; genus Patagioenas; species Patagioenas fasciata. The sequence goes on from NC_092529.1 coordinate 24,306,453, forward strand.
GGACCAGGAGTGCCCCAAAGGACCCAGGAGTTCAGGAGGGGACCCAGGAGTGCCCCAAAGTATCCAGAGTTCAGGAGGGGACCCAAGAGTTCAGGAGGGGACCCAAGAGTTCAGGAGGGGACCCAAGAGTGCCCCAAAGGATCCAGGAGTTCAGTGGGGGACCGAAGAGTTCAGGAGGGGGACCAGGAGTGCCCCAAAGGACCCAGAAGTTCAGTGGGGAACCCAGGAGTTCTGAGGGCACCCAAGTGATCAGGAGGGCACCCAAGTGATCAGGAGGGACCCACCCAGGAGTTCAGGAGGGACCCACCCAGGAGTTCAGGAGGGACCCACCCAGGAGTTCAGGAGGGGACCCAGCAGTGCCCCAAAGGACCCAGGAGTTCAGGGGGGAACCCAGGAGTGCTCCAAAGGATCCAGAGTTCAGGACAGGACCCAGGAGTGCCCCAAAGGATCCAGGAGTTCAGGAGGGGACCCAGGAGTGCCCCAAAGGATCCAGAGTTCAGGAGGGGACCCAAGAGTACTGAGGAGACCCAGGAGTGCCCCAAAGGACCCAGGAGTTCAGGGGTGAAGCCAGGAGTTCTGAGGGGACCCATTCAGGAGTTCAGGAGGGGGACCAGGAGTGCCCCAAAGGACCCAGGAGTTCAGGAGGGGATCCAGGAGTGCCCCAAAGGATCCAGAGTTCAGGAGGGGACCCAAGAGTACTGAGGAGACCCAGGAGTGCCCCAAAGGACCCAGGAGTTCAGGGGTGAAGCCAGGAGTTCTGAGGAGACCCATTCAGGAGTTCAGGAGGGGGACCAGGAGTGCCCCAAAGGACCCAGGAGTTCAGGAGGGGACCCAGGAGTGCCCCAAAGGATCCAGAGTTCAGGAGGGGACCCAAGAGTACTGAGGAGACCCAGGAGTGCCCCAAAGGACCCAGGAGTTCAGGGGTGAAGCCAGGAGTTCTGAGGGGACCCAAGAGTTCCCCAAAGGACCCAAGAGCTTAGGAGGGGAACCAGGAGTGCCCCAAAGGATCCAGAGTTCAGGAGGGGACCCAGGAGTGCCCCAAAGGACCCAGGAGGTCAGAGAGGGACCCAGGAGTTCTTAGGGGACCCAAGAGTGCCCCAAACGACACAGGAGGTCAGGAGGGGACCCACCCAGGAGGTCAGGAGGGGACCCACCCAGGAGGTCAGGAGGGGACCCACCCAGGAGGTCAGGAGGGGACCCACCCAGGACTTCAGGAGGGACCCACCCAGGACTTCATGGCGGGACCCCCCCAGGAGTTCAGGAGTGGACCCATTCAGGATTTCAGGAGGGACCCATTCAGGAGTTTAGGAGGGACCCATTCAATAGTTCAGGAGGGGGACCAGGAGTGCCCCAAGGGACCCAGGAGTTCAGGGTGGGACCCACCCAGGAGTTCAGGAGGGACCCACCCAGGACTTCAGGAGGGGACCCATGAGTTCTGAGGGGACCCATTCAGGAGTTCAGGAGGGGGACCAGGAGTGCCCCAAAGGATCCAGAGTTCAGGAGGGGACCCAGGAATGCCCAAAGGACCCAGGAGTTCAGGGGGGAACCCAGGCGTTCTGATGGGACCCAGGAGTGCCCCACAGTACCCAAGAGTTCGGGAGGGGACCCACCCAGGAGTTCGGGAGGGGACCCACCCAGGAGTTTGGGAGGGGACCCAGCATTGCCCCAAAGGACCCAGGAGTTCAGGGGGGAGCCCAAGAGTACTGAGGAGACCCAGGAGTGCCCCAAAAAATCCAGAGTTCAGGAGGGGACCAAGGAGTGCCCCAAAGGATCCAGAGTTCAGGAGGGGACCCAGGAGTACCCGAAAGGATCCAGAGTTCAGGAGGGGACTCAAGAGTTCAGGAGTGACCCACCCAGGACTTGAGGAGGGGACCCAGGAGTTCTGAGGGGACCCATTCAGGAGTTCAGGAGGGACCCATTCAGGAGTTCAGGAGGGGGATCAGGAGTGCCCCAAAGGACCCAGGAGTTCAGGGTGGGACCCAAAAGTTCAGGAGGGACCCACCAAGGAGCTCATGGCGGGACCCACCCAGGACTTGAGGAGGGGACCCAGGAGTTCTGAGGGGACCCATTCAGGAGTTCAGGAGGGGGACCAGGAGTGCCCCAAAGGACCCAGAGTTCAGGAGGGGACCCAAGAGTGCCCCAAAGGATCCAGAGTTCAGGAGGGGACCCGCCCAGGAGTTCAGGAGGGGACACGCCCAGGAGTTCATCGCGGAACCCACCCAGGACTTCAGGAGGGTACCCTGGAGTTCTGAGGTGACCCAGGAGTTCAGGAGGGACCCATTCAGGAGGTCAGAAGGGACCCATTCAATAGTTCAGGATGGGGACCAGGAGTGCCCCAAAGGACCCAGGAGCTCAGGGGTGAACCCAGGAGTTCTGAGGGGACCCAAGAGTTCCCCAAGGGACCCAAGAACTTAGAGGGGGACCCAGGAGTGCCCCAAAGGACCCAAGAGTTCAGGAGAGGACCCAGCAGTGCCCCAAAGGACCCAGGAGTTCAGGGGAAAACCCAGGAGTGCCCCAAAGGATCCAGAGTTCAGGAGGGGACCCAAAAGTGCCCCAAAGGATCCAGAGTTCCGGAGGGGACCCAAGAATTCAGAAGGGACCCACCCAGGACTTCAGGAGGGGACCCAGGAGTTCAGGAGGGACCCATTCAGGAGTTCAGGAGGGGACCGAGAAGTGCCCCAAAGGACCCAGGAGTTCAGGAGGGGACCCGCCCAGGAGTTCAGGAGGGGACCCGCCCAGGAGTTCAGGAGGGGACCCGCCCAGGAGTTCAGGAGGGGACCCGCCCAGGAGTTCAGGAGGGGACCCGCCCAGGAGTTCAGGAGGGGACCCGCCCAGGAGTTCAGGAGGGGACCCGCCCAGGAGTTCAGGTGGGACCCGCCCAGGAGTTCAGAGAGGGACTTGAAGAATTCAGGAGGGGACTTAGGAGTTCAGGGGGTAACCCAAGAGTTCAGGAGCGGACCCAGGAGTTCAGGAGCGGACCCAGGAGTGCCCCAAAGGACCCAGGAGTTCAGCAGGGTACCCAGGAGTGCCCCAAAGGATCCAGAGTTCAGGAGAGGACCCAGGAATGCCCCAAAGGACCCAGGAGTTCAGGGGGGAACCCAGCCGTTCTGAGGGAACCCAGGAGTGCCCCAAAGTACCCAAGAGTTCGGGAGGGACCCACCCAGGAGTTCAAGAGGGGACCGACCCAGGAGTTCGGGAGGGGACCCAGCAGTGCCCCAAAGGACCAAAGAGTTCAGGGGGGAACCCAAGAGTACTGAGGAGACCCAGAAGTGCCCCAAAGGACCCAGGAGTTCAGGGGTGAACCCAGGAGTTCTGAGGGGACCCAAGAGTTCCCCAAAGGACCCAAGAGCTTAGGAGGGGACCCAGGAGTGCCCCAAAGGATCCAGAGTTCAGGAGGGGACCCAGGAGTGCCCCAAAGGACCCAGGAGTTCAGTGGTGGAACGAAGAGTTCAGGAGGGGGACCAGGACTGCCCCAAAGGACCCAGGAATTCAGTGGGGAACCCAGGAGTTCTGAGGGGACCCAAGAGTGCCCCAAAGGACCCAAGTGATCAGGAGGGCACCCAAGTGATCAGGAGGGACCCAACCAGCAGTTCAGGTGGGGACCCAGCAGTGCCCCAAAGGACCCAGGAGTGCCCCAAAGGATCCAGAGTTCAGGAGGGGACCCAGGAGTGCCCCGAAGGACCCAGAGTTCAGGTGGGGACCCAGGAGTGCCCCAAAGGACCCAGGAGTGCCCAAAGGATCCAGAGTTCAGGAGGGGACCCATTCAGGAGTTCAGGAGGGGACCCATTCAGGAGTTCAGGAGGGGACCCATTCAGGAGTTCAGGAGGGGACCCATTCAGGAGTTCAGGAGGGGACCCATTCAGGAGTTCAGGAGGGAGACCAAGAGTGCCCCAAAGGACCCAGGAGTTTAGGGTGGGACCCAAAAGTTCAGGAGGGACCCACCCAGGACTTAAGGAGGGGACCCATGAGTTCTGAGGGGACCCATTCAGGAGTTCAGGAGGGGGACCAGGAGTGCCCCAAAGTACCCAAGAGCTTAGGAGGGGACCCAGGAGTGCACCAAAGGATCCAGAGTTCAGGAGGGGACCCAGGAGTGCCCCAAAGGATCCAGAGTTCAGGAGGGGAACCAGGAGTGCCCGAAAGGATCCAGAGTTCAGGAGGGGACTCAAGAGTTCAGGAGGGACCCACTCAGGACTTCAGGAGGGGACCCAGGAGTTCTGAGGGTACCCATTAAGGAATTCAGGAGGGACCCATTCAGGAGTTCAGGAGGGGGACCAGGAGTGCCCCAAAGGACCCAGGAGTTCAGGGTGGGACCCAAAAGTTCAGGAGGGACCCACCCAGGACTTGAGGAGGGGACCCAGGAGTTCTGAGGGGACCCATTCAGTAGTTCAGGAGGGGGACCAGGAGTGCCCCAAAGGACCCAGGAGTTCAGGAGGGGACCCAAGAGTGCCCCAAAGGATCCAGAGTTCAGGAGGGGACCCGCCCAGGAGTTCAGGAGGGGACCCGCCCAGGAGTTCAGGGAGGGACTGAAGAATTCAGGAGGGGACCCAGGAGTTCAGGAGCGGACCCAGGAGTTCAGGAGCGGACCCAGGAGTTCAGGAGAGGACCCAGGAGTTCAGGAGAGGACCCAGGAGTGCCCCAAAGGACCCAGGAGTTCAGTGGGGAACCCAGGAGTTCTGAGGAGACCCAAGAGTTCCCCAAAGGACCCAAGAGATCAGGAGGGCACCCAAGGGATCAGGAGGGACCCACCCCGTAGTTCAGGAGGGACCCACCCAGGAGTACAGGAGGGGACCCAGCAGTGCCCCAAAGGACCCAGGAGTTCAGGGGGGAACCCAGGAGTTCTGAGGGGACCCAAGAGCTTAGAGGGGGACCCAGGAGTGCCCCAAAGGACCCAAGAGTTCAGGAGGGGACCCAAGAGTACCCCAAAGGACCCAGGAGTTCAGTGGGGAACCCAGGAGTTCTGAGGGGACACAAGAGTGACCCAAAGGACCCAAGAGATCAGGAGGGCACCCAGGAGTTCAGGAGAGGACCCACCCAGGAGTTCAGGAGGGGAACCACCCAGGAGTTCAGGAGGAGACCCACCCAGGAGTTCAGGAGGGGACCCAGCAGTGCCCCAAAGGACCCAGGAGTTCAGGGGAAAACCCAGGAGTGCCCCAAAGGATCCAGAGTTCAGGAGGGGACCCAAAAGTGCCCCAAAGGATCCAGAGTTCCGGAGGGGACCCAAGAATTCAGAAGGGACCCACCCAGGACTTCAGGAGGGGACCCAGGAGTTCAGGAGGGACCCATTCAGGAGTTCAGGAGGGGACCGAGAAGTGCCCCAAAGGACCCAGGAGTTCAGGAGGGGACCCGCCCAGGAGTTCAGGAGGGGACCCGCCCAGGAGTTCAGGAGGGGACCCGCCCAGGAGTTCAGGAGGGGACCCGCCCAGGAGTTCAGGAGGGGACCCGCCCAGGAGTTCAGGTGGGACCGGCCCAGGAGTTCAGAGAGGGACTTGAGGAATTCAGGAGGGAACTTAGGAGTTCAGGGGGTAACCCAAGAGTTCAGGAGCGGACCCAGGAGTTCAGGAGCGGACCCAGGAGTGCCCCAAAGGACCCAGGAGTTCAGCAGGGGACCCAGGAGTGCCCCAAAGGATCCAGAGTTCAGGAGAGGACCCAGGAATGCCCCAAAGGACCCAGGAGTTCAGGGGGGAACCCAGCCGTTCTGAGGGAACCCAGGAGTGCCCCAAAGTACCCAAGAGTTCGGGAGGGACCCACCCAGGAGTTCAAGAGGGGACCGACCCAGGAGTTCGGGAGGGGACCCAGCAGTGCCCCAAAGGACCAAAGAGTTCAGGGGGGAACCCAAGAGTACTGAGGAGACCCAGAAGTGCCCCAAAGGACCCAGGAGTTCAGGGGTGAACCCAGGAGTTCTGAGGGGACCCAAGAGTTCCCCAAAGGACCCAAGAGCTTAGGAGGGGACCCAGGAGTGCCCCAAAGGATCCAGAGTTCAGGAGGGGACCCAGGAGTGCCCCAAAGGACCCAGGAGTTCAGTGGGGGAACGAAGAGTTCAGGAGGGGGACCAGGACTGCCCCAAAGGACCCAGGAATTCAGTGGGGAACCCAGGAGTTCTGAGGGGACCCAAGAGTGCCCCAAAGGACCCAAGTGATCAGGAGGGCACCCAAGTGATCAGGAGGGACCCACCCAGCAGTTCAGGAGGGACCCAACCAGCAGTTCAGGAGGGACCCAACCAGCAGTTCAGGAGGGACCCAACCAGCAGTTCAGGAGGGACCCAACCAGGAGTTCAGGTGGGGACCCAGCAGTGCCCCAAAGGACCCAGGAGTGCCCCAAAGGATCCAGAGTTCAGGAGGGGACCCAGGAGTGCCCCGAAGGACCCAGAGTTCAGGTGGGGACCCAGGAGTGCCCCAAAGGACCCAGGAGTGCCCAAAGGATCCAGAGTTCAGGAGGGGACCCATTCAGGAGTTCAGGAGGGGACCCATTCAGGAGTTCAGGAGGGGACCCATTCAGGAGTTCAGGAGGGGACCCATTCAGGAGTTCAGGAGGGAGACCAAGAGTGCCCCAAAGGACCCAGGAGTTTAGGGTGGGACCCAAAAGTTCAGGAGGGACCCACCCAGGACTTAAGGAGGGGACCCATGAGTTCTGAGGGGACCCATTCAGGAGTTCAGGAGGGGGACCAGGAGTGCCCCAAAGTACCCAAGAGCTTAGGAGGGGACCCAGGAGTGCACCAAAGGATCCAGAGTTCAGGAGGGGACCCAGGAGTGCCCCAAAGGATCCAGAGTTCAGGAGGGGAACCAGGAGTGCCCGAAAGGATCCAGAGTTCAGGAGGGGACTCAAGAGTTCAGGAGGGACCCACTCAGGACTTCAGGAGGGGACCCAGGAGTTCTGAGGGGACCCATTAAGGAATTCAGGAGGGACCCATTCAGGAGTTCAGGAGGGGGACCAAGAGTGCCCCAAAGGACCCAGGAGTTCAGGGTGGGACCCAAAAGTTCAGGAGGGACCCACCCAGGACTTGAGGAGGGGACCCAGGAGTTCTGAGGGGACCCATTCAGTAGTTCAGGAGGGGGACCAGGAGTGCCCCAAAGGACCCAGGAGTTCAGGAGGGGACCCAAGAGTGCCCCAAAGGATCCAGAGTTCAGGAGGGGACCCGCCCAGGAGTTCAGGAGGGGACCCGCCCAGGAGTTCAGGAGGGGACCCGCCCAGGAGTTCAGGAGGGGACCCGCCCAGGAGTTCAGGGAGGGACTGAAGAATTCAGGAGGGGACCTAGGAGTTCAGGGGGTAACCCAGGAGTTCAGGAGAGGACCCAGGAGTTCAGGAGAGGACCCAGGAGTTCAGGAGAGGACCCAGGAGTGCCCCAAAGGACCCAGGAGTTCAGTGGGGAACCCAGGAGTTCTGAGGAGACCCAAGAGTTCCCCAAAGGACCCAAGAGATCAGGAGGGCACCCAAGGGATCAGGAGGGACCCACCCCGTAGTTCAGGAGGGACCCACCCAGGAGTACAGGAGGGGACCCAGCAGTGCCCCAAAGGACCCAGGAGTTCAGGGGGGAACCCAGGAGTTCTGAGGGGACCCAAGAGCTTAGAGGGGGACCCAGGAGTGCCCCAAAGGACCCAAGAGTTCAGGAGGGGACCCAAGAGTACCCCAAAGGACCCAGGAGTTCAGTGGGGAACCCAGGAGTTCTGAGGGGACACAAGAGTGACCCAAAGGACCCAAGAGATCAGGAGGGCACCCAGGAGTTCAGGAGAGGACCCACCCAGGAGTTCAGGAGGGGAACCACCCAGGAGTTCAGGAGGAGACCCACCCAGGAGTTCAGGAGGGGACCCAGCAGTGCCCCAAAGGACCCAGGAGTTCAGGGGGGAACCCAGGAGTGCCCCAAAGGATCCAGAGTTCAGGAGGGGACCCAGGAGTGCCCCAAAGGATTCAGAGTTCCGGAGGGGACCCAAGAATTCAGGAGGGACCCACCCAGGACTTCATGGCGGGACCCACCCAGGACTTCAGGAGGGGACCCAGGAGTTCAGGAGGGACCCATTCAGGAGTTCAGGAGGGGACCCAGAAGTGCCCCAAAGGACCCAAGAGTTCAGGTGGGGACTCGCCCAGGAGTTCAGGAGGGACCGGCCCAGGAGTTCAGGAGGGACCCGCCCAGGAGTTCAGGGAGGGACTGAAGAATTCAGGAGGGGACCTAGGAGTTCAGGGGGTAACCCAAGAGTTCAGGAGCGGACCCAGGAATTCAGGAGGGGACCCAGGAGTGCCACAAAGGATCTAGAGTTCAGGAGAGGACCCAGGAATGCCCCAAAGGACCCAGGAGTTCAGGGGGGAACCCAGCCATTCTGAGGGAACCCAGGAGAGCCCCAAAGTACCCAGGAGGTCAAGAGGGGACCCACCCAGGAGTTCAAGAGGGGACCCACCCAGGAGTTCGGGAGGGGACCCACCCAGGAGTTCGGGAGGGGACCCAGCAGTGCCCCAAAGGGCCCAAGAGTTCAGGGGGGAACCCAAGAGTACTGAGGAGACCCAGAAGTGCCCCGAGGGACCCAGGAGTTCAGGGGTGAACCCAGGAGTTCTGAGGGGACCCAAGAGTTCCCCAAAGGACCCAAGAGCTTAGGAGGGGACCCAGGAGTGACCCAAAGGATCCAGAGTTCAGGAGGGGACCCAAGAGTTCAGGAGGGGACCCAGGAGTGCCCCAAAGGAACCAGGAGTACAGTGGGGGACCGAAGAGTTCAGGAGGGGGACCAGGAGTGCCCCAAAGGACCCAGGAGTTCAGTGGGGAACCCAGGAGTTCTGAGGGGACCCAAGAGTGCCCCAAAGGACCCAAGTGATCAGGAGGGCACCCAAGTGATCAGGAGGGCACCCAGGAGTTCAGGAGGGACCCACCCAGGTGTTCAGTAGGGACCCACCCAGGACTTCAGGAGGGGACCCATGAGTTCTGAGGGGACCCACCCAGGACTTCATGGCGGGACCCACCCAGGAGTTCAGGAGGGGACCCATTCAGGAGTTCAGGAAAGGGACCAGGAATGCCCCAAAGGATCCAGAGTTCAGGTGGGGACCCAGCAGTGCCCCAAAGGATCCAGGGTTCAGGAGGGGACGCAAGAGTTCAGGAGGGACCCACCCAGGACTTCATGGCGGGACCCACCCAGGAGTTCAGGAGGGGACCCATTCAGGAGTTCAGGAGGGGACCCATTCAGGAGTTCAGGAGGGACCCATTCAATAGTTCAGGAGGGAGACCAGGAGTGCTCCAAAGGACCCAGGAGTTTAGGGTGGGACCCAAAAGTTCAGGAGGGACCCACCCAGGAGTTCAGGAGGGACCCACCCAGGACTTCAGGAGGGGACCCATGAGTTCTGAGGGGACCCATTCAGGAGTTCAGGACAGGGACCAGGAGTGCCCCAAAGGATCCAGAGTTCAGGAGGGGAACCAGGAGTGCCTGAAAGGATCCAGAGTTCAGGAGGGGACTCAAGAATTCAGGAGGGACCCACTCAGGACTTCAGGAGGGGACCCAGGAGTTCTGAGGGGACCCATTAAGGAATTCAGGAGGGACCCATTCAGGAGTTCAGGAGGAGGACCAGGAGTGCCCCAAAGGACCCAGGAGTTCAGGGTGGGACCCAAAAGTTCGGGAGGGACCCACCCAGGACTTGAGGAGGGGACCCAGGAGTTCTGAGGGGACCCATTCAGTAGTTCAGGAGGGGGACCAGGAGTGCCCCAAAGGACCCAGGAGTTCAGGAGGGGACCCAAGAGTGCCCCAAAGGATCCAGAGTTCAGGAGGGGACCCGCCCAGGAGTTCAGGAGGGGACCCGCCCAGGAGTTCAGGAGGGGACCCGCCCAGGAGTTCAGGAGGGGACCCGCCCAGGAGTTCAGGAGGGGACCCGCCCAGGAGTTCAGGAGGGGACCTGCCCAGGAGTTCAGGGAGGGACTGAAGAATTCAGGAGGGGACCTAGGAGTTCAGGGGGTAACCCAGGAGTTCAGGAGAGGACCCAGGAGGTCAGGAGAGGACCCAGGAGTGCCCCAAAGGACCCAGGAGTTCAGTGGGGAACCCAGGAGTTCTGAGGAGACCCAAGAGTGCCCCAAAGGACCCAAGAGATCAGGAGGGCACCCAAGGGATCAGGAGGGACCCACCCAGGAGTTCTGGAGGGGACCCAGCAGTGCCCCAAAGGACCCAGGAGTTCAGGGGGGAACCCAGGAGTTCTGAGGGGACCCAAGAGCTTAGAGGGGGACCCAGGAGTGCCCCAAAGGACCCAAGAGTTCAGGAGGGGACCCAAGAGTACCCCAAAGGACCCAGGAGTTCAGTGGGGAACCCAGGAGTTCTGAGGGGACACAAGAGTGACCCAAAGGACCCAAGAGTTCAGGAGGGGAACCACCCAGGAGTTCAGGAGGGGAACCACCCAGGAGTTCAGGAGGGGAACCACCCAGGAGTTCAGGAGGAGACCCACCCAGGAGTTTAGGAGGGGACCCAGCAGTGCCCCAAAGGACCCAGGAGTTCAGGGGGGAACCCAGGAGTGCCCCAAAGGATCCAGAGTTCAGGAGGGGACCCAGGAGTGCCCCAAAGGATCCAGAGTTCCGGAGGGGACCCAAGAATTCAGGAGGGACCCACCCAGGACTTCATGGCGGGACCCACCCAGGACTTCAGGAGGGGACCCAGGAGTTCAGGAGGGACCCATTCAGGAGTTCAGGAGGGGACCCAGAAGTGCCCCAAAGGACCCAGGAGTTCAGGAGGGACCGGCCCAGGAGTTCAGGAGGGACCCGCCCAGGAGTTCAGGGAGGGACTGAAGAATTCAGGAGGGGACCTAGGAGTTCAGGGGGTAACCCAAGGGTTCAGGAGCGGACCCAGGAATTCAGGAGGGGACCCAGGAGTGCCACAAAGGATCCAGAGTTCAGGAGAGGACCCAGGAGTGCCCCAAAGGACCCAGGAGTTCATGGGGGAACCCAGCCATTCTGAGGGAACCCAGGAGAGCCCCAAAGTACCCAGGAGTTCAAGAGGGGACCCACCCAGGAGTTCAAGAGGGGACCCACCCAGGAGTTCGGGAGGGGACCCAGCAGTGCCCCAAAGGGCCCAAGAGTTCAGGGGGGAACCCAAGAGTACTGAGGAGACCCAGAAGTGCCCCGAGGGACCCAGGAGTTCAGGGGTGAACCCAGGACTTCTGAGGGGACCCAAGAGTTCCCCAAAGGACCCAAGAGCTTAGGAGGGGACCCAGGAGTGGCCCAAAGGATCCAGAGTTCAGGAGGGGATCCAAGAGTTCAGGAGGGGACCCAGGAGTGCCCCAAAGGAACCAGGAGTACAGTGGGGGACCGAAGAGTTCAGGAGGGGGACCAGGAGTGCCCCAAAGGACCCAGGAGTTCAGTGGGGAACCCAGGAGTTCTGAGGGGACCCAAGAGTGCCCCAAAGGACCCAAGTGATCAGGAGGGCACCCAAGTGATCAGGAGGGACCCACCCAGGTGTTCAGGAGGGACCCACCCAGGACTTCAGGAGGGGACCCATGAGTTCTGAGGGGACCCACCCAGGAGTTCAGGAGGGGACCCGCCCAGGAGTTCAGGAGGGGACCCGCCCAGGAGTTCAGGAGGGGACCCGCCCAGGAGTTCAGGAGGGGACCCGCCCAGGAGTTCAGGGAGGGACTGAAGAATTCAGGAGGGGACCCAGGAGTTCAGGAGCGGACCCAGGAGTTCAGGAGAGGACCCAGGAGTTCAGGAGAGGACCCAGGAGTGCCCCAAAGGACCCAGGAGTTCAGTGGGGAACCCAGGAGTTCTGAGGAGACCCAAGAGTTCCCCAAAGGACCCAAGAGATCAGGAGGGCACCCAAGGGATCAGGAGGGACCCACCCCGTAGTTCAGGAGGGACCGACCCAGGAGTTCAGGAGGGGACCCAGCAGTGCCCCAAAGGACCCAGGAGTTCAGGGGGGAACCCAGGAGTTCTGAGGGGACCCAAGAGCTTAGAGGGGGACCCAGGAGTGCCCCAAAGGACCCAAGAGTTCAGGAGGGGACTCAAGAGTACCCCAAAGGACCCAGGAGTTCAGTGGGGAACCCAGGAGTTCTGAGGGGACACAAGAGTGACCCAAAGGACCCAAGAGATCAGGAGGGCACCCAGGAGTTCAGGAGAGGACCCACCCAGGAGTTCAGGAGGGGAACCACCCAGGAGTTCAGGAGGAGACCCACCCAGGAGTTCAGGAGGGGACCCAGCAGTGCCCCAAAGGACCCAGGAGTTCAGGGGGGAACCCAGGAGTGCCCCAAAGGATCCAGAGTTCAGGAGGGGACCCAGGAGTGCCCCAAAGGATCCAGAGTTCCGGAGGGGACCCAAGAATTCAGGAGGGACCCACCCAGGACTTCATGGCGGGACCCACCCAGGACTTAAGGAGGGGACCCAGGAGTTCAGGAGGGACCCATTCAGGAGTTCAGGAGGGGACCCAGAAGTGCCCCAAAGGACCCAAGAGTTCAGGAGGGGACCGGCCCAGGAGTTCAGGAGGGACCGGCCCAGGAGTTCAGGAGGGACCGGCCCAGGAGTTCAGGAGGGACCCGCCCAGGAGTTCAGGGAGGGACTGAAGAATTCAGGAGGGGACCTAGGAGTTCAGGGGGTAACCCAAGAGTTCAGGAGCGGACCCAGGAATTCAGGAGGGGACCCAGGAGTGCCACAAAGGATCCAGAGTTCAGGAGAGGACCCAGGAATGCCCCAAAGGACCCAGGAGTTCAGGGGGGAACCCAGCCATTCTGAGGGAACCCAGGAGAGCCCCAAAGTACCCAGGAGTTCAGGAGGGGACCCGCCCAGGAGTTCAGGAGGGGACCCGCCCAGGAGTTCAGGAGGGGACCCGCCCAGGAGTTCAGGAGGGGACCTGCCCAGGAGTTCAGGGAGGGACTGAAGAATTCAGGAGGGGACCTAGGAGTTCAGGGGGTAACCCAGGAGTTCAGGAGAGGACCCAGGAGGTCAGGAGAGGACCCAGGAGTGCCCCAAAGGACCCAGGAGTTCAGTGGGGAACCCAGGAGTTCTGAGGAGACCCAAGAGTGCCCCAAAGGACCCAAGAGATCAGGAGGGCACCCAAGGGATCAGGAGGGACCCACCCAGGAGTTCTGGAGGGGACCCAGCAGTGCCCCAAAGGACCCAGGAGTTCAGGGGGGAACCCAGGAGTTCTGAGGGGACCCAAGAGCTTAGAGGGGGACCCAGGAGTGCCCCAAAGGACCCAAGAGTTCAGGAGGGGACCCAAGAGTACCCCAAAGGACCCAGGAGTTCAGTGGGGAACCCAGGAGTTCTGAGGGGACACAAGAGTGACCCAAAGGACCCAAGAGTTCAGGAGGGGAACCACCCAGGAGTTCAGGAGGGGAACCACCCAGGAGTTCAGGAGGGGAACCACCCAGGAGTTCAGGAGGAGACCCACCCAGGAGTTTAGGAGGGGACCCAGCAGTGCCCCAAAGGACCCAGGAGTTCAGGGGGGAACCCAGGAGTGCCCCAAAGGATCCAGAGTTCAGGAGGGGACCCAGGAGTGCCCCAAAGGATCCAGAGTTCCGGAGGGGACCCAAGAATTCAGGAGGGACCCACCCAGGACTTCATGGCGGGACCCACCCAGGACTTCAGGAGGGGACCCAGGAGTTCAGGAGGGACCCATTCAGGAGTTCAGGAGGGGACCCAGAAGTGCCCCAAAGGACCCAGGAGTTCAGGAGGGACCGGCCCAGGAGTTCAGGAGGGACCGGCCCAGGAGTTCAGGAGGGACCGGCCCAGGAGTTCAGGAGGGACCCGCCCAGGAGTTCAGGGAGGGACTGAAGAATTCAGGAGGGGACCTAGGAGTTCAGGGGGTAACCCAAGGGTTCAGGAGCGGACCCAGGAATTCAGGAGGGGACCCAGGAGTGCCACAAAGGATCCAGAGTTCAGGAGAGGACCCAGGAGTGCCCCAAAGGACCCAGGAGTTCATGGGGGAACCCAGCCATTCTGAGGGAACCCAGGAGAGCCCCAAAGTACCCAGGAGTTCAAGAGGGGACCCACCCAGGAGTTCAAGAGGGGACCCACCCAGGAGTTCGGGAGGGGACCCAGCAGTGCCCCAAAGGGCCCAAGAGTTCAGGGGGGAACCCAAGAGTACTGAGGAGACCCAGAAGTGCCCCGAGGGACCCAGGAGTTCAGGGGTGAACCCAGGACTTCTGAGGGGACCCAAGAGTTCCCCAAAGGACCCAAGAGCTTAGGAGGGGACCCAGGAGTGGCCCAAAGGATCCAGAGTTCAGGAGGGGATCCAAGAGTTCAGGAGGGGACCCAGGAGTGCCCCAAAGGAACCAGGAGTACAGTGGGGGACCGAAGAGTTCAGGAGGGGGACCAGGAGTGCCCCAAAGGACCCAGGAGTTCAGTGGGGAACCCAGGAGTTCTGAGGGGACCCAAGAGTGCCCCAAAGGACCCAAGTGATCAGGAGGGCACCCAAGTGATCAGGAGGGACCCACCCAGGTGTTCAGGAGGGACCCACCCAGGACTTCAGGAGGGGACCCATGAGTTCTGAGGGGACCCACCCAGGACTTCATGGCGGGACCCGCCCAGGAGTTCAGGAGGGGACCCGCCCAGGAGTTCAGGAGGGGACCCGCCCAGGAGTTCAGGGAGGGACTGAAGAATTCAGGAGGGGACCCAGGAGTTCAGGAGAGGACCCAGGAGTTCAGGAGAGGACCCAGGAGTTCAGGAGAGGACCCAGGAGTGCCCCAAAGGACCCAGGAGTTCAGTGGGGAACCCAGGAGTTCTGAGGAGACCCAAGAGTTCCCCAAAGGACCCAAGAGATCAGGAGGGCACCCAAGGGATCAGGAGGGACCCACCCCGTAGTTCAGGAGGGACCGACCCAGGAGTTCAGGAGGGGACCCAGCAGTGCCCCAAAGGACCCAGGAGTTCAGGGGGGAACCCAGGAGTTCTGAGGGGACCCAAGAGCTTAGAGGGGGACCCAGGAGTGCCCCAAAGGACCCAAGAGTTCAGGAGGGGACTCAAGAGTACCCCAAAGGACCCAGGAGTTCAGTGGGGAACCCAGGAGTTCTGAGGGGACACAAGAGTGACCCAAAGGACCCAAGAGATCAGGAGGGCACCCAGGAGTTCAGGAGAGGACCCATCCAGGAGTTCAGGAGGGGAACCACCCAGGAGTTCAGGAGGAGACCCACCCAGGAGTTCAGGAGGGGACCCAGCAGTGCCCCAAAGGACCCAGGAGTTCAGGGGGGAACCCAGGAGTGCCCCAAAGGATCCAGAGTTCAGGAGGGGACCCAGGAGTGCCCCAAAGGATCCAGAGTTCCGGAGGGGACCCAAGAATTCAGGAGGGACCCACCCAGGACTTCATGGCGGGACCCACCCAGGACTTCAGGAGGGGACCCAGGAGTTCAGGAGGGACCCATTCAGGAGTTCAGGAGGGGACCCAGAAGTGCCCCAAAGGACCCAAGAGTTCAGGAGGGGACCGGCCCAGGAGTTCAGGAGGGACCGGCCCAGGAGTTCAGGAGGGACCGGCCCAGGAGTTCAGGAGGGACCCGC
Organism: Patagioenas fasciata; assembly: GCF_037038585.1. Lineage (NCBI taxonomy): Eukaryota > Metazoa > Chordata > Aves > Columbiformes > Columbidae > Patagioenas > Patagioenas fasciata. Next base: position 24,321,880 of record NC_092529.1, read on the forward strand.
CCAGGAGTTCAGGGAGGGACTGAAGAATTCAGGAGGGGACCTAGGAGTTCAGGGGGTAACCCAAGAGTTCAGGAGCGGACCCAGGAATTCAGGAGGGGACCCAGGAGTGCCACAAAGGATCCAGAGTTCAGGAGAGGACCCAGGAATGCCCCAAAGGACCCAGGAGTTCAGGGGGGAACCCAGCCATTCTGAGGGAACCCAGGAGAGCCCCAAAGTACCCAGGAGGTCAAGAGGGGACCCACCCAGGAGTTCAAGAGGGGACCCACCCAGGAGTTCGGGAGGGGACCCACCCAGGAGTTCGGGAGGGGACCCAGCAGTGCCCCAAAGGGCCCAAGAGTTCAGGGGGGAACCCAAGAGTACTGAGGAGACCCAGAGGTGCCCCGAGGGACCCAGGAGTTCAGGGGTGAACCCAGGAGTTCTGAGGGGACCCAAGAGTTCCCCAAAGGACCCAAGAGCTTAGGAGGGGACCCAGGAGTGACCCAAAGGATCCAGAGTTCAGGAGGGGACCCAAGAGTTCAGGAGGGGACCCAGGAGTGCCCCAAAGGAACCAGGAGTACAGTGGGGGACCGAAGAGTTCAGGAGGGGGACCAGGAGTGCCCCAAAGGACCCAGGAGTTCAGTGGGGAACCCAGGAGTTCTGAGGGGACCCAAGAGTGCCCCAAAGGACCCAAGTGATCAGGAGGGCACCCAGGAGTTCAGGAGGGACCCACCCAGGACTTCAGGAGGGGACCCATGAGTTCTGAGGGGACCCACCCAGGACTTCATGGCGGGACCCACCCAGGAGTTCAGGAGGGGACCCATTCAGGAGTTCAGGACAGGGACCAGGAATGCCCCAAAGGATCCAGAGTTCAGGTGGGGACCCAGCAGTGCCCCAAAGGATCCAGGGTTCAGGAGGGGACGCAAGAGTTCAGGAGGGACCCACCCAGGACTTCATGGCGGGACCCATTCAGGAGTTCAGGAGGGGACCCATTCAGGAGTTCAGGAGGGGACCCATTCAGGAGTTCAGGAGGGGACCCATTCAGGAGTTCAGGAGGGGACCCATTCAGGAGTTGATGAGGGGACCCATTCAGGAGTTCAGGAGGGACCCATTCAATAGTTCAGGAGGGAGACCAGGAGTGCTCCAAAGGACCCAGGAGTTTAGGGTGGGACCCAAAAGTTCAGGAGGGACCCACCCAGGAGTTCAGGAGGGACCCACCCAGGACTTCAGGAGGGGACCCATGAGTTCTGAGGGGACCCATTCAGGAGTTCAGGACAGGGACCAGGAATTCCCCAAAGGATCCAGAGTTCAGGAGGGGAACCAGGAGTGCCTGAAAGGATCCAGAGTTCAGGAGGGAACTCAAGAGTTCAGGAGGGACCCACTCAGGACTTCAGGAGGGGACCCAGGAGTTCTGAGGGGACCCATTAAGGAATTCAGGAGGGACCCATTCAGGAGTTCAGGAGGAGGACCAGGAGTGCCCCAAAGGACCCAGGAGTTCAGGGTGGGACCCAAAAGTTCAGGAGGGACCCACCCAGGACTTGAGGAGGGGACCCAGGAGTTCTGAGGGGACCCATTCAGTAGTTCAGGAGGGGGACCAGGAGTGCCCCAAAGGACCCAGGAGTTCAGGAGGGGACCCAAGAGTGCCCCAAAGGATCCAGAGTTCAGGAGGGGACCCGCCCAGGAGTTCAGGAGGGGACCCGCCCAGGAGTTCAGGAGGGGACCCGCCCAGGAGTTCAGGAGGGGACCCGCCCAGGAGTTCAGGAGGGGACCCGCCCAGGAGTTCAGGAGGGGACCCGCCCAGGAGTTCAGGAGGGGACCCGCCCAGGAGTTCAGGAGGGGACCCGCCCAGGAGTTCAGGAGGGGACCTGCCCAGGAGTTCAGGGAGGGACTGAAGAAGTCAGGAGGAGACCTAGGAGTTCAGGGGGTAACCCAGGAGTTCAGGAGAGGACCCAGGAGGTCAGGAGAGGACCCAGGAGTGCCCCAAAGGACCCAGGAGTTCAGTGGGGAACCCAGGAGTTCTGAGGAGACCCAAGAGTGCCCCAAAGGACCCAAGAGATCAGGAGGGCACCCAAGGGATCAGGAGGGACCCACCCAGGACTTCTGGAGGGGACCCAGCAGTGCCCCAAAGGACCCAGGAGTTCAGGGGGGAACCCAGGAGTTCTGAGGGGACCCAAGAGCTTAGAGGGGGACCCAGGAGTGCCCCAAAGGACCCAAGAGTTCAGGAGGGGACCCAAGAGTACCCCAAAGGACCCAGGAGTTCAGTGGGGAACCCAGGAGTTCTGAGGGGACACAAGAGTGACCCAAAGGACCCAAGAGATCAGGAGGGCACCCAGGAGTTCAGGAGAGGACCCACCCAGGAGTTCAGGAGGAGACCCACCCAGGAGTTCAGGAGGGGACCCAGCAGTGCCCCAAAGGACCCAGGAGTTCAGGGGGGAACCCAGGAGTGCCCCAAAGGATCCAGAGTTCAGGAGGGGGACCAAGAGTGCCCCAAAGGACCCAGGAGTTCAGGGTGGGACCCAAAAGTTCAGGAGGGACCCACCCAGGACTTGAGGAGGGGACCCAGGAGTTCTGAGGGGACCCATTCAGTAGTTCAGGAGGGGGACCAGGAGTGCCCCAAAGGACCCAGGAGTTCAGGAGGGGACCCAAGAGTGCCCCAAAGGATCCAGAGTTCAGGAGGGGACCCGCCCAGGAGTTCAGGAGGGGACCCGCCCAGGAGTTCAGGAGGGGACCCGCCCAGGAGTTCAGGGAGGGACTGAAGAATTCAGGAGGGGACCTAGGAGTTCAGGGGGTATCCCAGGAGTTCAGGAGCGGACCCAGGAGTTCAGGAGAGGACCCAAGAGTTCCCCAAAGGACCCAAGAGATCAGGAGGGCACCCAAGGGATCAGGAGGGACCCACCCCGTAGTTCAGGAGGGACCGACCCAGGAGTTCAGGAGGGGACCCAGCAGTGCCCCAAAGGACCCAGGAGTTCAGGGGGGAACCCAGGAGTTCTGAGGGGACCCAAGAGCTTAGAGGGGGACCCAGGAGTGCCCCAAAGGACCCAAGAGTTCAGGAGGGGACTCAAGAGTACCCCAAAGGACCCAGGAGTTCAGTGGGGAACCCAGGAGTTCTGAGGGGACACAAGAGTGACCCAAAGGACCCAAGAGATCAGGAGGGCACCCAGGAGTTCAGGAGAGGACCCACCCAGGAGTTCAGGAGGGGAACCACCCAGGAGTTCAGGAGGAGACCCACCCAGGAGTTCAGGAGGGGACCCAGCAGTGCCCCAAAGGACCCAGGAGTTCAGGGGGGAACCCAGGAGTGCCCCAAAGGATCCAGAGTTCAGGAGGGGACCCAGGAGTGCCCCAAAGGATCCAGAGTTCCGGAGGGGACCCAAGAATTCAGGAGGGACCCACCCAGGACTTCATGGCGGGACCCACCCAGGACTTCAGGAGGGGACCCAGGAGTTCAGGAGGGACCCATTCAGGAGTTCAGGAGGGGACCCAGAAGTGCCCCAAAGGACCCAAGAGTTCAGGAGGGGACCGGCCCAGGAGTTCAGGAGGGGACCGGCCCAGGAGTTCAGGAGGGACCGGCCCAGGAGTTCAGGAGGGACCGGCCCAGGAGTTCAGGAGGGACCGGCCCAGGAGTTCAGGAGGGACCCGCCCAGGAGTTCAGGAGGGACCCGCCCAGGAGTTCAGGGAGGGACTGAAGAATTCAGGAGGGGACCTAGGAGTTCAGGGGGTAACCCAAGAGTTCAGGAGCGGACCCAGGAATTCAGGAGGGGACCCAGGAGTGCCACAAAGGATCCAGAGTTCAGGAGAGGACCCAGGAATGCCCCAAAGGACCCAGGAGTTCAGGGGGGAACCCAGCCATTCTGAGGGAACCCAGGAGAGCCCCAAAGTACCCAGGAGGTCAAGAGGGGACCCACCCAGGAGTTCAAGAGGGGACCCACCCAGGAGTTCGGGAGGGGACCCACCCAGGAGTTCGGGAGGGGACCCAGCAGTGCCCCAAAGGGCCCAAGAGTTCAGGGGGGAACCCAAGAGTACTGAGGAGACCCAGAAGTGCCCCGAGGGACCCAGGAGTTCAGGGGTGAACCCAGGAGTTCTGAGGGGACCCAAGAGTTCCCCAAAGGACCCAAGAGCTTAGGAGGGGACCCAGGAGTGACCCAAAGGATCCAGAGTTCAGGAGGGGACCCAAGAGTTCAGGAGGGGACCCAGGAGTGCCCCAAAGGAACCAGGAGTACAGTGGGGGACCGAAGAGTTCAGGAGGGGGACCAGGAGTGCCCCAAAGGACCCAGGAGTTCAGTGGGGAACCCAGGAGTTCTGAGGGGACCCAAGAGTGCCCCAAAGGACCCAAGTGATCAGGAGGGCACCCAGGAGTTCAGGAGGGACCCACACAGGTGTTCAGGAGGGACCCACCCAGGACTTCAGGAGGGGACCCATGAGTTCTGAGGGGACCCACCCAGGACTTCATGGCGGGACCCACCCAGGAGTTCAGGAGGGGACCCATTCAGGAGTTCAGGACAGGGACCAGGAATGCCCCAAAGGATCCAGAGTTCAGGTGGGGACCCAGCAGTGCCCCAAAGGATCCAGGGTTCAGGAGGGGACGCAAGAGTTCAGGAGGGACCCACCCAGGACTTCATGGCGGGACCCATTCAGGAGTTCAGGAGGGGACCCATTCAGGAGTTCAGGAGGGGACCCATTCAGGAGTTCAGGAGGGGACCCATTCAGGAGTTCAGGAGGGGACCCATTCAGGAGTTCAGGAGGGACCCATTCAATAGTTCAGGAGGGAGACCAGGAGTGGTCCAAAGTACCCAGGAGTTTAGGGTGGGACCCAAAAGTTCAGGAGGGACCCACCCAGAAGTTCAGGAGGGACCCACCCAGGACTTCAGGAGGGGACCCATGAGTTCTGAGGGGACCCATTCAGGAGTTCAGGACAGGGACCAGGAGTGCCCCAAAGGATCCAGAGTTCAGGAGGGGAACCAGGAGTGCCTGAAAGGATCCAGAGTTCAGGAGGGGACTCAAGAGTTCAGGAGGGACCCACTCAGGACTTCAGGAGGGGACCCAGGAGTTCTGAGGGGACCCATTAAGGAATTCAGGAGGGACCCATTCAGGAGTTCAGGAGGAGGACCAGGAGTGCCCCAAAGGACCCAGGAGTTCAGGGTGGGACCCAAAAGTTCAGGAGGGACCCACCCAGGACTTGAGGAGGGGACCCAGGAGTTCTGAGGGGACCCATTCAGTAGTTCAGGAGGGGGACCAGGAGTGCCCCAAAGGACCCAGGAGTTCAGGAGGGGACCCAAGAGTGCCCCAAAGGATCCAGAGTTCAGGAGGGGACCCGCCCAGGAGTTCAGGAGGGGACCCGCCCAGGAGTTCAGGGAGGGACTGAAGAATTCAGGAGGGGACCTAGGAGTTCAGGGGGTAACCCAGGAGTTCAGGAGAGGACCCAGGAGGTCAGGAGAGGACCCAGGAGTGCCCCAAAGGACCCAGGAGTTCAGTGGGGAACCCAGGAGTTCTGAGGAGACCCAAGAGTTCCCCAAAGGACCCAAGAGATCAGGAGGGCACCCAAGGGATCAGGAGGGACCCACCCCGTAGTTCAGGAGGGACCCACCCAGGAGTACAGGAGGGGACCCAGCAGTGCCCCAAAGGACCCAGGAGTTCAGGGGGGAACCCAGGAGTTCTGAGGGGACCCAAGAGCTTAGAGGGGGACCCAGGAGTGCCCCAAAGGACCCAAGAGTTCAGGAGGGGACCCAAGAGTACCCCAAAGGACCCAGGAGTTCAGTGGGGAACCCAGGAGTTCTGAGGGGACACAAGAGTGACCCAAAGTACCCAAGAGATCAGGAGGGCACCCAGGAGTTCAGGAGAGGACCCACCCAGGAGTTCAGGAGGGGAACCACCCAGGAGTTCAGGAGGAGACCCACCCAGGAGTTCAGGAGGGGACCCAGCAGTGCCCCAAAGGACCCAGGAGTTCAGGGGGGAACCCAGGAGTGCCCCAAAGGATCCAGAGTTCAGGAGGGGACCCAGGAGTGCCCCAAAGGATCCAGGGTTCAGGAGGGGACCCAAGAATTCAGGAGGGACCCACCCAGGACTTCATGGCGGGACCCACCCAGGACTTCAGGAGGGGACCCAGGAGTTCAGGAGGGACCCATTCAGGAGTTCAGGAGGGGACCCAGAAGTGCCCCAAAGGACCCAAGAGTTCAGGAGGGGACTCACCCAGGAGTTCAGGAGGGACCGGCCCAGGAGTTCAGGAGGGACCCGCCCAGGAGTTCAGGGAGGGACTGAAGAATTCAGGAGGGGACCTAGGAGTTCAGGGGGTAACCCAAGAGTTCAGGAGCGGACCCAGGAATTCAGGAGGGGACCCAGGAGTGCCACAAAGGATCCAGAGTTCAGGAGAGGACCCAGGAATGCCCCAAAGGACCCAGGAGTTCATGGGGGAACCCAGCCATTCTGAGGGAACCCAGGAGAGCCCCAAAGTACCCAGGAGTTCAAGAGGGGACCCACCCAGGAGTTCAAGAGGGGACCCACCCAGGAGTTCGGGAGGGGACCCAGCAGTGCCCCAAAGGGCCCAAGAGTTCAGGGGGGAACCCAAGAGTACTGAGGAGACCCAGAAGTGCCCCGAGGGACCCAGGAGTTCAGGGGTGAACCCAGGACTTCTGAGGGGACCCAAGAGTTCCCCAAAGGACCCAAGAGCTTAGGAGGGGACCCAGGAGTGACCCAAAGGATCCAGAGTTCAGGAGGGGACCCAAGAGTTCAGGAGGGGACCCAGGAGTGCCCCAAAGGAACCAGGAGTACAGTGGGGGACCGAAGAGTTCAGGAGGGGGACCAGGAGTGCCCCAAAGGACCCAGGAGTTCAGTGGGGAACCCAGGAGTTCTGAGGGGACCCAAGAGTGCCCCAAAGGACCCAAGTGATCAGGAGGGCACCCAAGTGATCAGGAGGGCACCCAGGAGTTCAGGAGGGACCCACCCAGGTGTTCAGGAGGGACCCACCCAGGACTTCAGGAGGGGACCCATGAGTTCTGAGGGGACCCACCCAGGACTTCATGGCGGGACCCACCCAGGAGTTCAGGAGGGGACCCATTCAGGAGTTCAGGACAGGGACCAGGAGTGCCCCAAAGGATCCAGAGTTCAGGTGGGGACCCAGAAGTGCCCCAAAGGACCCAGGAGTGCCCCAAAGGATCCAGGGTTCAGGAGGGGACGCAAGAGTTCAGGAGGGACCCACCCAGGACTTCATGGCGGGACCCATTCAGGAGTTCAGGAGGGGACCCATTCAGGAGTTCAGGAGGGGACCCATTCAGGAATTCAGGAGGGGACCCATTCAGGAGTTCAGGAGGGACCCATTCAATAGTTCAGGAGGGAGACCAGGAGTGCCCCAAAGGACCCAGGAGTTTAGGGTGGGACCCAAAAGTTCAGGAGGGACCCACCCAGGAGTTCAGGAGGGACCCACCCAGGACTTCAGGAGGGGACCCATGAGTTCTGAAGGGACCCATTCAGGAGTTCAGGACAGGGACCAGGAGTGCCCCAAAGGACCCAGGAGTTCAGGGGGGAACCCAGGCGTTCTGAGGGGACCCAGGAGTGCCCCAAAGGACCCAGGAGTTTAGGGGTGAAGCCAGGAGTTCTGAGGGGACCCAAGAGTTCCCCAAAGGACCCAAGAGCTTAGGAGGGGACCCAGGAGTGCCCCAAAGGATCCAGAGTTCAGGAGGGGATCCAGGAGTGCCCCAAAGGATCCAGAGTTCAGGAGGGGAACCAGGAGTGCCCCAAAGGATCCAGAGTTCAGGAGGGGACTCAAGAGTTCAGGAGGGACCCACCCAGGACTTCAGGAGGTGACCCAGGAGTTCTGAGGGGACCCATTCAGGAGTTCAGGAGGGACCCATTCAGGAGTTCAGGAGGGGGACCAGGAGTGCCCCAAAGGACCCAGGAGTTCAGGGTGGGAACCAAAAGTTCAGGAGGGACCCACCCAGGACTTGAGGAGGGGACCCAGGAGTTCTGAGGGGACCCATTCAGGAGTTCAGGAGGGGGACCAGGAGTGCCCCAAAGGACCCAGGAGTTCAGGAGGGGAACCAGGAGTGCCCCAAAGTATCCAGAGTTCAGGAGGGAACCCAAGAGTTCAGGAGGGGACCCAAGAGTGCCCCAAAGGATCCAGGAGTTCAGTGGGGGACCGAAGAGTTCAGGAGGGGGACCAGGAGTGCCCCAAAGGACCCAGGAGTTCAGTGGGGAACCCACGAGTTCTGAGGGCACCCAAGAGTTCAGGTGGGCACCCAAGTGATCAGGAGGGCACCCAAGTGATCAGGAGGGACCCACCCAGGAGTTCAGGAGGGACCCACCCAGGAGTTCAGGAGGGGACACAGCAGTGCCCCAAAGGACCCAGGAGTTCAGGGGGAACCCAGGAGTGCCCCAAAGGATCCAGAGTTCAGGACAGGACCCAGGAGTGCCCCAAAGGATCCAGGGTTCAGGAGGGGACCCAAGAGTTCAGGAGGGACCCACCCAGGACTTCATGGCGGGACCCACCCAGGACTTTCTGAGGGGATCCAGGAGTTCTGAGGGGACCCATTCAGGAGTTCAGAAGGGACCCATTCAATAGTTCAGGACGGGGACCAGGAGTGCCCCAAAGGACCCAGGAGTTCAGGGTGGGACCCAAAAGTTCAGGAGGGACCCACCCAGGAGTTCAGGAGGGACCCACCCAGGACCTGAGGAGGGGACCCAGGAGTTCTGAGGGGACCCATTCAGGAGTTCAGGAGGGGGACCAGGAGTGCCCCAAAGGACCCAGGAGTTCAGGAGGGGACCCAGGAGTGCCCCAAAGGATCCAGAGTTCAGGAGGGGACCCAAGAGTACTGAGGAGACCCAGGAGTGCCCCAAAGGACCCAGGAGTTCAGGGGTGAACCCAGGAGTTCTGAGGGGACCCAAGAGTTCCCCAAAGGACCCAAGAGCTTAGGAGGGGACCCAGGAGTGCCCCAAAGGATCCAGAGTTCAGGAGGGGACCCAGGAGTGCCCCAAAGGACGCAGGAGGTCAGAGGGGGACCCAGGAGTTCTTAGGGGACCCAAGAGTGCCCCAAACGACACAGGAGGTCAGGAGGGGACCCACCCAGGACTTCAGGAGGGGACCCACCCAGGACTTCAGGAGGGGACCCACCCAGGCCTTCAGGAGGGGACCCAGGAGTTCAGGAGGGGACCCACCCAGCACTTCATGGCGGGACCCACCCAGGAGTTCAGGAGTGGACCCATTCAGGATTTCAGGAGGGACCCATTCAGGAGTTTAGGAGGGACCCATTCAATAGTTCAGGAGGGGGACCAGGAGTGCCCCAAGGGACCCAGGAGTTCAGGGTGGGACCCACCCAGGAGTTCAGGAGGGACCCACCCAGGACTTCAGGAGGGAACCCATGAGTTCTGAGGGGACCCATTCAGGAGTTCAGGAGGGGGACCAGGAGTGCCCCAAAGGATCCAGAGTTCAGGAGGGGACCCAGGAATGCCCAAAGGACCCAGGAGTTCAGGGGGGAACCCAGGCGTTTTGATGGGACCCAGGAGTGCCCCAAAGTACCCAAGAGTTCGGGAGGGGACCTCACCAGGAGTTTGGGAGGGGACCCAGCATTGCCCCAAAGGACCCAGGTGTTCAGGGGGGAGCCCAAGAGTACTGAGGAGACCCAGGAGTGCCGCAAAAAATCCAGAGTTCAGGAGGGGACCCAGGAGTGCCCCAAAGGATCCAGAGTTCAGGAGGGGACCCAGGAGTGCCCCAAAGGTCCCAGGAGGTCAGAGAGGGACCCAGGAGTTCTTAGGGGACCCAAGAGTGCCCCAAACGACACAGGAGGTCAGGAGGGGACCCACCCAGGACTTCAGGAGGGGACCCAGGACTTCAGGAGGGACCCACCCAGCACTTCATGGCGGGACCCACACAGGAGTTCAGGAGTGGACCCATTCAGGATTTCAGGAGGGACCCATTCAGGAGTTTAGGAGGGACCCATTCAATAGTTCAGGAGGGGGACCAGGCGTGCCCCAAGGGACCCAGGAGTTCAGGAGGGGACCCAGGAGTGCCCCAAAGGATCCAGAGTTCAGGAGGGGACCCAGGAGTACCCGAAAGGATCCAGAGTTCAGGAGGGGACTCAAGAGTTCAGGAGTGACCCACCCAGGACTTGAGGAGGGGACCCAGGAGTTCTGAGGGGACCCATTCAGGAGTTCAGGAGGGACCCATTCAGGAGTTCAGGAGGGGGACCAGGAGTGCCCCAAAGGACCCAGGAGTTCAGGAGGGGACCCAGGAGTACCCGAAAGGATCCAGAGTTCAGGAGGGGACTCAAGAGTTCAGGAGTGACCCACCCAGGACTTGAGGAGGGGACCCAGGAGTTCTGAGGGGACCCATTCAGGAGTTCAGGAGGGACCCATTCAGGACTTCAGGAGGGGGACCAGGAGTGCCCCAAAGGACCCAGGAGTTCAGGGTGGGGCCCAAAAGTTCAGGAGGGACCCACCAAGGAGCTCATGGCGGGACCCACCCAGGACTTGAGGAGGGGACCCAGGAGATCTGAGGGGACCCATTCAGGAGTTCAGGAGGGGGACCAGGAGTGCCCCAAAGGATCCAGAGTTCAGGAGGGGACCCGCCCAGGAGTTCAGGAGGGGACCCGCCCAGGAGTTCATCGCGGGACCCACCCAGGACTTCAGGAGGGGACCCTGGAGTTCTGAGGTGACCCAGGAGTTCAGGAGGGATAAATTCAGGAGTTCAGAAGGGACCCATTCAATAGTTCAGGATGGGGACCAGGAGTGCCCCAAAGGACCCAGGAGCTCAGGGGTGAACCCAGGAGTTCTGAGGGGACCCAAGAGTTCCCCAAGGGACCCAAGTGCTTAGAGGGGGACCCAGGAGTGCCCCAAAGGACCCAAGAGTTCAGGAGGGGACCCAGGAGTACCCAAAAGGACCCAGGAGTTCAGTGGGGAACCCAGGAGTTCTGAGGGGATCCAAGAGTGACCCAAAGGACCCAAGAGATCAGGAGGGGACCCACCCAGGAGTTCAGGAGGGGACCCACCCAGGAGTTCAGGAGGGGACCCACCCAGGAGTTCAGGAGGGGACCCACCCAGGAGTTCAGGAGGGGACCCAGCAGTGCCCCAAAGGACCCAGGAGTTCAGGGGGGAACCCAGGAGTGCCCCAAAGGATCCAGAGTTCAGGAAAGGACCCAGAAGTGCCCCAAAGGATCCAGAGTTCCGGAGGGGACCCAAGAATTCAGGAGGGACCCACCCAGGACTTCAGGAGGGGACCCAGGAGTTCAGGAGGGACCCATTCAGGAGTTCAGGAGGGGACCAAGAAGTGCCGCAAAGGACCCAGGAGTTCAGGAGGGGAACCAGGAGTGCCCCAAAGGATCCAGAGTTCAGGAAGGGAACCAGGAGTGCCCGAAAGGATCCAGAGTTCAGGAGGGGACGCAAGAGTTCAGGAGGGACCCACCCAGGACTTCAGGAGGGGACCCAGGAGTTCTGAGGGGACCCATTCAGGAGTTCAGGAGGGACCCATTCAGGAGTTCAGGAGGGGGACCAGGAGTGCCCCAAAGGACCCAGGAGTTCAGGGTGGGACCCAAAAGTTCAGGAGGGACCCACCCAGGACCTGAGGAGGGGACCCAGGAGTTCTGAGGGGACCCGTTCAGGAGGGGGACCAGGAGTGCCCCAAAGGACCCAGGAGTTCAGGAGGGGACCCAGGAGTGCCCCAAAGTATCCAGAGTTCAGGAGGGGACCCAAGAGTTCAGGAGGGGACCCAAGAGTGCCCCAAAGGATCCAGGAGTTCAGTGGGGGACCGAAGAGTTCAGGAGGGGGACCAGGAGTGCCCCAAAGGACCCAGGAGTTCAGTGGGGAACCCAGGAGTTCTGAGGGCACCCAAGTGATCAGGTGGGCAACCAAGTGATCAGGAGGGCACCCAAGTGATCAGGAGGGACCCACCCAGGAGTTCAGGAGAGACCCACCCAGGACTTCAGGAGGGGACCCAGGAGTTCTGAGGGGACCCATTCAGGAGTTCAGGAGGGACCCATTCAGGACTTCAGGAGGGGGACCAGGAGTGCCCCAAAGGACCCAGGAGTTCAGGGTGGGGCCCAAAAGTTCAGGAGGGACCCACCAAGGAGCTCATGGCGGGACCCACCCAGGACTTGAGGAGGGGACCCAGGAGATCTGAGGGGACCCATTCAGGAGTTCAGGAGGGGGACCAGGAGTGCCCCAAAGGACCCAGGAGTTCAGGAGGGGACCCAAGAGTGCCCCAAAGGATCCAGAGTTCAGGAGGGGACCCGCCCAGGAGTTCAGGAGGGGACCCGCCCAGGAGTTCATCGCGGGACCCACCCAGGACTTCAGGAGGGGACCCTGGAGTTCTGAGGTGACCCAGGAGTTCAGGAGGGATAAATTCAGGAGTTCAGAAGGGACCCATTCAATAGTTCAGGATGGGGACCAGGAGTGCCCCAAAGGACCCAGGAGCTCAGGGGTGAACCCAGGAGTTCTGAGGGGACCCAAGAGTTCCCCAAGGGACCCAAGTGCTTAGAGGGGGACCCAGGAGTGCCCCAAAGGACCCAAGAGTTCAGGAGGGGACCCAGGAGTACCCAAAAGGACCCAGGAGTTCAGTGGGGAACCCAGGAGTTCTGAGGGGATCCAAGAGTGACCCAAAGGACCCAAGAGATAAGGAGGGGACCCACCCAGGAGTTCAGGAGGGGACCCACCCAGGAGTTCAGGAGGGGACCCACCCAGGAGTTCAGGAGGGGACCCAGCAGTGCCCCAAAGGACCCAGGAGTTCAGGGGGGAACCCAGGAGTGCCCCAAAGGATCCAGAGTTCAGGAAAGGACCCAGAAGTGCCCCAAAGGATCCAGAGTTCCGGAGGGGACCCAAGAATTCAGGAGGGACCCACCCAGGACTTCAGGAGGGGACCCAGGAGTTCAGGAGGGACCCATTCAGGAGTTCAGGAGGGGACCAAGAAGTGCCGCAAAGGACCCAGGAGTTCAGGAGGGGAACCAGGAGTGCCCCAAAGGATCCAGAGTTCAGGAGGGGAACCAGGAGTGCCCGAAAGGATCCAGAGTTCAGGAGGGGACGCAAGAGTTCAGGAGGGACCCACCCAGGACTTCAGGAGGGGACCCAGGAGTACTGAGGGGACCCATCCAGGAGTTCAGAAGGGACCCATTCAATAGTTCAGGACGGGGACCAGGAGTGCCCCAAAGGACCCAGGAGTTCAGGGTGGGACCCAAAAGTTCAGGAGGGACCCACCCAGGAGTTCAGGAGGGACCCACCCAGGAGTTCAGGAGGGACCCACCCAGGACTTCAGGAGGGGACCCAGGAGTTCTGAGGGGACCCATTCAGGAGTTCAGGAGGGACCCATTCAGGAGTTCAGGAGGGGGACCAGGAGTGCCCCAAAGGACCCAGGAGTTCAGGGTGGGACCCAAAAGTTCAGGAGGGACCCACCCAGGACCTGAGGAGGGGACCCAGGAGTTCTGAGGGGACCCGTTCAGGAGGGGGACCAGGAGTGCCCCAAAGGACCCAGGAGTTCAGGAGGGGACCCAGGAGTGCCCCAAAGTATCCAGAGTTCAGGAGGGGACCCAAGAGTTCAGGAGGGGACCCAAGAGTGCCCCAAAGGATCCAGGAGTTCAGTGGGGGACCGAAGAGTTCAGGAGGGGGACCAGGAGTGCCCCAAAGGACCCAGGAGTTCAGTGGGGAACCCAGGAGTTCTGAGGGCACCCAAGTGATCAGGTGGGCAACCAAGTGATCAGGAGGGCACCCAAGTGATCAGGAGGGACCCACCCAGGAGTTCAGGAGAGACCCACCCAGGAGTTCAGGAGGGGACCCAGGAGTGCTCCAAAGGATCCAGAGTTCAGGACAGGACCCAGGAGTGCCCCAAAGGATCCAGGAGTTCAGGAGGGGACCCAGGAGTGCCCCAAAGGATCCAGAGTTCAGGAGGGGACCCAAGAGTACTGAGGAGACCCAGGAGTGCCCCAAAGGACCCAGGAGTTCAGGTGTGAAGCCAGGAGTTCTAAGGGGACCCATTCAGGAGTTCAGGAGGGGGACCAGGAGTGCCCCAAAGGACCCAGGAGTTCAGGAGGGGACCCAGGAGTGCCCCAAAGGATCCAGAGTTTAGGAGGGGACCCAAGAGTACTGAGGAGACCCAGGAGTGCACCAAAGGACCCAGGAGTTCAGGGGTGAAGCCAGGAGTTCTGAGGAGACCCATTCAGGAGTTCAGGAGGGGGACCAGGAGTGCCCCAAAGGACCCAGGAGTTCAGGAGGGGACCCAGGAGTGCCCCAAAGGATCCAGAGTTCAGGAGGGGACCCAAGAGTACTGAGGAGACCCAGGAGTGCCCCAAAGGACCCAGGAGTTCAGGGGTGAAGCCAGGAGTTCTTAGGGGACCCAAGAGTTCCCCAAAGGACCCAAGAGCTTAGGAGGGGACCCAGGAGTGCCCCAAAGGATCCAGAGTTCAGGAGGGGACCCAGGAGTGCCCCAAAGGACCCAGGAGGTCAGAGAGGGACCCAGGAGTTCTTAGGGGACCCAAGAGTGCCCCAAACGACACAGGAGGTCAGGAGGGGACCCACCCAGGAGGTCAGGAGGGGACCCACCCAGGACTTCAGGAGGGGACCCACCCAGGACTTCAGGAGGGACCCACCCAGGACTTCATGGCGGGACTCACCCAGGAGTTCAGGAGTGGACCCATTCAGGATTTCAGGAGGGACCCATTCAATAGTTCAGGAGGGGGACCAGGAGTGCCCCAAGGGACCCAGGAGTTCAGGGTGGGACCCACCCAGGAGTTCAGGAGGGACCCACCCAGGACTTCAGGAGGGGACCCATGAGTTCTGAGGGGACCCATTCAGGAGTTCAGGAGGGGGCCAGGAGTGCCCCAAAGGATCCAGAGTTCAGGAGGGGACCCAGGAATGCCCAAAGGACCCAGGAGTTCAGGGGGGAACCCAGGCGTTCTGATGGGACCCAGGAGTGCCCCAAAGTACCCAAGAGTTCGGGAGAGGACCCACCCAGGAGTTCGGGAGGGGACCCACCCAGGAGTTTGGGAGGGGACCCAGCATTGCCCCAAAGGACCCAGGAGTTCAGGGGGGAGCCCAAGAGTACTGAGGAGACCCAGGAGTGCCCCAAAAAATCCAGAGTTCAGGAGGGGACCAAGGAGTGCCCCAAAGGATCCAGAGTTCAGGAGGGGACCCAGGAGTACCCGAAAGGATCCAGAGTTCAGGAGGGGACTCAAGAGTTCAGGAGTGACCCACCCAGGACTTGAGGAGGGGACCCAGGAGTTCTGAGGGGACCCATTCAGGAGTTCAGGAGGGACCCATTCAGGACTTCAGGAGGGGGACCAGGAGTGCCCCAAAGGACCCAGGAGTTCAGGGTGGGGCCCAAAAGTTCAGGAGGGACCCACCAAGGAGCTCATGGCGGGACCCACCCAGGACTTGAGGAGGGGACCCAGGAGTTCTGAGGGGACCCATTCAGGAGTTCAGGAGGGGGACCAGGAGTGCCCCAAAGGACCCAGGAGTTCAGGAGGGGACCCAAGAGTGCCCCAAAGGATCCAGAGTTCAGGAGGGGACCCGCCCAGGAGTTCAGGAGGGGACACGCCCAGGAGCTCATGGCGGGACCCACCCAGGACTTGAGGAGGGGACCCAGGAGTTCTGAGGGGACCCATTCAGGAGTTCAGGATGGGGACCAGGAGTGCCCCAAAGGACCCAGGAGATCAGGAGGGCACCCAAGGGATCAGGAGGGACCCACCCCGTAGTTCAGGAGGGACCCACCCAGGAGTTCAGGAGGGGACCCAGCAGTGCCCCAAAGGACCCAGGAGTTCAGGGGGGAACCCAGGAGTTCTGAGGGGACCCAAGAGCTTAGAGGGGGACCCAGGAGTGCCCCAAAGGACCCAAGAGTTCAGGAGGGGACCCAAGAGTACCCCAAAGGACCCAGGAGTTCAGTGGGGAACCCAGGAGTTCTGAGGGGACACAAGAGTGACCCAAAGGACCCAAGAGATCAGGGGGGTACCCAGGAGTTCAGGAGAGGACCCACCCAGGAGTTCAGGAGGGGAACCACCCAGGAGTTCAGGAGGAGACCCAGCAGTGCCCCAAAGGACCCAGGAGTTCAGGGGGGAACCCAGGAGTGCCCCAAAGGATCCAGAGTTCAGGAGGGGACCCAGGAGTGCCCCAAAGGATCCAGAGTTCCGGAGGGGACCCAAGAATTCAGGAGGGACCCACCCAGGACTTCATGGCGGGACCCACCCAGGACTTCAGGAGGGGACCCAGGAGTTCAGGAGGGACCCATTCAGGAGTTCAGGAGGGGACCCAGAAGTGCCCCAAAGGACCCAAGAGTTCAGGAGGGGACTCGCCCAGGAGTTCAGGAGGGACCGGCCCAGGAGTTCAGGAAGGACCCGCCCAGGATTTCAGGGAGGGACTGAAGAATTCAGGAGGGGACCTAGGAGATCAGGGGGTAACCCAAGAGTTCAGGAGCGGACCCAGGAATTCAGGAGGGGACCCAGGAGTGCCACAAAGGATCCAGAGTTCAGGAGAGGACCCAGAAATGCCCCAAAGGACCCAGGAGTTCTGGGGGGAACCCAGCCATTCTGAGGGAACCCAGGAGAGCCCCAAAGTACCCAAGAGGTCAAGAGGGGACCCACCCAGGAGTTCAAGAGGGGACCCACCCAGGAGTTCGGGAGGGGACCCACCCAGGAGTTCGGGAGGGAACCCAGCAGTGCCCCAAAGGGCCCAAGAGTTCAGGGGGGAACCCAAGAGTACTGAGGAGACCCAGAAGTGCCCCGAGGGACCCAGGAGTTCAGGGGTGAACCCAGGAGTTCTGAGGGGACCCAAGAGTTCCCCAAAGGACCCAAGAGCTTAGGAGGGGACCCAGGAGTGCCCCAAAGGATCCAGAGTTCAGGAGGGGACCCAAGAGTTCAGGAGGGGACCCAGGAGTGCCCCAAAAAAAACAGGAGTACAGTGGGGGACCGAAGAGTTCAGGAGGGGGACCAGGAGTGCCCCAAAGGACCCAGGAGTTCAGTGGGGAACCCAGGAGTTCTGAGGGGACCCAAGAGTGCCCCAAAGGACCCAAGTGATCAGGAGGGCTCCCAGGAGTTCAGGAGGGACCCACCCAGGTGTTCAGGAGGGACCCACCCAGGAGTTCAGGAGGGGACCCATGAGTTCTGAGGGGACCCACCCAGGACTTCATGGCGGGACCCACCCAGGAGTTCAGGAGGGGACCCATTCAGGAGTTCAGGACAGGGACCAGGAGTGCCCCAAATGATCCAGAGTTCAGGTGGGGACCCAGCAGTGCCCCAAAGGACCCAGGAGTGCCCCAAAGGATCCAGGGTTCAGGAGGGGACGCAAGAGTTCAGGAGGGACCCACCCAGGACTTCATGGCGGGACCCACCCAGGACTTTCTGAGGGGATCCAGGAGTTCTGAGGGGACCCATTCAGGAGTTCAGAAGGGACCCATTCAATAGTTCAGGACGGGGACCAGGAGTGCCCCAAAGGACCCAGGAGTTCAGGGTGGGACCCAAAAGTTCAGGAGGGACCCACCCAGGAGTTCAGGAGGGACCCACCCAGGACTTCAGGAGGGGACCCATGAGTTCTGAGGGGACCCATTCAGGAGTTCAGGAGGGGGACCAGGAGTGCCCCAAAGGACCCAGGAGTTCAGGAGGGGACCCAGGAGTGCCCCAAAGGATCCAGAGTTCAGGAGGGGACCCAAGAGTACTGAGGAGACCCAGGAGTGCCCCAAAGGACCCAGGAGTTCAGGGGTGAACCCAGGAGTTCTGAGGGGACCCAAGAGTTCCCCAAAGGACCCAAGAGCTTAGGAGGGGACCCAGGAGTGCCCCAAAGGATCCAGAGTTCAGGAGGGGACCCAGGAGTGCCCCAAAGGACCCAGGAGGTCAGAGAGGGACCCAGGAGTTCTTAGGGGACCCAAGAGTGCCCCAAACGACACAGGAGGTCAGGAGGGGACCCACCCAGGAGTTCAGGAGGGGACCCACCCAGGAGTTCAGGAGGGGACCCACCCAGGAGTTCAGGAGGGGACCCACCCAGGACTTCAGGAGGGGACCCACCCAGGACTTCAGGAGGGGACCCACCCAGGACTTCAGGAGGGGACCCAGGAGTTCAGGAGGGGACCCACCCAGCACTTCATGGCGGGACCCACCCAGGAGTTCAGGAGTGGACCCATTCATGATTTCAGGAGGGACCCATTCAGGAGTTTAGGAGGGACCCATTCAGGAGTTCAGGAGGGGGACCAGGAGTGCCCCAAGGGACCCAGGAGTTCAGGGTGGGACCCACCCATGAGTTCAGGAGGGACCCACCCAGGACTTCAGGAGGGGACCCATGAGTTCTGAGGGGACCCATTCAGGAGTTCAGGAGGGGGACCAGGAGTGCCCCAAAGGATCCAGAGTTCAGGAGGGGACCCAGGAATGCCCAAAGGACCCAGGAGTTCAGGGGGGAACCCAGGCGTTCTGAGGGGACCCAGGAGTGCCCCAAAGTACCCAAGAGTTCGGGAGGGGACCCACCCAGGAGTTCGGGAGGGGACCCACCCAGGAGTTCGGGAGGGGACCCAGCATTGCCCCAAAGGACCCAGGAGTTCAGGGGGGAACCCAAGAGTACTGAGGAGACCCAAGAGTGCCCCTAAGGATCCAGAGTTCAGGAGGGGACCCGCCCAGGAGTTCAGGAGGGGACCCGCCCAGGAGTTCAGGAGGGGACCCGCCCAGGAGTTCAGGAGGGGACCCGCCCAGGAGTTCAGGAGGGGACCCGCCCAGGAGTTCAGGAGGGGACCGGGAGTTCAGGGAGGGACTGAAGAATTCAGGAGGGGACCGAGGAGGTCAGGGGGTAACCCAGGAGTCCAGGAGCGGACCCAGGAGAGCCCCAAAGGACCCAGGAGTTCAGTGGGGAACCCAGGAGTTCTGAGGAGACCCAAGAGTGCCCCAAAGCACCCAGGAGATCAGGAGGGACCCACCCAGGAGATCAGGAGGGACCCACCCAGGAGATCAGGAGGGACCCACCCAGGAGTTCAGGAGAAGACCCAGCAGTGCCCCAAAGGACCCAGGAGTTCAGGGGGGAACCCAGGAGTGCCCCAAAGGATCCAGAGTTCAGGACGGGACCCAGGAGTGCCCCAAAGGATTCAGGGTTCAGGAGGGGACCCAAGAGTTCAGGAGGGACCCACCCAGGACTTCATGGCGGGACCCACCCAGGACTTTCTGAGGGGATCCAGGAGTTCTGAGGGGACCCATTCAGGAGTTCAGAAGGGACGCATTCAATAGTTCAGGACGGGGACCAGGAGTGCCCCAAAGGACCCAGGAGTTCAGGGTGGGACCCAAAAGTTCAGGAGGGACCCACCCAGGAGTTCAGGAGGGACCCACCCAGGACTTCAGGAGGGGACCCAGGAGTTCTGAGGGGACCCATTCAGGAGTTCAGGACGGGGACCAGGAGTGCCCCAAAGGACCCAGGAGGTCAGGAGGGGACCCAGGAGTGCCCCAAAGGATCCAGAGTTCAGGAGGGGACCCAAGAGTACTGAGGAGACCCAGGAGTGCCCCAAAGGACCCAGGAGTTCAGGGGTGAACCCAGGAGTTCTGAGGGGACCCAAGAGTTCCCCAAAGGACCCAAGAGCTTAGGAGGGGACCCAGGAGTGCCCCAAAGGATCCAGAGTTCAGGAGGGGACCCAGGAGTGCCCCAAAGGACCCAGGAGGTCAGAGAGGGACCCAGGAGTTCTTAGGGGACCCAAGAGTGCCCCAAACGACACAGGAGGTCAGGAGGGGACCCACCCAGGAGTTCAGGAGGGGACCCAGCAGTGCCCCAAAGGACCCAGGAGTTCAGGGGGGAACCCAGGAGTGCCCCAAAGGATTCAGAGTTCAGGACGGGACCCAGGAGTGCCCCAAAGGATCCAGGGTTCAGGAGGGGACCCAAGAGTTCAGGAGGGACCCACCCAGGACTTCATGGCGGGACCCACCCAGGACTTTCTGAGGGGATCCAGGAGTTCTGAGGGGACCCATTCAGGAGTTCAGAAGGGACCCATTCAATAGTTCAGGACGGGGACCAGGAGTGCCCCAAAGGACCCAGGAGTTCAGGGTGGGACCCAAAAGTTCAGGAGGGACCCACCCAGGAGTTCAGGAGGGACCCACCCAGGACTTCAGGAGGGGACCCATGAGTTCTGAGGGGACCCATTCAGGAGTTCAGGAGGGGGACCAGGAGTGCCCCAAAGGACCCAGGAGGTCAGGAGGGGACCCAGGAGTGCCACAAAGGATCCAGAGTTCAGGAGGGGACCCAAGAGTACTGAGGAGACCCAGGAGTGCCCCAAAGGACCCAGGAGTTCAGGGGTGAAGCCAGGAGTTCTGAGGGGACCCAAGAGTTCCCCAAAGGACCCAAGAGCTTAGGAGGGGACCCAGGAGTGCCCCAAAGTACCCAAGAGTTCGGGAGGGGACCCACCCAGGAGTTCGGGAGGGGACCCACCCAGGAGTTCGGGAGGGGACCCAGCATTGCCCCAAAGGACCCAGGAGTTCAGGGGGGAACCCAAGAGTACTGAGGAGACCCAAGAGTGCCCCTAAGGATCCAGAGTTCAGGAGGGGACCCGCCCAGGAGTTCAGGAGGGGACCCGCCCAGGAGTTCAGGAGGGGACCCGCCCAGGAGTTCAGGAGGGGACCCGCCCAGGAGTTCAGGAGGGGACCGGGAGTTCAGGGAGGGACTGAAGAATTCAGGAGGGGACCGAGGAGGTCAGGGGGTAACCCAGGAGTCCAGGAGCGGACCCAGGAGAGCCCCAAAGGACCCAGGAGTTCAGTGGGGAACCCAGGAGTTCTGAGGAGACCCAAGAGTGCCCCAAAGCACCCAGGAGATCAGGAGGGACCCACCCAGGAGATCAGGAGGGACCCACCCAGGAGATCAGGAGGGACCCACCCAGGAGTTCAGGAGGGGACCCAGCAGTGCCCCAAAGGACCCAGGAGTTCAGGGGGGAACCCAGGAGTGCCCCAAAGGATCCAGAGTTCAGGACGGGACCCAGGAGTGCCCCAAAGGATTCAGGGTTCAGGAGGGGACCCAAGAGTTCAGGAGGGACCCACCCAGGACTTCATGGCGGGACCCACCCAGGACTTTCTGAGGGGATCCAGGAGTTCTGAGGGGACCCATTCAGGAGTTCAGAAGGGACGCATTCAATAGTTCAGGACGGGGACCAGGAGTGCCCCAAAGGACCCAGGAGTTCAGGGTGGGACCCAAAAGTTCAGGAGGGACCCACCCAGGAGTTCAGGAGGGACCCACCCAGGACTTCAGGAGGGGACCCAGGAGTTCTGAGGGGACCCATTCAGGAGTTCAGGACGGGGACCAGGAGTGCCCCAAAGGACCCAGGAGGTCAGGAGGGGACCCAGGAGTGCCCCAAAGGATCCAGAGTTCAGGAGGGGACCCAAGAGTACTGAGGGGACCCAAGAGTTCCCCAAAGGACCCAAGAGCTTAGGAGGGGACCCAGGAGTGCCCCAAAGGATCCAGAGTTCAGGAGGGGACCCAGGAGTGCCCCAAAGGACCCAGGAGGTCAGAGAGGGACCCAGGAGTTCTTAGGGGACCCAAGAGTGCCCCAAACGACACAGGAGGTCAGGAGGGGACCCACCCAGGAGTTCAGGAGGGGACCCAGCAGTGCCCCAAAGGACCCAGGAGTTCAGGGGGGAACCCAGGAGTGCCCCAAAGGATTCAGAGTTCAGGACGGGACCCAGGAGTGCCCCAAAGGATCCAGGGTTCAGGAGGGGACCCAAGAGTTCAGGAGGGACCCACCCAGGACTTCATGGCGGGACCCACCCAGGACTTTCTGAGGGGATCCAGGAGTTCTGAGGGGACCCATTCAGGAGTTCAGAAGGGACCCATTCAATAGTTCAGGACGGGGACCAGGAGTGCCCCAAAGGACCCAGGAGTTCAGGGTGGGACCCAAAAGTTCAGGAGGGACCCACCCAGGAGTTCAGGAGGGACCCACCCAGGACTTCAGGAGGGGACCCATGAGTTCTGAGGGGACCCATTCAGGAGTTCAGGAGGGGGACCAGGAGTGCCCCAAAGGACCCAGGAGGTCAGGAGGGGACCCAGGAGTGCCACAAAGGATCCAGAGTTCAGGAGGGGACCCAAGAGTACTGAGGAGACCCAGGAGTGCCCCAAAGGACCCAGGAGTTCAGGGGTGAAGCCAGGAGTTCTGAGGGGACCCAAGAGTTCCCCAAAGGACCCAAGAGCTTAGGAGGGGACCCAGGAGTGCCCCAAAGGATCCAGAGTTCAGGAGGGGACCCAGGAGTGCCCCAAAGGACCCAGGAGGTCAGAGAGGGAACCAGGAGTTCTTAGGGGACCCAAGAGTGCCCCAAACGACACAGGAGGTCAGGAGGGGACCCACCCAGGGGTTCAGGAGGGGACCCACCCAGGAGTTCAGGAGGGGACCCAGGAGTTCAGGAGGGACCCACCCAGCACTTCGTGGCGGGACCCACCCAGGAGTTCAGGAGTGGACCCATTCAGGAGTTCAGGATTGACCCATTCAGGAGTTTAGGAGGGACCCATTCAATAGTTCAGGAGGGGGACCAGGAGTGCCCCAAGGGACCCAGGAGTTCAGGGTGGGACCCACCCAGGAGTTCAGGAGGGACCCACCCAGGACTTCAGGAGGGGACCCATGAGTTCTGAGGGGACCCATTCAGGAGTTCAGGAGGTGGACCAGGAGTGCCCCAAAGGATCCAGAGTTCAGGAGGGGACCCAGGAATGCCCAAAGGACCCAGGAGTTCAGGGGGGAACCCAGGCGTTCTGAGGGGACCCAGGAGTGCCCCAAAGTACCCAAGAGTTCGGGAGGGGACCCACCCAGGAGTTCGGGAGGGGACCCACCCAGGAGTTCGGGAGGGGACCCAGCATTGCCCCAAAGGACCCAGGAGTTCAGGGGGGAACCCAAGAGTACTGAGGAGACCCAGGAGTGCCCCAAAAAATCCAGAGTTCAGGAGGGGACCCAGGAGTGCCCCAAAGGATCCAGAGTTCAGGAGGGGACCCAGGAGTACCCGAAAGGATCCAGAGTTCAGGAGGGGACTCAAGAGTTCAGGAGTGACCCACCCAGGACTTGAGGAGGGGACCCAGGAGTTCTGAGGGGACCCATTCAGGAGTTCAGGAGGGACCCATTCAGGACTTCAGGAGGGGGACCAGGAGTGCCCCAAAGGACCCAGGAGTTCAGGGTGGGACCCAAAAGTTCAGGAGGGACCCACCAAGGAGCTCATGGCGGGACCCACCCAGGACTTGAGGAGGGGACCCAGGAGTTCTGAGGGGACCCATTCAGGAGTTCAGGAGGGGGACCAGGATTGCCCCAAAGGACCCAGGAGTTCAGTGGGGGAACGAAGAGTTCAGGAGTGGGACCAGGAGTGCCCCAAAGGACCCAGGAATTCAGTGGGGAACCCAGGAGTTCTGAGGGGACCCAAGAGTGCCCCAAAGGACCCAAGTGATCAGGAGGGCACCCAAGTGATCAGGAGGGCACCCAAGTGATCAGGAGGGACCCACCCAGCAGTTCAGGAGGGACCCAACCAGGAGTTCAGGTGGGGACCCAGCAGTGCCCCAAAGGACCCAGGAGTGCCCCAAAGGATCCAGAGTTCAGGAGGGGACCCAGGAGTGCCCCAAAGGATCCAGGGTTCAGGAGGGAACCCAAGAGTTCAGGAGGGACCCACCCAGGACTTCAGGAGGGGACCCACCCAGGACTTCAGGAGGGGACCCACCCAGGACTTCAGGAGGGGACCCATTCAGGAGTTCAGGAGGGGACCCATTCAGGAGTTCAGGAGGGGACCCATTCAGGAGTTCAGGAGGGGACCCATTCAGGAGTTCAGGAGGGGACCCATTCAGGAGTTCAGGAGGGAGACCAAGAGTGCCCCAAAGGACCCAGGAGTTTAGGGTGGGACACAAAAGTTCAGGAGGGACCCACCCAGGACTTCAGGAGGGGACCCATGAGTTCTGAGGGGACCCATTCAGGAGTTCAGGATGGGGACCAGGAGTGCCCCAAAGGATCCAGAGTTCAGGAGGGGACCCAGGAATGCCCCAAAGGACCCAGGAGTTCAGGGGGGAACCCAGGTGTTCTGAGGGGACCCAGGAGTGCCCCAAAGGACCCAGGAGTTTAGTGGTGAAGCCAGGAGTTCTGAGGAGACCCAAGAGTTCCCCAAAGGACCCAAGAGCTTAGGAGGGGACCCAGGAGTGCCCCAAAGGATCCAGAGTTCAGGAGGGGACCCAGGAGTGCCGCAAAGGATCCAGAGTTCAGGAGGGGAACCAGGAGTGCCTGAAAGGATCCAGAGTTCAGGAGGGGACTCAAGAGTTCAGGAGGGACCCACTCAGGACTTCAGGAGGGGACCCAGGAGTTCTGAGGGGACCCATTAAGGAATTCAGGAGGGACCCATTCAGGAGTTCAGGAGGGGGACCAGGAGTGCCCCAAAGGACCCAGGAGTTCAGGGTGGGACCCAAAAGTTAAGGAGGAACCCACCCAGGACTTGAGGAGGGGACCCAGGAGTTCTGAGGGGACCCATTCAGTAGTTCAGGAGGGGGACCAGGAGTGCCCCAAAGGACCCAGGAGTTCAGGAGGGGACCCAAGAGTGCCCCAAAGGATCCAGAGTTCAGGAGGGGACCCGCCCAGGAGTTCAGGAGGGGACCCGCCCAGGAGTTCAGGAGGGGACCCGCCCAGGAGTTCAGGAGGGGACCCGCCCAGGAGTTCAGGAGGGGACCCGCCCAGGAGTTCAGGGAGGGACTGAAGAATTCAGGAGGGGACCTAGGAGTTCAGGAGCGGACCCAGGAGTTCAGGAGAGGACCCAGGAGTTCAGGAGAGGACCCAGGAGTGCCTCAAAGGACCCAGGAGTTCAGTGGGGAACCCAGGAGTTCTGAGGAGACCCAAGAGTGCCCCAAAGGACCCAAGAGATCAGGAGGGCACCCAAGGGATCAGGAGGGACCCACCCGTAGTTCAGGAGGGACCCACCCAGGAGTTCAGGAGGGGACCCAGCAGTGCCCCAAAGGACCCAGGAGTTCAGGGGGGAACCCAGGAGTTCTGAGGGGACCCAAGAGCTTAGAGGGGGACCCAGGAGTGCCCCAAAGGACCCAAGAGTTCAGGAGGGGACCCAAGAGTACCCCAAAGGACCCAGGAGTTCAGTGGGGAACCCAGGAGTTCTGAGGGGATACAAGAGTGACCCAAAGGACCCAAGAGATCAGGAGGGCATCTAGAAGTTCAGGAGAGGACCCACCCAGGAGTTCAGGAGGGGAACCACCCAGGAGTTCAGGAGGAGACCCACCCAGGAGTTCCGGAGGGGACCCAGCAGTGCCCCAAAGGACCCAGGAGTTCAGGGGGGAACCCAGGAGTGCCCCAAAGGATCCAGAGTTCAGGAGGGGACCCAGGAGTGCCCCAAAGGATCCAGAGTTCCGGAGGGGACCCAAGAATTCAGGAGGGACCCACCCAGGACTTCATGGCGGGACCCACCCAGGACTTCAGGAGGGGACCCAGGAGTTCAGGAGGGACCCATTCAGGAGTTCAGGAGGGGACCCAGAAGTGCCCCTAAGGACCCAAGAGTTCAGGAGGGGACCCGCCCAGGAGTTCAGGAGGGACCCGCCCAGGAGTTCAGGAGGGACCCGCCCAGGAGTTCAGGGAGGGACTGAAGAATTCAGAAGGGGACCTAGGAGTTCAGGGGGTAACCCAAGAGTTCAGGAGCGGACCCAGGAATTCAGGAGGGGACCCAGGAGTGCCACAAAGGATCCAGAGTTCAGGAGAGGACCCAGGAATGCCCCAAAGGACCCAGGAATTCAGGGGGGAACCCAGCCATTCTGAGGGAACCCAGGAGAGCCCCAAAGTACCCAGGAGGTCAAGAGGGGACCCACCCAGGAGTTCAAGAGGGGACCCACCCAGGAGTTCGGGAGGGGACCCACCCAGGAGTTCGGGAGGGGACCCAGCAGTGCCCCAAAGGGCCCAAGAGTTCAGGGGGGAACCGAAGAGTACTGAGGAGACCCAGAAGTGCCCCGAGGGACCCAGGAGTTCAGGGGTGAACCCAGGAGTTCTGAGGGGACCCAAGAGTTCCCCAAAGGACCCAAGAGTTCAGGAGGGGACCCAGGAGTGACCCAAAGGATCTAGAGTTCAGGAGGGGACCCAAGAGTTCAGGAGGGGACCCAGGAGTGCCCCAAAGGAACCAGGAGTACAGTGGGGGACCGAAGAGTTCAGGAGGGGGACCAGGAGTGCCCCAAAGGACCCAGGAGTTCAGTGGGGAACCCAGGAGTTCTGAGGGGACCCAAGAGTGCCCCAAAGGACCCAAGTGATCAGGAGGGCAGCCAAGTGATCAGGAGGGCACCCAGGAGTTCAGGAGGGACCCACCCAGGTGTTCAGGAGGGACCCACCCAGGACTTCAGGAGGGGACCCATGAGTTCTGAGGGGACCCACCCAGGACTTCATGGCGGGACCCACCCAGGAGTTCAGGAGGGGACCCATTCAGGAGTTCAGGACAGGGACCAGGAGTGCCCCAAAGGATCCAGAGTTCAGGTGGGGTCCCAGCAGTGCCCCAAAGGACCCAGGAGTGCCCCAAAGGATCCAGGGTTCAGGACGCTACCCAGAAGTTCAGGAGGAACCCACCCAGGACTTCATGGCGGGACCCACCTAGGACTTCAGGAGGGGACCCATTCAGGAGTTCAGGAGGGGACCCATTCAGGAGTTCAGGAGGGGACCCATTCAATAGTTCAGGAGGGAGACCAGGAGTGCCCCAAAGGACCCAGGAGTTTAGGGTGGGACCCAAAAGTTCAGGAGGGACCCACCCAGGAGTTCAGGATGGGACCCATTCAGGAGTTCAGGAGGGGACCCATTCAATAGTTCAGGAGGGAGACCAGGAGTGCCCCAAAGGACCCAGGAGTTTAGGGTGGGACCCAAAAGTTCAGGAGGGACCCACCCAGGAGTTCAGGAGGGACCCACCCAGGACTTCAGGAGGGGACCCATGAGTTCTGAGGGGACCCATTCAGGAGTTCAGGACAGGGACCAGGAGTGCCCCAAAGGATCCAGAGTTCAGGAGGGGACCCAGGAATGCCCCAAAGGACCCAGGAGTTCACGGGGGAACCCAGGCGTTCTGAGGGGACCCAGGAGTGCCCCAAAGGACCCAGGAGTTTAGGGGTGAAGACAGGAGTTCTGAGGGGACCCAAGAGTTCCCCAAAGGACCCAAGATCTTAGGAGGGAACCCAGGAGTGCCCCAAAGGATCCAGAGTTCAGGAGGGGATCCAGGAGTGCCCCAAAGGATCCAGAGTTCAGGAGGGGAACCAGGAGTGCCCGAAAGGATCCAGAGTTCAGGAGGGGACTCAAGAGTTCAGGAGGGACCCACCCAGGACTTCAGGAGGGGACCCAGGAGTTCTGAGGGGACCCATTCAGGAGTTCAGGAGGGACCCATTCAGGAGTTCAGGAGGGGGACCAGGAGTGCCCCAAAGGACCCAGGAGTTCAGGGTGGGACCCAAAAGTTCAGGAGGGACCCACCCAGGACTTCAGGAGGGGACCCATGAGTTCTGAGGGGACCCATTCAGGAGTTCAGGAGGGGGACCAGGAGTGCCCCAAAGGATCCAGAGTTCAGGAGGGGACCCAGGAATGCCCCAAAGGACCCAGGAGTTCAGGGGGGAACCCAGGTGTTCTGAGGGGACCCAGGAGTGCCCCAAAGGACCCAGGAGTTTAGTGGTGAAGCCAGGAGTTCTGAGGGGACCCAAGAGTTCCCCAAAGGACCCAAGAGCTTAGGAGGGGACCCAGGAGTGCCGCAAAGGATCCAGAGTTCAGGAGGGGACCCAGGAGTGCCCCAAAGGATCCAGAGTTCAGGAGGGGAACCAGGAGTGCCTGAAATGATCCAGAGTTCAGGAGGGGACTCAAGAGTTCAGGAGGGACCCACTCAGGACTTCAGGAGGGGACCCAGGAGTTCTGAGGGGACCCATTAAGGAATTCAGGAGGGACCCATTCAGGAGTTCAGGAGGGGGACCAGGAGTGCCCCAAAGGACCCAGGAGTTCAGGGTGGGACCCAAAAGTTCAGGAGGGACCCACCCAGGACTTGAGGAGGGGACCCAGGAGTTCTGAGGGGACCCATTCAGTAGTTCAGGAGGGGGACCAGGAGTGCCCCAAAGGACCCAGGAGTTCAGGAGGGGACCCAAGAGTGCCCCAAAGGATCCAGAGTTCAGGAGGGGACCCGCCCAGGAGTTCAGGAGGGGACCCGCCCAGGAGTTCAGGAGGGGACCCGCCCAGGAGTTCAGGAGGGGACCCGCCCAGGAGTTCAGGAGGGGACCCGCCCAGGAGTTCAGGGAGGGACTGAAGAATTCAGGAGCGGACCCAGGAGTTCAGGAGCGGACCCAGGAGTTCAGGAGAGGACCCAGGAGTTCAGGAGAGGACCCAGGAGTGCCTCAAAGGACCCAGGAGTTCAGTGGGGAACCCAGGAGTTCTGAGGAGACCCAAGAGTGCCCCAAAGGACCCAAGAGATCAGGAGGGCACCCAAGGGATCAGGAGGGACCCACCCCGTAGTTCAGGAGGGACCCACCCAGGAGTTCAGGAGGGGACCCAGCAGTGCCCCAAAGGACCCAGGAGTTCAGGGGGGAACCCAGGAGTTCTGAGGGGACCCAAGAGCTTAGAGGGGGACCCAGGAGTGCCCCAAAGGACCCAAGAGTTCAGGAGGGGACCCAAGAGTACCCCAAAGGACCCAGGAGTTCAGTGGGGAACCCAGGAGTTCTGAGGGGATACAAGAGTGACCCAAAGGACCCAAGAGATCAGGAGGGCATCCAGAAGTTCAGGAGAGGACCCACCCAGGAGTTCAGGAGGGGAACCACCCAGGAGTTCAGGAGGAGACCCACCCAGGAGTTCCGGAGGGGACCCAGCAGTGCCCCAAAGGACCCAGGAGTTCAGGGGGGAACCCAGGAGTGCCCCAAAGGATCCAGAGTTCAGGAGGGGACCCAGGAGTGCCCCAAAGGATCCAGAGTTCCGGAGGGGACCCAAGAATTCAGGAGGGACCCACCCAGGACTTCATGGCGGGACCCACCCAGGACTTCAGGAGGGGACCCAGGAGTTCAGGAGGGACCCATTCAGGAGTTCAGGAGGGGACCCAGAAGTGCCCCTAAGGACCCAAGAGTTCAGGAGGGGACCCGCCCAGGAGTTCAGGAGGGACCCACCCAGGAGTTCAGGAGGGACCCGCCCAGGAGTTCAGGGAGGGACTGAAGAATTCAGAAGGGGACCTAGGAGTTCAGGGGGTAACCCAAGAGTTCAGGAGCGGACCCAGGAATTCAGGAGGGGACCCAGGAGTGCCACAAAGGATCCAGAGTTCAGGAGAGGACCCAGGAATGCCCCAAAGGACCCAGGAATTCAGGGGGGAACCCAGCCATTCTGAGGGAACCCAGGAGAGCCCCAAAGTACCCAGGAGTTCAAGAGGGGACCCACCCAGGAGTTCAAGAGGGGACCCACCCAGGAGTTCGGGAGGGGACCCACCCAGGAGTTCGGGAGGGGACCCAGCAGTGCCCCAAAGGGCCCAAGAGTTCAGGGGGGAACCCAAGAGTACTGAGGAGACCCAGAAGTGCCCCGAGGGACCCAGGAGTTCAGGGGTGAACCCAGGAGTTCTGAGGGGACCCAAGAGTTCCCCAAAGGACCCAAGAGTTCAGGAGGGGACCCAGGAGTGACCCAAAGGATCTAGAGTTCAGGAGGGGACCCAAGAGTTCAGGAGGGGACCCAGGAGTGCCCCAAAGGAACCAGGAGTACAGTGGGGGACCGAAGAGTTCAGGAGGGGGACCAGGAGTGCCCCAAAGGACCCAGGAGTTCAGTGGGGAACCCAGGAGTTCTGAGGGGACCCAAGAGTGCCCCAAAGGACCCAAGTGATCAGGAGGGCAGCCAAGTGATCAGGAGGGCACCCAGGAGTTCAGGAGGGACCCACCCAGGTGTTCAGGAGGGACCCACCCAGGACTTCAGGAGGGGACCCATGAGTTCTGAGGGGACCCACCCAGGACTTCATGGCGGGACCCACCCAGGAGTTCAGGAGGGGACCCATTCAGGAGTTCAGGACAGGGACCAGGAGTGCCCCAAAGGATCCAGAGTTCAGGTGGGGTCCCAGCAGTGCCCCAAAGGACCCAGGAGTGCCCCAAAGGATCCAGGGTTCAGGACGCTACCCAGGACTTCATGGCGGGACCCACCCAGGACTTCAGGAGGGGACCCATTCAGGAGTTCAGGAGGGGACCCATTCAATAGTTCAGGAGGGAGACCAGGAGTGCCCCAAAGGACCCAGGAGTTTAGGGTGGGACCCAAAAGTTCAGGAGGGACCCACCCAGGAGTTCAGGATGGGACCCATTCAGGAGTTCAGGAGGGGACCCATTCAATAGTTCAGGAGGGAGACCAGGAGTGCCCCAAAGGACCCAGGAGTTTAGGGTGGGACCCAAAAGTTCAGGAGGGACCCACCCAGGAGTTCAGGAGGGACCCACCCAGGACTTCAGGAGGGGACCCATGAGTTCTGAGGGGACCCATTCAGGAGTTCAGGACAGGGACCAGGAGTGCCCCAAAGGATCCAGAGTTCAGGAGGGGACCCAGGAATGCCCCAAAGGACCCAGGAGTTCACGGGGGAACCCAGGCGTTCTGAGGGGACCCAGGAGTGCCCCAAAGGACCCAGGAGTTTAGGGGTGAAGCCAGGAGTTCTGAGGGGACCCAAGAGTTCCCCAAAGGACCCAAGATCTTAGGAGGGAACCCAGGAGTGCCCCAAAGGATCCAGAGTTCAGGAGGGGATCCAGGAGTGCCCCAAAGGATCCAGAGTTCAGGAGGGGAACCAGGAGTGCCCGAAAGGATCCAGAGTTCAGGAGGGGACTCAAGAGTTCAGGAGGGACCCACCCAGGACTTCAGGAGGGGACCCAGGAGTTCTGAGGGGACCCATTCAGGAGTTCAGGAGGGACCCATTCAGGAGTTCAGGAGGGGGACCAGGAGTGCCCCAAAGGACCCAGGAGTTCAGGGTGGGACCCAAAAGTTCAGGAGGGACCCACCCAGGACTTCAGGAGGGGACCCATGAGTTCTGAGGGGACCCATTCAGGAGTTCAGGAGGGGGACCAGGAGTGCCCCAAAGGATCCAGAGTTCAGGAGGGGACCCAGGAATGCCCCAAAGGACCCAGGAGTTCAGGGGGGAACCCAGGTGTTCTGAGGGGACCCAGGAGTGCCCCAAAGGACCCAGGAGTTTAGTGGTGAAGCCAGGAGTTCTGAGGGGACCCAAGAGTTCCCCAAAGGACCCAAGAGCTTAGGAGGGGACCCAGGAGTGCCCCAAAGGATCCAGAGTTCAGGAGGGGACCCAGGAGTGCCCCAAAGGATCCAGAGTTCAGGAGGGGAACCAGGAGTGCCTGAAATGATCCAGAGTTCAGGAGGGGACTCAAGAGTTCAGGAGGGACCCACTCAGGACTTCAGTAGGGGACCCAGGAGTTCTGAGGGGACCCATTAAGGAATTCAGGAGGGACCCATTCAGGAGTTCAGGAGGGGGACCAGGAGTGCCCCAAAGGACCCAGGAGTTCAGGGTGGGACCCAAAAGTTCAGGAGGGACCCACCCAGGACTTGAGGAGGGGACCCAGGAGTTCTGAGGGGACCCATTCAGTAGTTCAGGAGGGGGACCAGGAGTGCCCCAAAGGACCCAGGAGTTCAGGAGGGGACCCAAGAGTGCCCCAAAGGATCCAGAGTTCAGGAGGGGACCCGCCCAGGAGTTCAGGAGGGGACCCGCCCAGGAGTTCAGGAGGGGACCCGCCCAGGAGTTCAGGAGGGGACCCGCCCGGGAGTGCAGGGAGGGACTGAAGAATTCAGGAGTGGACCCAGGAGTTCAGGAGTGGACCCAGGAGTTCAGGAGTGGACCCAGGAGTTCAGGAGTGGACCCAGGAGTTCAGGAGTGGACCCAGGAGTTCAGGAGAGGACCCAGGAGTGCCTCAAAGGACCCAGGAGTGCCTCAAAGGACCCAGGAGTTCAGTGGGGAACCCAGGAGTTCTGAGGAGACCCAAGAGTGCCCCAAAGGACCCAAGAGATCAGGAGGGCACCCAGAAGTTCAGGAGCGGACCCACCCAGGAGTTCAGGAGGGGAACCACCCAGGAGTTCAGGAGGGGACCCAGCAGTGCCCCAAAGGACCCAGGAGTTCAGGGGGGAACCCAGGAGTTCTGAGGGGACACAAGAGTGACCCAAAGGACCCAAGAGATCAGGAGGGCACCCAGAAGTTCAGGAGAGGACCCACCCAGGAGTTCAGGAGGGGAACCACCCAGGAGTTCAGGAGGAGACCCACCCAGGAGTTCAGGAGGGGACCCAGCAGTGCCCCAAAGGACCCAGGAGTTCAGGGGGGAACCCAGGAGTGCCCCAAAGGATCCAGAGTTCAGGAGGGGACCCAGGAGTGCCCCAAAGGATCCAGAGTTCCGGAGGGGACCCAAGAATTCAGGAGGGACCCACCCAGGACTTCATGGCGGGACCCACCCAGGACTTCAGGAAGGGACCCAGGAGTTCAGGAGGGACCCAT
Organism: Patagioenas fasciata; assembly: GCF_037038585.1. Taxonomy (NCBI): domain Eukaryota; kingdom Metazoa; phylum Chordata; class Aves; order Columbiformes; family Columbidae; genus Patagioenas; species Patagioenas fasciata. The sequence continues at coordinate 24,354,189 of NC_092529.1, forward strand.
TCAGGAGTTCAGGAGGGGACCCAGAAGTGCCCCAAAGGACCCAGGAGTTCAGGAGGGGACCCGCCCAGGAGTTCAGGAGGGACACGCCCAGGAGTTCAGGAGGGACCCGCCCAGGAGTTCAGGGAGGGACTGAAGAATTCAGGAGGGGACCTAGGAGTTCAGGGGGTAACCCAAGAGTTCAGGAGCGGACCCAGGAATTCAGGAGGGGACCCAGGAGTGCCACAAAGGATCCAGAGTTCAGGAGAGGACCCAGGAATGCCCCAAAGGACCCAGGAGTTCAGGGGGGAACCCAGCCATTCTGAGGGAACCCAGGAGAGCCCCAAAGTACCCAGGAGGTCAAGAGGGGACCCACCCAGGAGTTCAAGAGGGGACCCACCCAGGAGTTCGGGAGGGGACCCACCCAGGAGTTCGGGAGGGGACCCAGCAGTGCCCCAAAGGGCCCAAGAGTTCAGGGGGGAACCCAAGAGTACTGAGGAGACCCAGAAGTGCCCCGAGGGACCCAGGAGTTCAGGGGTGAACCCAGGAGTTCTGAGGGGACCCAAGAGTTCCCCAAAGGACCCAAGAGCTTAGGAGGGGACCCAGGAGTGACCCAAAGGATCCAGAGTTCAGGAGGGGACCCAAGAGTTCAGGAGGGGACCCAGGAGTGCCCCAAAGGAACCAGGAGTACAGTGGGGGACTGAAGAGTTCAGGAGGGGGACCAGGAGTGCCCCAAAGGACCCAGGAGTTCAGTGGGGAACCCAGGAGTTCTGAGGGGACCCAAGAGTGCCCCAAAGGACCCAAGTGATCAGGAGGGCACCCAAGTGATCAGGAGGGCACCCCGGAGTTCAGGAGGGACCCACCCAGGTGTTCAGGAGGGACCCACCCAGGACTTCAGGAGGGGACCCATGAGTTCTGAGGGGACCCACCCAGGACTTCATGGCGACCCACCCAGGAGTTCAGGAGGGGACCCATTCAGGAGTTCAGGACAGGGACCAGGAGTGCCCCAAAGGATCCAGAGTTCAGGTGGGGTCCCAGCAGTGCCCCAAAGGACCCAGGAGTGCCCCAAAGGATCCAGGGTTCAGGAGGGGACGCAAGAGTTCAGGAGGGACCCACCCAGGACTTCATGGCGGGACCCACCCAGGACTTCATGGCGGGATCCACCCAGGAGTTCAGGAGGGGACCCATTCAGGAGTTCAGGAGAGGACCCATTCAGGAGTTCAGGAGGGGACCCATTCAATAGTTCAGGAGGGAGACCAGGAGTGCCCCACAGGACCCAGGAGTTTAGGGTGGGACCCAAAAGTTCAGGAGGGACCCACCCAGGAGTTCAGGAGGGACCCACCCAGGACTTCAGGAGGGGACCCATGAGTTCTGAGGGGACCCATTCAGGAGTTCAGGACAGGGACCAGGAGTGCCCCAAAGGATCCAGAGTTCAGGAGGGGACCCAGGAATGCCCCAAAGGACCCAGGAGTTCAGGGGGGAACCCAGGTGTTCTGAGGGGACCCAGGAGTGCCCCAAAGGACCCAGGAGTTTAGGGGTGAAGCCAGGAGTTCTGAGAGGACCCAAGAGTTCCCCAAAGGACCCAAGAGCTTAGGAGGGGACCCAGGAGTGCCCCAAAGGATCCAGAGTTCAGGAGGGGATCCAGGAGTGCCCCAAAGGATCCAGAGTTCAGGAGGGGAACCAGGAGTGCCCGAAAGGATCCAGAGTTCAGGAGGGGACTTAAGAGTTCAGGAGGGACCAACCCAGGACTTCAGGAGGGGACCCAGGAGTTCTGAGGGGACCCATTCAGGAGTTCAGGAGGGACCCATTCAGGAGTTCAGGAGGGGGACCAGGAGTGCCCCAAAGGATCCAGGAGTTCAGGGTGGGACCCAAAAGTTCAGGAGGGACCCACCCAGGACCTGAGGAGGGGACCCAGGAGTTCTGAGGGGACCCATTCAGGAGTTCAGGAGGGGGACCAGGAGTGCTTCAAAGTATCCAGAGTTCAGGAGGGGACCCAAGAGTTCAGGAGGGGACCCAAGAGTGCCCCAAAGGATCCAGGAGTTCAGTGGGGGACCGAAGAGTTCAGGAGGGGGACCAGGAGTGCCCCAAAGGACCCAGGAGTTCAGTGGGGAACCCAGGAGTTCTGAGGGCACCCAAGAGTTCAGGAGGGCAACCAAGTGATCAGGAGGGCACCCAAGTGATCAGGAGGGACCCACCCAGGAGTTCAGGAGGGACCCACCCAGGAGTTCAGGAGGGGACACAGCAGTGCCCCAAAGGACCCAGGAGTTCAGGGGGGAACCCAGGAGTGCCCCAAAGGATCCAGAGTTCAGGACAGGACCCAGGAGTGCCCCAAAGGATTCAGGGTTCAGGAGGGGACCCAAGAGTTCAGGAGGGACCCACCCAGGACTTCATGGCGGGACCCACCCAGGACTTTCTGAGGGGATCCAGGAGTTCTGAGGGGACCCATTCAGGAGTTCAGAAGGGACCCATTCAATAGTTCAGGACGGGGACCAGGAGTGCCCCAAAGGACCCAGGAGTTCAGGGTGGGACCCAAAAGTTCAGGAGGGACCCACCCAGGAGTTCAGGAGGGACCCACCCATGACTTCAGGAGGGGACCCATGAGTTCTGAGGGGACCCATTCAGGAGTTCAGGAGGGGGACCAGGAGTGCCCCAAAGGACCCAGGAGGTCAGGAGGGGACCCAAGAGTGCCCCAAAGGATCCAGAGTTCAGGAGGGGACCCAGGAGTGCCCCAAAGGACCCAGGAGGTCAGAGAGGGACCCAGGAGTTCTTAGGGGAACCAAGAGTGCCCCAAACGACACAGGAGGTCAGGAGGGGACCCACCCAGGACTGCAGGAGGGGACCCACCCAGGACTTCAGGAGGGGACCCACCCAGGACTTCAGGAGGGGACCCAGGAGTTCAGGAGGGACCCACCCAGCACTTCATGGCGGGACCCACCCAGGACTTCAGGAGTGGACCCATTCAGGATTTCAGGAGGGACCCATTCAGGAGTTTAGGAGGGACCCATTCAATAGTTCAGGAGGGGGACCAGGAGTGCCCCAAAGGATCCAGAGTTCAGGAGGGGACCCAGGAGTACCCGAAAGGATGCAGAGTTCAGGAGGGGACCCGCCCGGGAGTTCAGGAGTGACCCACCCAGGACTTCAGGAGGGGACCCAGGAGTTCTGAGGGGACCCATTCAGGAGTTCAGGAGGGGGACCAGGAGTGCCCCAAAGGACCCAGGAGTTCAGGAGGGGACCCAAGAGTGCCCCTAAGGATCCAGAGTTCAGGAGGGGACCCGCCCAGGAGTTCAGGAGGGGACCCGCCCAGGAGTTCAGGAGGGGACCCGCCCAGGAGTTCAGGAGGGGACCCGCCCAGGAGTTCAGGAGGGGACCGGGAGTTCAGGGAGGGACAGAAGAATTCAGGAGGGGACCTAGGAGTTCAGGGGGTAACCCAGGAGTTCAGGAGCGGACCCAGGAGAGCCCCAAAGGACCCAGGAGTTCAGTGGGGAACCCAGGAGTTCTGAGGAGATCCAAGAGTGCCCCAAGGGACCCAGGAGATCAGGAGGGACCCACCCAGGAGATCAGGAGGGACCCACCCAGGAGATCAGGAGGGACCCACCCAGGAGATCAGGAGGGACCCACCCAGGAGATCAGGAGGGACCCACCCAGGAGTTCAGGAGGGGACCCAGCAGTGCCCCAAAGGACCCAGGAGTTCAGGGGGGAACCCAGGAGTGCCCCAAAGGATCCAGAGTTCAGGACGGGACCCAGGAGTGCCCCAAAGGATCCAGGGTTCAGGAGGGGACCCAAGAGTTCAGGAGGGACCCACCCAGGACTTCATGGCGGGACCCACCCAGGACTTTCTGAGGGGATCCAGGAGTTCTGAGGGGACCCATTCAGGAGTTCAGAAGGGACCCATTCAATAGTTCAGGACGGGGACCAGGAGTGCCCCAAAGGACCCAGGAGTTCAGGGTGGAACCCAAAAGTTCAGGAGGGACCCACCCAGGAGTTCAGGAGGGACCCACCCAGGACTTCAGGAGGGGACCCATGAGTTCTGAGGGGACCCATTCAGGAGTTCAGGAGGGGGACCAGGAGTGCCCCAAAGGACCCAGCAGGTCAGGAGGGGACCCAGGAGTGCCCCAAAGGATCCAGAGTTCAGGAGGGGACCCAAGAGTACTGAGGAGACCCAGGAGTGCCCCAAAGGACCCAGGAGTTCAGGAGGGGACCCAGGAGTGCCCCAAAGGATCCAGAGTTCAGGAGGGGACCCAGGAGTGCCCCAAAGGACCCAGGAGGTCAGAGAGGGACCCAGGAGTTCTTAGGGGACCCAAGAGTGCCCCAAACGACACAGGAGGTCAGGAGGGGACCCACCCAGGAGTTCAGGAGGGGACCCAGCAGTGCCCCAAAGGACCCAGGAGTTCAGGGGGGAACCCAGGAGTGCCCCAAAGGATCCAGAGTTCAGGACAGGACCCAGGAGTGCCCCAAAGGATCCAGGGTTCAGAAGGGGACCCAAGAGTTCAGGAGGGACCCACCCAGGAGTTCATGGCGGGACCCACCCAGGACTTTCTGAGGGGATCCAGGAGTTCTGAGGGGACCCATTCAGGAGTTCAGGAGGGGGACCAGGAGTGCCCCAAAGGATCCAGAGTTCAGGAGGGGACCCAAGAGTACTGAGGAGACCCAGGAGTGCCCCAAAGGACCCAGGAGTTCAGGGGTGAACCCAGGAGTTCTGAGGGGACCCAAGAGTTACCCAAAGGACCCAAGAGCTTAGGAGGGGACCCAGGAGTGCCCCAAAGGATCCAGAGTTCAGGAGGGGACCCAGGAGTGCCCCAAAGGACCCAGGAGGTCAGAGAGGGACCCAGGAGTTCTTAGGGGACCCAAGAGTGCCCCAAACGACACAGGAGGTCAGGAGGGGACCCACCCAGGGGTTCAGGAGGGGACCCACCCAGGAGTTCAGGAGGGGACCCAGGAGTTCAGGAGGGACCCACCCAGCACTTCGTGGTGGGACCCACCCAGGAGTTCAGGAGTGGACCCATTCAGGAGTTCAGGATTGACCCATTCAGGAGTTTAGGAGGGACCCATTCAATAGTTCAGGAGGGGGACCAGGAGTGCCCCAAGGGACCCAGGAGTTCAGGGTGGGGCCCACCCAGGAGTTCAGGAGGGACCCACCCAGGACTTCAGGAGGGGACCCATGAGTTCTGAGGGGACCCATTCAGGAGTTCAGGAGGGGGACCAGGAGTGCCCCAAAGGATCCAGAGTTCAGGAGGGGACCCAGCAGTGCCCCAAAGGACCCAAGAGTTCAGGGGGGTACCCAGGAGTGCCCCAAAGGATCCAGAGTTCAGGAGTGGACCCAGGAGTGCCCCAAAGGATCCAGAGTTCAGGAGGGGACACAAGAGTTCAGGAGGGACCCACCCAGGACTTCAGGATGGACCCGTGCAGGAGTTCAGGAGGGACCCATTCATGAGTTTAGGAGGGGGACCAGGAGTGCCCCAAAGGACCCAGGAGTTCAGGGTGGGACCCAAAAGTTCAGCAGGGCCCCACCCAGGAGTTCATGGCGGGACCCACCCAGGACTTGAGGAGGGGACCCAGGAGTTCTGTGGGGACCCATTCAGGAGTTCTGGAGGGGGACCAGGAGTGCCCCAAAGGAGCCAGGAGTTCAGGAGGGGACCCAAGAGTGCCCCAAAGGACCCAGGGGTTCAGGAGGGGACCCAAGAGTGCCCCAAAGGACCCAGGGGTTCAGGAGGGGACCCAAGAGTGCCCCAAAGGATCCAGAGTTCAGGAGGGGACCCGCCCGGGAGTTCAGGAGGGGACCCGCCCAGGAGTTCAGGAGGGGACCCGGAGTTCAGGGAGGGACTGAAGAATTCAGGAGCGGACCCAGGAGTTCAGGAGCGGACCCAGGAGTTCAGGAGCGGACCCAGGAGTGCCCCAAAGGACCCAGGAGTTCAGTGGGGAAGCCAGGAGTTCTGAGGAGACCCAAGAGTGCCCCAAAAAACCCAAGAGATCAGGAGGGCACCCAAGAGATCAGGAGGGCACCCAAGAGATCAGGAGGGCACCCAAGAGATCAGGAGGGACCCACCCAGGAGTTCAGGAGGGACCCACCCAGGAGTTCAGGAGGGACCCACCCAGGAGTTTAGGAGGGACCCACCCAGGAGTTCAGGAGGGGACCCAAGAGTGCCCCAAAGGATCCAGAGTTCAGGAGGGGACCCGCCCAGGAGTTCAGGAGGGGACCCGCCCAGGAGTTCAGGAGGGGACCCGCCCAGGAGTTCAGGAGGGGACCCGCCCAGGAGTTCAGGGAGGGACCGAAAAATTCAGAAGGGGACCCAGGATTTCAGGCGGTAATCCAGGAGTTCAGGAGGGGACCCGCCCAGGAGTTCAGGGAGGGACTGAAAAATTCAGAAGGGGACCCAGGAGTTCAGGCGGTAATCCAGGAGTTCAGGAGCGGACCCAGGAATTCTGGAGAGGACACAGGAGTGCCCCAAAGGACCCAGGAGTTCAGTGGGGAACCCAGGAGTACTGAGGAGACCCAAGAGTGCCACAAAGGACCCAAGAGATCAGAAGGGCACCCAAGAGATCAGGAGGGCACCCAAGAGATCAGGAGGGACCCACCCAGGAGTTCAGGAGGGACCCACCCAGGACTTCAGGAAGGGACCCATGAGTTCTGAGGGGACCCATTCAGGAGTTCAGGAGGGGGACCAGGAGTGCCTCAAAGGACCCAGGAGTTCAGGAGGGGACCCATGAGTTCTGAGGGGACCCATTCAGGAGTTCAGGAGGGGGACCAGGAGTGCCTCAAAGGACCCAGGAGTTCCGGAGGGGACCCACCCAGGAGTTCCGGAGGGGACCCACCCAGGAGTTCCGGAGGGGACCCACCCAGGAGTTCGGGAGGGGACCCACCCAGGAGTTCCGGAGGGGACCCAGCAGTGCCCCAAAGGACCCAGGAGTTCAGGGGGGAACCCAGGAGTTCTGAGGGGATGCAAGAGTTCCCCAAAGGACCCAAGAGCTTAGGAGGGGACCCAGGAGTGCCCCAAAGGATCCAGAGTTCAGGAGGGGACCCAGGAGTGCTCCAAAGGACCCAGGAGGTCAGAGGGGGACCCAGGAGTTCTTAGGGGACCCAAGAGTGCCCCAAAGGACCCAGGAGGTCAGGAGGGTACCCACCCAGGAGTTCAGGAGGGGACCCACCCAGGAGTTCAGGAGGGGACCTAGCAGTGCCCCAAAGGACCCAAGAGTTCAGGGGGGAACCCAGGAGTGCTGCAAAGGATCCAGAGTTCAGGAGTGGACCCAGGAGTGCCCCAAAGGATCCAGAGTTCAGGAGGGGACGCAAGAGTTCAGGAGGGACCCACCCAGGACTTCAGGAGGGACCCATTCAGGAGTTCAGGAGGGACCCATTCATGAGTTCAGGAGGGGGACCAGGAGTGCCCCAAAGGACCCAGGAGTTCAGGGTGGGACCCAAAAGTTCAGCAGGGCCCCACCCAGGAGTTCATGGCGGGACCCACCCAGGACTTGAGGAGGGGACCCAGGAGTTCTGTGGGGACCCATTCAGGAGTTCCGGAGGGGGACCAGGAGTGCTCCAAAAGACCCAGGAGTTCAGAAGGGGACCCAAGAGTGCCCCAAAGGATCCAGAGTTCAGGAGGGGACCCGCCCAGGAGTTCAGGAGGGGACCCGCCCAGGAGTTCAAGAGGGGACCCGCCCAGGAGATCAGGAGGGGACCCGCCCAGGAGTTCAGGGACGGACTGAAAAATTCAGAATGGGACCCAGGAGTTCAGGGGGTAATCCAGGAGTTCAGGAGCGGACCCAGGAGTGCCCCAAAGGACCCAAGAGATCAGGAGGGCACCCAAGAGATCAGGAGGGACCCACCCAGGAGTTAAGGAGGGACCCACCCAGGAGTTCAGGAGGGGACCCAGCAGTGCCCCAAAGGACCCAGGAGTTCAGGGGAGAACCCAGGAGTGCCCCAAAGGATCCAGAGTTCAGGAGGGGACCCAGGAGGGCCCCAAAGGATCCAGGGTTCAGGAGGGGACCCAAGAGTTCAGGAGGGACCCACCCAGGACTTCATGGCGGGACCCACCCAGGACTTCAGGAGGGGACCCATTCAGGAGTTCAGGAGGGACCCATTCAATAGTTCAGGAGGAGGACCAGGAGTGCCCCAAAGGACCCAGGAGTTCAGGGTGGGACCCAGAAGTTCAGGAGGGACCCACCCAGGAGTTCAGGAGGGACCCACCCAGGAGATCAGGAGGGACCCACCCAGGAGTTCAGGAGGGACCCACCCAGGAGTTCAGGAGGGGACCCAGCAGTGCCCCAAAGGACCCAGGAGTTCAGGGGGGAACCCAGGAGTGCCCCAAAGGATCCAGAGTTCAGGACGGGACCCAGGAGTGCCCCAAAGGATCCAGGGTTCAGGAGGAGACCCAAGAGTTCAGGAGGGACCCACCCAGGACTTCATGGCGGGACCCACCCAGGACTTTCTGAGGGGATCCAGGAGTTCTGAGGGGACCCATTCAGGAGTTCAGAAGGGACCCATTCAATAGTTCAGGACGGGGACCAGGAGTGCCCCAAAGGACCCAGGAGTTCAGGGTGGGACCCAAAAGTTCAGGAGGGACCCACCCAGGAGTTCAGGAGGGACCCACCCAGGACTTCAGGAGGGGACCCAGGAGTTCTGAGGGGACCCATTCAGGAGTTCAGCAGGGGGACCAGGAGTGCCCCAAAGGACCCAGGAGTTCAGGAGGGGACGCAGGAGTGCCCCAAAGGATCCAGAGTTCAGGAGGTGAACCAAGAGTACTGAGGAGACCCAGGAGTGCCCCAAAGGACCCAGGAGTTCAGGGGTGAACCCAGGAGTTCTGAGGGGACCCAAGAGTTCCCCAAAAGACCCAAGAGCTTAGGAGGGGACCCAGGAGTGCCCCAAAGGATCCAGAGTTCAGGAGGGGACCCAGGAGTGCCCCAAAGGACCCAGGAGGTCAGAGAGGGACCCAGGAGTTCTTAGGGGACCCAAGAGTGCCCCAAACGACACAGGAGGTCAGGAGGGGACCCACCCAGGAGTTCAGGAGGGGACGCACCCAGGAGTTCAGGAGCGGACCCAGCAGTGCCCCAAAGGACCCAAGAGTTCAGGGGGGTACCCAGGAGTGCCCCAAAGGATCCAGAGTTCAGGAGTGGACCCAGGAGTGCCCCAAAGGATCCAGAGTTCAGGAGGGGACACAAGAGTTCAGGAGGGACCCACCCAGGACTTCAGGATGGACCCATGCAGGAGTTCAGGAGGGACCCATTCATGAGTTCAGGAGGGGGACCAGGAGTGCCCCAAAGGACCCAGGAGTTCAGGGTGGGACCCAAAAGTTCAGCAGGGCGCCACCCAGGAGTTCATGGCGGGACCCACCCAGGACTTGAGGAGGGGACGCATGAGTTCTGAGGGGACCCATTCAGGAGTTCAGGAGGGGGACCAGGAGTGCCTCAAAGAACCCAGGAGTTCAGGAGGGGACCCAGGAGTGCCCCAAAGGATCCAGAGTTCAGGAGGGAACACAGGAATGCCCCAAAGGACCCAGGAGTTCAGGGGGGAACCCAGGCGTCCTGAGGGGACCCAGGAGTGCCCCAAAGGACCCAGGAGTTCAGTGGGAAACCCACGAGTTATGAGGGAACCCAAGAGTGCCCCAAAGGACCCAGGAGTTCAGGAGGGGACCCACCCAGGAGTTCAGGAGGGGACCTACCCAGGAGTTCAGGAGGGGACCCACCCAGGAGTTCAGGAGGGGACCCAGCAGTGCCCCAAAGGACCCAGGAGTTCAGGGGGGAACCCAGGAGTGCCCCAAAGGATCCAGAGTTCAGGAGGGGACCCGCCCAGGACTTCAAGGAGGGGACCCGCCCAGGAGTTCAGGAGGGGACCCGGAGTTCAGGGAGGGACTGAAATATTCAGAAGGGGACCCAGGAGTTCAGGGGGTAACCCAGGAGTTCAGGAGTGGACCCAGCAGTACAGGAGAGGACCCAGGAGTGCCCCAAAGGACCCAGGAGTTCAGTGGGGAACCCAGGAGTTCTGAGGAGACCCAAGAGTGCCACAAAGGACCCAAGAGATCAGGAGGGCACCCAAGAGATCAGGAGGGACCCACCCAGGAGTTCTGGAGGGGACCCAGCAGTTCCCCAAAGGACCCAGGAGTTCAGGGGGGAACCCAGGAGTGCCCCAAAGGATCCAGAGTTCAGGACAGGACCCAGGAGTGCCCCAAAGGATCCAGGGTTCAGGAGGGGACCCAAGAGTTCAGGAGGGACCCACCCAGGACTTCATGGCGGGACCCACCCAGGACTTCAGGAGGGGACCCAGGAGTTCTGAGGGGACCCATTGAGGAGTTCAGGAGGGACCCATTCAATAGTTCAGGAGGAGGACCAGGAGTGCCCCAAAGGACCCAGGAGTTCAGGGTGGGACCCACAAGTTCAGGAGGGACGCACCCAGGACTTCAGGAAGGGACCCATGAGTTCTGAGGGGACCCACCCAGGAGTTCAGGAGGGGACCCAGCAGTGCCCCAAAGGACCCAGGAGTTCAGGGGTGAACCCAGGAGTTCTGAGGGGCCCCAGAGTTCCCCAAAGGACCCAAGAGCTTAGGAGGGGACCCAGGAGTGCCCCAAAAGATCCAGAGTTCAGGAGGGGACCCAGGAGGTCAGAGAGGGACCCAGGAGTTCTTAGGGGACCCAAGAGTGCCCCAAACGACACAGGAGGTCAGGAGGGGACCCACCCAGGAGTTCAGGAGGGGACCCACCCAGGAGTTCAGGAGGGGACCCAGCAGTGCCCCAAAGGACCCAAGAGTTCAGGGGGGTACCCAGGAGTGCCCCAAAGGATCCAGAGTTCAGGAGTGGACCCAGGAGTGCCCCCAAGGATCCAGAGTTCAGGAGGGGACACAAGAGTTCAGGAGGGACCCACCCAGGACTTCAGGATGGACCCATGCAGGAGTTCAGGAGGGACCCATTCATGAGTTCAGGAGGGGGACCAGGAGTGCCCCAAAGGACCTAGGAGTTCAGGTTGGGACCCAAAAGTTCAGCAGGGCGCCACCCAGGAGTTCATGGCGGGACCCACCCAGGACTTGAGGAGGGGACCCAGGAGTTCTGTGGGGACCCATTCAGGAGTTCCGGAGGGGGACCAGGAGTGCCCCAAAGGTCCCAGGAGTTCAGGAGGGGACCCAAGTGTGCCCCAAAAAACCCAGGAGTTCAGGAGGGGACCCAAGAGTGCCCCAAAGGATCCAGAGTTCAGGAGGGGACCCGCCCAGGAGTTCAGGAGGGGACCCGCCCAGGAGTTCAGGAGGGGACCCGCCCAGGAGTTCAGGAGGGGACCCGCCCAGGAGTTCAGGAGGGGACCCGCCCAGGAGTTCAGGAGGGGACCCGCCCAGGAGTTCAGGAGGGGACCCGCCCAGGAGTTCAGGAGGGGTCCCGGAGTTCAGGGAGGGACTGAGGAATTCAGGAGGGGACCCAGGAGTTCAGGAGCGGACCCAGGAGTTCAGGAGCGGACCCAGGAGTGCCCCAAAGGAACGAGGAGTTCAGTGGGGAACCCAGGAGTTCTGAGGAGACCCAAGAGTGCCCCAAAGGACCCAAGAGATCAAGAGGGCACCCAGGAGTTCAGGAGGGCACCCAGGAGTTCAGGAGGGACCCACCCAGGAGTTCAGGAGGGACCCACCCAGGAGTTCAGGAGGGACCCACCCAGGAGTTCAGGAGGGACCCATTCATGAGTTCAGGAGGGGGACCAGGAGTGCCCCAAAGGACCCAGGAGTTCAGGGTGGGACCCAAAAGTTCAGCAGGGCCCCACCCAGGAGTTCATGGCGGGACCCACCCAGGACTTGAGGAGGGGACCCAGGAGTTCTGAGGGGAACCATTTAGGAGTTCCGGAGGGGGACCAGGAGTGCCCCAAAAGACCCAGGAGTTCAGGAGGGGACCCAAGAGTGCCCCAAAGGATCCAGAGTTCAGGAGGGGACCCGCCCAGGAGTTCAGGAGGGGACCCGCCCAGGAGTTCAGGAGGGTACCCGGAGTTCAGGGAGGGACTGAAAAATTCATAAGGGGACCCAGGAGTTCAGGGGGTAATCCAGGAGTTCAGGAGCGGACCCAGGAGTGCCCCAAAGGACCCAGGAGTTCAGTGGGGAACCCAGGAGTTCTGAGGAGACCCAAGAGTGCCACAAAGGACCCAAGAGATCAGGAGGGCACCCAAGAGATCAGGAGGGACCCACCCAGGAGTTCAGGAGGGGACCCACCCAGGAGTTCAGGAGGGGACCCAGCAGTGCCCCAAAGGACCCAAGAGTTCAGGGGGGTACCCAGGAGTGCCCCAAAGGATCCAGAGTTCAGGAGTGGACCCAGGAGTGCCCCCAAGGATCCAGAGTTCAGGAGGGGACACAAGAGTTCAGGAGGGACCCACCCAGGACTTCATGGCGGGACCCACCCAGGACTTCAGGAGGGGACCCAGGAGTTCTGAGGGGACCCATTCAGGAGTTCAGGAGGGACCCATTCAATAGTTCAGGAGGAGGACCAGGAGTGCCCCAAAGGACCCAGGAGTTCAGGGTGGGACCCACAAGTTCAGGAGGGACCCACCCAGGAGTTCAGGAGGGACCCACCCAGGACTTCAGGAAGGGACCCATGAGTTCTGAGGGGACCCATTCAGGAGTTCAGGAGGGGGACCAGGAGTGCCTCAAAGGACCCAGGAGTTCAGGAGGGGACCCAGGAGTGCCCCAAAGGATCCAGAGTTCAGGAGGGAACACAGGAATGCCCCAAAGGACCCAGGAGTTCAGGGGGGAACCCAGGCGTCCTGAGGGGACCCAGGAGTGCCCCAAAGGACCCAGGAGTTCAGTGGGGAACCCACGAGTTCTGAGGGAACCCAAGAGTGCCCCAAAAGACCCAGGAGTTCAGGAGGGGACCCACCGAGGAGTTCAGGAGGGGACCCACCCAGGAGTTCAGGAGGGGACCCAGCCGTGCCCCAAAGGACCAAGGAGTTCAGGGGGGAACCCAGGAGTGCCCCAGAGGATCCAGAGTTCAGGAGGGGACCCGCCCAGGAGTTCAGGAGGGGACCCGCCCAGGAGTTCAGGAGGGGACCCGGAGTTCAGGGAGGGACTGAAAAATTCAGAAGGGGACCCAGGAGTTCAGGGGGTAACGCAGGAGTTCAGGAGCGGACCCAGGAGTTCAGGAGAGGACCGAGGAGTGCCCCAAAGGACCCAGGAGTTCAGGAGGGGACCCAGCAGTGCCCCAAAGGACCCAAGAGTTCAGGGGGGTACCCAGGAGTGTCCCAAAGGATCCAGAGTTCAGGAGTGGACCCAGGAGTGCCCCCAAGGATCCAGAGTTCAGGAGGGGACACAAGAGTTCAGGAGGGACCCACCCAGGACTTCATGGCGGGACCCACCCAGGACTTCAGGAGGGGACCCAGGAGTTCTGAGGGGACCCATTCAGGAGTTCAGGAGGGACCCATTCAATAGTTCAGGAGGAGGACCAGGAGTGCCCCAAAGGACCCAGGAGTTCAGGGTGGGACCCACAAGTTCAGGAGGGACCCACCCAGGAGTTCAGGAGGGACCCACCCAGGACTTCAGGAAGGGACCCATGAGTTCTGAGGGGACCCATTCAGGAGTTCAGGAGGGGGACCAGGAGTGCCTCAAAGGACCCAGGAGTTCAGGAGGGGACCCAGGAGTGCCCCAAAGGATCCAGAGTTCAGGAGGGAACACAGGAATGCCCCAAAGGACCCAGGAGTTCAGGGGGGAACCCAGGCGTCCTGAGGGGACCCAGGAGTGCCCCAAAGGACCCAGGAGTTCAGTGGGGAACCCACGAGTTCTGAGGGAACCCAAGAGTGCCCCAAAAGACCCAGGAGTTCAGGAGGGGACCCACCGAGGAGTTCAGGAGGGGACCCACCCAGGAGTTCAGGAGGGGACCCAGCCGTGCCCCAAAGGACCAAGGAGTTCAGGGGGGAACCCAGGAGTGCCCCAGAGGATCCAGAGTTCAGGAGGGGACCCGCCCAGGAGTTCAGGAGGGGACCCGCCCAGGAGTTCAGGAGGGGACCCGGAGTTCAGGGAGGGACTGAAAAATTCAGAAGGGGACCCAGGAGTTCAGGGGGTAACGCAGGAGTTCAGGAGCGGACCCAGGAGTTCAGGAGAGGACCGAGGAGTGCCCCAAAGGACCCAGGAGTTCAGTGGGGAACCCAGGAGTTCTGAGGAGACCCAAGAGTGCCACAAAGGACCCAAGAGATCAGGAGGGCACCCAAGAGATCAGGAGGGCACCCAAGAGATCAGGAGGGACCGACCCAGGAGTTCTGGAGGGGACCCAGCAGTTCCCCAAAGGACCCAGGAGTTCAGGGGGGAACCCAGGAGTGCCCCAAAGGATCCAGAGTTCAGGACAGGACCCAGGAGTGCCCCAAAGGATCCAGGGTTCAGGAGGGGACCCAAGAGTTCAGGAGGGACCCACCCAGGACTTCATGGCGGGACCCACCCAGGACTTCAGGAGGGGACCCAGGAGTTCTGAGGGTACCCATTGAGGAGTTCAGGAGGGACCCATTCAATAGTTCAGGAGGAGGACCAGGAGTGCCCCAAAGGACCCAGGAGTTCAGGGTGGGACCTAGAAGTTCAGGAGGGACCCACCCATGAGTTCAGGAGGGACCCACCCAGGACTTCAGGAAGGGACCCATGAGTTCTGAGGGGACCCATTCAGGAGTTCAGGAGGGGGACCAGGAGTGCCTCAAAGGACCCACTAGTTCAGGAGGGGACCCAGGAGTGCCCCAAAGGATCCAGAGTTCAGGAGGGAACACAGGAATGCCCCAAAGAACCCAGGAGTTCAGGGGGGAACCCAGGCGTCCTGAGGGGACCCAGGAGTGCCCCAAAGGACCCAGGAGTTCAGTGGGAAACCCACGAGTTATGAGGGAACCCAAGAGTGCCCCAAAGGACCCAGGAGTTCAGGAGGGGACCCACCCAGGAGTTCAGGAGGGGACCCACCCAGAAGTGCAGGAGGGGACCCACCCAGGAGTTCAGGAGGGGACCCAGCAGTGCCCCAAAGGACCCAGGAGTTCAGGGGGGAACCCAGGAGTGCCCCAAAGGATCCAGAGTTCAGGAGGGGACCCGCCCAGGACTTCAAGGAGGGGACCCGCCCAGGAGTTCAGGAGGGGACCCGGAGTTCAGGGAGGGACTGAAAAATTCAGAAGGGGACCCAGGAGTTCAGGGGGTAACCCAGGAGTTCAGGAGTGGACCCAGGAGTACAGGAGAGGACCCAGGAGTGCCCCAAAGGACCCAGGAGTTCAGTGGGGAACCCAGGAGTTCTGAGGAGACCCAAGAGTGCCACAAAGGACCCAAGAGATCAGGAGGGCACCCAAGAGATCAGGAGGGCACCCAAGAGATCAGGAGGGCACCCAAGAGATCAGGAGGGACCCACCCAGGAGTTCTGGAGGGGACCCAGCAGTGCCCCAAAGGACCCAGGAGTTCAGGGGGGAACCCAGGAGTGCCCCAAAAGATCCAGAGTTCAGGACAGGACCCAGGAGTGCCCCAAAGGATCCAGGGTTCAGGAGGGGACCCAAGAGTTCAGGAGGGACCCACCCAGGACTTCATGGCGGGACCCACCCAGGACTTCAGGAGGGGACCCAGGAGTTCTGAGGGGACCCATTCAGGAGTTCAGAAGGGGGACCAGGAGTGTCTCAAAGGACCCAGGAGTTCAGGAGGGGACCCAGGAGTGCCCCAAAGGATCCAGAGTTCAGGAGGGAACACAGGAATGCCCCAAAGGACCCAGGAGTTCAGGGGGGAACCCAGGCGTCCTGAGGGGACCCAGGAGTGCCCCAAAGTACCCAGGAGTTCGGGAGGGGACCCACCCAGGAGTTCGGGAGGGGACCCACTCAGGAGTTCGGGAGGGGACCCAGCAGTGCCCCAAAGGACCCAGGAGTTCGGGGGGAACCCAAGAGTACTGCGGAGACCCAGGAGTGCCCCAAAGGACCCAGGAGTTCAGGGGTGAACCCAGGAGTTCTGAGGGGACGCAAGAGTTCCCCAAAGGACCCAAGAGCTTAGGAGAGGACCCAGGAGTGCCCGAAAGGATCCAGAGTACAGGAGGGGACCCAGGAGTGCCCCAAAGGACCCAGGAGTTCAGTGGGGGACCGAAGAGTTCAGGAGGGGGACAAGGAGTGCTCCAAAGGACCCAGGAGTCCGGTGGGGAACCCACGAGTTCTGAGGGAACCCAAGAGTGCCCCAAAGGACCCAGGAGTTCAGGAGGGGACCCACCCAGGAGTTCAGGAGGGGACCCAGCAGTGCCCCAAAGGACCCAGGAGTTCAGGAGGGAACCCAGGAGTGCCCCAAAAGATCCAGAGTTCAGGAGGGAACACAGGAATGCCCCAAAGGACCCAGGAGTTCAGTGGGGAACCCACGAGTTCTGAGGGAACCCAAGAGTGCCCCAAAAGACCCAGGAGTTCAGGAGGGGACCCACCGAGGAGTTCAGGAGGGGACCCACCCAGGAGTTCAGGAGGGGACCCAGCAGTGCCCCAAAGGACCCAGGATTTCAGGGGGGAACCCAGGAGTGCCCCAGAGGATCCAGAGTTCAGGAGGGGACCTGCCCAGGAGTTCAGGAGGGGACCTGCCCAGGAGTTCAGGAGGGGACCTGCCCAGGAGTTCAGGAGGGGACCCGCCCAGGAGTTCAGGAGGGGACCCGCCCAGGAGTTCAGGGAGGGACTGAAAAATTCAGAAGGGGACCCAGGAGTTCAGGGGGTAACCCAGGAGTTCAGGAGCGGACCCAGGAGTTCAGGAGAGGACCCAGGAGTGCCCCAAAGGACCCAGGAGTTCAGTGGGGAACCCAGGAGTTCTGAGGAGACCCAAGAGTGCCACAAAGGACCCAAGAGATCAGGAGGGCACCCAAGAAATCAGGAGGGCACCCAAGAGATCAGGAGGGACCCACCCAGGAGTTCTGGAGGGGACCCAGCAGTGCCCCAAAGGACCCAGGAGTTCAGGGGGGAACCCAGGAGTGCCCCAAAGGATCCAGAGTTCAGGAGGGGACCCAGGAGTGCTCCAAAGGATCCAGGGTTCAGGAGGGGACCCAGGAGTGCCCCAAAGGACCCAGGAGGTCAGAGGGGGACCCAGGAGTTCTTAGGGGACCCAAGAGTGCCCCAAAGGACCCAGGAGGTCAGGAGGGGACCCACCTAGGAGTTCAGGGGGGACCCACCCAGGAGTTCAGGAGGGGACCTAGCAGTGCCCCAAAGGACCCAAGAGTTCAGGGGGGAACCCAGGACTGCCCCAAAGGATCCAGAGTTCAGGAGTGAACCCAGGAGTGCCCCAAAGGATCCAGAGTTCAGGAGGGGACGCAAGAGTTCAGGAGGGACCCACCCAGGACTTCAGGAGGGACCCATGCAGGAGTTCAGGAGGGGGACCAGGAGTGCCCCAAAGGTCCCAGGAGTTCAGGGTGGGACCCAAAAGTTCAGCAGGGCCCCACCCAGGAGTTCATGGCGGGACCCACCCAAGACTTGAGGAGGGGACCCAGGAGTTCTGTGGGGACTCATTCAGGAGTTCCGGAGGGGGACCAGGAGTGCCCCAAAAGACCCAGGAGTTCAGGAGGGGACCCAAGAGTGCCCCAAAGGATCCAGAGTTCAGGAGGGGACCCGCCCAGGAGTTCAGGAGGGGACTCGCCCAGGAGTTCAGGAGGGGACCCGCCCAGGAGTTCAGGAGGGGACCCGCCCAGGAGTTCAGGGAGGGACTGAAAAATTCAGAAGGGGACCCAGGAGTTCAGGGGGTAATCCAGGAGTTCAGGAGCGGACCCAGGAGTTCAGGAGAGGACCCAGGAGTGCCCCAAAGGACCCAGGAGTTCAGTGGGGAACCCAGGAGTTCTGAGGAGACCCAAGAGTGCCACAAAGGACCCAAGAGATCAGGAGGGCACCAAAGAGATCAGGAGGGACCCACCCAGGAGTTCTGGAGGGGACCCAGCAGTGCCCCAAAGGACCCAGGAGTTCAGGGGGGAACCCAGGAGTGCCCCAAAGGATCCAGAGTTCAGGAGGGGACCCAGGAGTGCTCCAAAGGATCCAGGGTTCAGGAGGGGACCCAAGAGTTCAGGAGGGACCCACCCAGGACTTCAGGAGGGGACCCAGGAGTTCTGAGGGGACCCATTCAGGAGTTCAGGAGGGACCCATTCAATAGTTCAGGAGGAGGACCAGGAGTGCCCCAAAGGACCCAGGAGTTCAGGGTGGGACCCACAAGTTCAGGAGGGACCCACCCAGGAGTTCAGGAGGGATCCACCCAGGACTTCAGGAAGGGACCCATGAGTTCTGAGGGGACCCATTCAGGAGTTCAGGAGGGGGACCAGGAGTGCCTCAAAGGACCCAGGAGTTCAGGAGGGGACCCAGGAGTGCCCCAAAGGATCCAGAGTTCAGGAGGGAACACAGGAATGCCCCAAAGGACCCAGGAGTTCAGGGGGGAACCCAGGCGTCCTGAGGGAACCCAGGAGTGCCCCAAAGGACCCAGGAGTTCAGTGGGGAACCCACGAGTTCTGAGGGAACCCAAGAGTGCCCCAAAGGACCCAGGAGTTCAGGAGGGGACCCAGCAGTGCCCCAAAGGACCCAGGAGTTCAGGGGGGAACCCAGGAGTGCCCCAAAGGATCCAGAGTTCAGGAGGGGACCCGCCCAGGAGTTCAAGGAGGGGACCCGCCCAGGAGTTCAGGACGGGACCCGCCCAGGAGTTCAGGGAGGGACTGAAAAATTCAGAAGGGGACCCAGGAGTTCAGGGGGTAACCCAGGAGTTCAGGAGCGTACCCAGGAGTTCAGGAGAGGACCCAGGAGTGCCCCAAAGGACCCAGGAGTTCAGTGGGGAACCCAGGAGTTCTGAGGAGACCCAAGAGTGCCACAAAGGACCCAAGAGATCAGGAGGGCACCCCAGAGATCAGGAGGGACCCACCCAGGAGTTCTGGAGGGGACCCAGCAGTGCCCCAAAGGACCCAGGAGTTCAGGGGGGAACCCAGGAGTGCCCCAAAGGATCCAGAGTTCAGGAGGGGACCCGCCCAGGAGTTCAGGAGGGGACCCGCCCAGGAGTTCAGGAGGGGACCCGCCCAGGAGTTCAGGAGGGGACCCGGAGTTCAGGGAGGGACTGAAAAATTCAGAAGGGGACCCAGGAGTTCAGGGGGTAACCCAGGAGTTCAGGAGCGGACCCAGGAGTTCAGGAGAGGACCCAGGAGTTCCCCAAAGGACCCAGGAGTTCAGTGGGGAACCCAGGAGTTCTGAGGAGACCCAAGAGTGCCACAAAGGACCCAAGAGATCAGGAGGGCACCCAAGAGATCAGGAGTGACCCACCCAGGAGTTCTGGAGGGGACCCAGCAGTGCCCCAAAGGACCCAGGAGTTCAGGGGGGAACCCAGGAGTGCCCCAAAGGATCCAGAGTTCAGGAGGGGACCCAGGAGTGCCCGAAAGGATCCAGGGTTCAGGAGGGGACCCAAGAGTTCAGGAGGGACCCACCCAGGACTTCATGGCGGGACCCACCCAGGACTTCAGGAGGGGACCCAGGAGTTCTGAGGGGACCCATTCAGGAGTTCAGGAGGGACCCATTCAATAGTTCAGGAGGAGGACCAGGAGTGCCCCAAAGGACCCAGGAGTTCAGGGTGGGACCCACAAGTTCAGGAGGGACCCACCCAGGAGTTCAGGAGGGACCCACCCAGGACTTCAGGAAGGGACCCATGAGTTCTGAGGGGACCCATTCAGGAGTTCAGGAGGGGGACCAGGAGTGCCTCAAAGGACCCAGGAGTTCAGGAGGGGACCCAGGAGTGCCCCAAAGGATCCAGAGTTCAGGAGGGAACACAGGAATGCCCCAAAGGACCCAGGAGTTCAGGGGGGAACCCAGGCGTCCTGAGGGGACCCAGGAGTGCCCCAAAGGACCCAGGAGTTCAGTGGGGAACCCACGAGTTCTGAGGGAACCCAAGAGTGCCCCAAAGGACCCAGGAGTTCAGGAGGGGACCCACCCAGAAGTGCAGGAGGGGACCCACCCAGGAGTTCAGGAGGGGACCCAGCAGTGCCCCAAAGGACCCAGGAGTTCAGGGGGGAACCCAGGAGTGCCCCAAAGGATCCAGAGTTCAGGAGGGGACCCGCCCAGAAGTTCAGGAGGGGACCCGCCCAGGAGTTCAGGAGGGGACCCGCCCAGGAGTTCAGGAGGGGACCCGCCCAGGAGTTCAGGAGGGGACCCGCCCAGGAGTTCAGGAGGGGACCCGGAGTTCAGGGAGGGACTGAAAAATTCAGAAGGGGACCCAGGAGTTCAGGGGGTAACCCAGGAGTTCAGGAGCGGACCCAGGAGTTCAGGAGAGGACCCAGGAGTTCCCCAAAGGACCCAGGAGTTCAGTGGGGAACCCAGGAGTTCTGAGGAGACCCAAGAGTGCCACAAAGGACTCAAGAGATCAGGAGGGCACCCAAGAGATCAGGAGGGCACCCAAGAGATCAGGAGGGACCCACCCAGGAGTTCTGGAGGGGACCCAGCAGTTCCCCAAAGGACCCAGGAGTTCAGGGGGGAACCCAGGAGTGCCCCAAAGGATCCAGAGTTCAGGAGGGGACCCAGGAGTGCCCCAAAGGATCCAGGGTTCAGGAGGGGACCCAAGAGTTCAGGAGGGACCCACCCAGGACTTCATGGCGTGACCCACCCAGGACTTCAGGAGGGGACCCAGGAGTTCTGAGGGGACCCATTCAGGAGTTCAGGAGGGACCCATTCAATAGTTCAGGAGGAGGACCAGGAGTGCCCCAAAGGACCCAGGAGTTCAGGGTGGGACCCACAAGTTCAGGAGGGACGCACCCAGGACTTCAGGAAGGGACCCATGAGTTCTGAGGGGACCCATTCAGGAGTTCAGGAGGGGGACCAGGAGTGTCTCAAAGGACCCAGGAGTTCAGGAGGGGACCCAGGAGTGCCCCAAAGGATCCAGAGTTCAGGAGGGAACACAGGAATGCCCCAAAGGACCCAGGAGTTCAGAGGGGAACCCAGGCGTCCTGAGGGGACCCAGGAGTGCCCCAAAGTACCCAGGAGTTCGGGAGGGGACCCACCCAGGAGTTCGGGAGGGGACCCACCCAGGAGTTCGGGAGGGGACCCACCCAGGAGTTCGGGAGGGGACCCAGCATTGCCCCAAAGGACCCAGGAGTTCAGGGGGGAACCCAAAAGTACTGAGGAGACCCAGGAGTGCCCCAAAGGACCCAGGAGTTCAGGGGTGCACCCAGTAGTTCTGAGGGGACGCAAGAGTTCCCCAAAGGACCCAAGAGCTTAGGAGGGGACCCACGAGTGCCCGAAAGGATCCAGAGTACAGGAGGGGACCCAGGAGTGCCCCAAATGACCCAGGAGTTCAGTGGGGGACCGAAGAGTTTAGGAGGGGGACAAGGAGTGCTCCAAAGGACCCAGGAGTTCGGTGGGAAACCCACGAGTTCTGAGGGAACCCAAGAGTGCCACAAAGGACCCAGGAGTTCAGGAGGGGACCCACCCAGGAGTTCAGGAGGGGACCCACCCAGGAGTTCAGGAGGGGACCCAGCAGTGCCCCAAAGGACCCAGGAGTTCAGGGGGGAACCCAGGAGTGCCCCAAAGGATCCAGAGTTCAGGAGGGGACCCGCCCAGGACTTCAAGGAGGGGACCCGCCCAGGAGTTCAGGAGGGGACCCGGAGTTCAGGGAGGGACTGAAAAATTCAGAAGGGGACCCAGGAGTTCAGGGGGTAACCCAGGAGTTCAGGAGTGGACCCAGGAGTGCCCCAAAGGACCCAGGAGTTCAGTGGGGAACCCAGGAGTTCTGAGGAGACCCAAGAGTGCCACAAAGGACCCAAGAGATCAGGAGGGCACCCAAGAGATCAGGAGGTCACCCAAGAGATCAGGAGGGACCCACCCAGGAGTTCTGGAGGGGACCCAGCAGTGCCCCAAAGGACCCAGGAGTTCAGGGGGGAACCCAGGAGTGCCCCAAAGGATCCAGAGTTCAGGACAGGACCCAGGAGTGCCCCAAAGGATCCAGGGTTCAGGAGGGGACCCAAGAGTTCAGGAGGGACCCACCCAGGACTTCATGGCGTGACCCACCCAGGACTTCAGGAGGGGACCCAGGAGTTCAGGAGGGGACCCACCCAGGAGTTCAGGAGGGGACCCACCCAGGAGTTCAGGAGGGGACCCAGCAGTGCCCCAAAGGACCCAGGAGTTCAGGGGGGAACCCAGGAGTGCCCCAAAGGATCCAGAGTTCAGGAGGGGACCCGCCCAGGAGTTCAGGAGGGGACCCGCCCAGGAGTTCAGGAGGGGACCCGCCCAGGAGTTCAGGAGGGGACCCGCCCAGGAGTTCAGGAGGGGACCCGGAGTTCAGGGAGGGACTGAAAAATTCAGAAGGGGACCCAGGAGTTCAGGGGGTAACCCAGGAGTTCAGGAGCGGACCCAGGAGTTCAGGAGAGGACCCAGGAGTTCCCCAAAGGACCCAGGAGTTCAGTGGGGAACCCAGGAGTTCTGAGGAGACCCAAGAGTGCCACAAAGGACCCAAGAGATCAGGAGGGCACCCAAGAGATCAGGAGGGCACCCAAGAGATCAGGAGTGACCCACCCAGGAGTTCTGGAGGGGACCCAGCAGTGCCCCAAAGGACCCAGGAGTTCAGGGGGGAACCCAGGAGTGCCCCAAAGGATCCAGAGTTCAGGAGGGGACCCAGGAGTGCCCCAAAGGATCCAGGGTTCAGGAGGGGACCCAAGAGTTCAGGAGGGACCCACCCAGGACTTCATGGCGTGACCCACCCAGGACTTCAGGAGGGGACCCAGGAGTTCAGGAGGGGACCCACCCAGGAGTTCAGGAGGGGACCCACCCAGGAGTTCAGGAGGGGACCCAGCAGTGCCCCAAAGGACCCAGGAGTTCAGGGGGGAACCCAGGAGTGCCCCAAAGGATCCAGAGTTCAGGAGGGGACCCGCCCAGGAGTTCAGGAGGGGACCCGCCCAGGAGTTCAGGAGGGGACCCGCCCAGGAGTTCAGGAGGGGACCCGCCCAGGAGTTCAGGAGGGGACCCGGAGTTCAGGGAGGGACTGAAAAATTCAGAAGGGGACCCAGGAGTTCAGGGGGTAACCCAGGAGTTCAGGAGCGGACCCAGGAGTTCAGGAGAGGACCCAGGAGTTCCCCAAAGGACCCAGGAGTTCAGTGGGGAACCCAGGAGTTCTGAGGAGACCCAAGAGTGCCACAAAGGACCCAAGAGATCAGGAGGGCACCCAAGAGATCAGGAGGGACCCACCCAGGAGTTCTGGAGGGGACCCAGCAGTGCCCCAAAGGACCCAGGAGTTCAGGGGGGAACCCAGGAGTGCCCCAAAGGATCCAGAGTTCAGGAGGGGACCCAGGAGTGCTCCAAAGGATCCAGGGTTCAGGAGGGGACCCAAGAGTTCAGGAGGGACCCACCCAGGACTTCAGGAGGGAACCCAGGATTTCTGAGGGGACCCATTCAGGAGTTCAGGAGGGACCCATTCAATAGTTCAGGAGGAGGACCAGGAGTGCCCCAAAGGACCCAGGAGTTCAGGGTGGGACCCAGAAGTTCAGGAGGGACCCACCCAGGAGTTCAGGAGGGACCCACCCAGGACTTCAGGAAGGGACCCATGAGTTCTGAGGGGACCCATTCAGGAGTTCAGGAGGGGGACCAGGAGTGCCTCAAAGGACCCAGGAGTTCAGGAGGGGACCCAGGAGTGCCCCAAAGGATCCAGAGTTCAGGAGGGAACACAGGAATGCCCCAAAGGACCCAGGAGTTCAGGGGGGAACCCAGGCGTCCTGAGGGGACCCAGGAGTGCCCCAAAGGACCCAGGAGTTCAGTGGGGAACCCACGAGTTCTGAGGGAACCCAAGAGTGCCCCAAAGGACCCAGGAGTTCAGGAGGGGACCCACCCAGAAGTGCAGGAGGGGACCCACCCAGGAGTTCAGGAGGGGACCCAGCAGTGCCCCAAAGGACCCAGGAGTTCAGGGGGGAACCCAGGAGTGCCCCAAAGGATCCAGAGTTCAGGAGGGGACCCGTCCAGGAGTTCAAGGAGGGGACCCGCCCAGGAGTTCAGGAGGGGACCTGCCCAGGAGTTCAGGAGGGGACCCAGCAGTGCCCCAAAGGACCCAGGAGTTCAGGGGGGAACCCAGGAGTGCCCCAAAGGATCCAGAGTTCAGGAGGGGACCCAGGAGTGCCCCAAAGGATCCAGGGTTCAGGAGGGGACCCAAGAGTTCAGGAGGGACCCACCCAGGACTTCATGGCGGGACCCACCCAGGACTTCAGGAGGGGACCCAGGAGTTCTGAGGGGACCCATTCAGGAGTTCAGGAGGGACCCATTCAATAGTTCAGGAGGAGGACCAGGAGTGCCCCAAAGGACCCAGGAGTTCAGGGTGGGACCCACAAGTTCAGGAGGGACCCACCCAGGAGTTCAGGAGGGACCCACCCAGGACTTCAGGAAGGGACCCATGAGTTCTGAGGGGACCCATTCAGGAGTTCAGGAGGGGGACCAGGAGTGCCTCAAAGGACCCAGGAGTTCAGGAGGGGACCCAGGAGTGCCCCAAAGGATCCAGAGTTCAGGAGGGAACACAGGAATGCCCCAAAGGACCCAGGAGTTCAGGGGGGAACCCAGGCGTCCTGAGGGGACCCAGGAGTGCCCCAAAGGACCCAGGAGTTCAGTGGGGAACCCACGAGTTCTGAGGGAACCCAAGAGTGCCCCAAAGGACCCAGGAGTTCAGGAGGGGACCCACCCAGAAGTGCAGGAGGGGACCCACCCAGGAGTTCAGGAGGGGACCCAGCAGTGCCCCAAAGGACCCAGGAGTTCAGGGGGGAACCCAGGAGTGCCCCAAAGGATCCAGAGTTCAGGAGGGGACCCGCCCAGGAGTTCAGGAGGGGACCCGCCCAGGAGTTCAGGAGGGGACCCGCCCAGGAGTTCAGGAGGGGACCCGCCCAGGAGTTCAGGAGGGGACCCGCCCAGGAGTTCAGGGAGGGACTGAAAAATTCAGAAGGGGACCCAGGAGTTCAGGGGGTAACCCAGGAGTTCAGGAGCGGACCCAGGAGTTCAGGAGAGGACCCAGGAGTTCCCCAAAGGACCCAGGAGTTCAGGGGGGAACCCAGGAGTGCCCCAAAGGATCCAGAGTTCAGGAGGGGACCCAGGAGTGCCCCAAAGGACCCAGGAGTTCAGGGGGGAACCCAGGAGTGCCCCAAAGGATCCAGAGTTCAGGAGGGGACCCATTAGTGCCCCAAAGGATCCAGGGTTCAGGAGGGGACCCAAGAGTTCAGGAGGGACCCACCCAGGACTTCATGGCGGGACCCACCCAGGACTTCAGGAGGGGACCCAGGAGTTCTGAGGGGACCCATTCAGGAGTTCAGGAGGGACCCATTCAATAGTTCAGGAGGAGGACCAGGAGTGCCCCAAAGGACCCAGGAGTTCAGGGTGGGACCCACAAGTTCAGGAGGGACGAACCCAGGACTTCAGGAAGGGACCCATGAGATCTGAGGGGACCTATTCAGGAGTTCAGGAGGGGGACCAGGAGTGTCTCAAAGGACCCAGGAGTTCAGGAGGGGACCCAGGAGTGCCCCAAAGGATCCAGAGTTCAGGAGGGAACACAGGAATGCCCCAAAGGACCCAGGAGTTCAGGGGGGAACCCAGGCGTCCTGAGGGGACCCAGGAGTGCCCCAAAGTACCCAGGAGTTCGGGAGGGGACCCACCCAGGAGTTCGGGAGGGGACCCAGCATTGCCCCAAAGGACCCAGGAGTTCAGGGGGGAACCCAAGAGTACTGAGGAGACCCAGGAGTGCCCCAAAGGACCCAGGAGTTCAGGGGTGAACCCAGTAGTTCTGAGGGGACGCAAGAGTTCCCCAAAGGACCCAAGAGCTTAGGAGGGGACCCACGAGTGCCCGAAAGGATCCAGAGTACAGGAGGGGACCCAGGAGTGCCCCAAAGGACCCAGGAGTTCAGTGGGGGACCGAAGAGTTCAGGAGGGGGACAAGGAGTGCTCCAAAGGACCCAGGAGTTCGGTGGGAAACCCACGAGTTCTGAGGGAACCCAAGAGTGCCCCAAAGGACCCAGGAGTTCAGGAGGGGACCCACCCAGGAGTTCAGGAGGGGACCCAGCAGTGCCCCAAAGGACCCAGGAGTTCAGGGGGGAACCCAGGAGTGCCCCAAAGGATCCAGAGTTCAGGAGTGGACCCAGGAGTGCCCCAAAGGATCCAGAGTTCAGGAGGGAACCATGCAGGAGTTCAGGAGGGACCCACCCAGGAGATCATGGCGGGACCCACCCAGGACTTGAGGAGGGGACCCAGGAGTTCTGAGGGGAACCATTGAGGAGTTCAGGAGGGGGACCAGGAGTGCCCCAAAAGACCCAGGAGTTCAGGAGGGCACCCAAGAGTGCCCCAAAGGATCCAGAGTTCAGGAGGGGACCCGCCCAGGAGTTCAGGAGGGGACCCGCCCAGGAGTTCAGGAGGGGACCCGCCCAGGAGTTCAGGAAGGGACTGAAGAATCCAGGAAGGGACCTAGGAGTTTAGGGGGTAACCCAGGAGTTCAGGAGCGGACCCAGGAGTTAGGAGAGGACCCAGGAGTGCCCCAAAGGACCCAGGAGTTCAGGAGGAGACCCAGGAGTGCCCCAAAGGACCCAGGAGTTCAGGAGGGGATCCAGGAGTGCCCCAAAGGACCCAGGAGTTCAGGGGAGAACCCAGGAGTGCCCCAAAGTACCCAGGAGTTCAGGGGCTACCCAGGCGTTCTGAGGGGACCCAGGAGTGCCCCAAAGTACCCAAGAGTTCAGGAGGGGACGCAGGAATTCGAGAGGGACCCACCCAGGAGTTCGGGAGGGGACCCAGCAGTGCCCCAAAGGACCCAGGAGTTCAGGAGGGGACCCAGGAGTGCCCCAAACGACCCAGGAGTTCAGTGGGGGACCGAAGAGTTCAGGAGGGGGACCAGGAGTGCACCAAAGGACCCAGGAGTTCAGGGGGGAACCCAGGAGTTCTGAGGAGACCCAGGAGTGCCCCAAAGGAACCAGGAGTTCAGGGGGGAACTCAGGAGTGCCCCAAAGGATCCAGAGTTCAGGAGGGGACCCAGGAGTGCCCCAAAGGATCCAGAGTTCAGGAGGGGACCCAAGAGTTCAGGAGGGACCCACCCAGGAGTTCATGGCGGGACCCACGCAGGAGTTCATGGCGGGACCCATTCAGGAGTTCAGGAGGGACCCATTCAGGAGTTCAGGAGGGACCCATTCAATAGTTCAGGAGGGGGACCAGGAGTGCCCCAAAGGACCCAGGAGTTCAGGGGGGAACCCAGGCGTTCTGAGGGGACCCAGGAGTTCAGGAGGGGACCCAGGCGTTCTGAGGGGACCAAGGAGTGCCCCAAAGTACCCAAGAGTTCAGGAGGGGACCCAAGAGAACAGGAGGGGACCCGCCCAGGAGTTCAGGAGGGACGCGCCCAGGAGTTCAGGGAGGGACTGAAGAATTCAGGAGGGGACCTAGGAGTTCAGGGGGTAACCCAAGATTTCAGGAGCGGACCCAGGAGTTCAGGAGGGGACCCAGCAGTGCCCCAAAGGACCCAGGAGTTCAGGAGGGGACCCAGCAGTGCCCCAAAGGACCCAGGAGTTCAGGGGGAACCCAGGCGTTCTGAGGGGACCCAGGAGTGCCCCAAAGTACCCAAGAGTTCAGGAGGGGACCCAGGAGTTCGGGAGGGACCCACCCAGGAGTTCGGGAGGGACCCACCCAGGAGTTCGGGAGGGACCCACCCAGGAGTTCGGGAGGGGACCCACCCAGGAGTTCGGGAGGGGACCCAGCAGTGCTCCAAAGGACCCAGGAGTTCTGAGGGGACCCAAGAGTTCACAAAAGGACCCAAGAGTTCACCAAAGGACCCAAGAGTTCAGGAGTGGACCCAGGAGTGTCCCAAAGGATCCAGAGTTCAGAAGGGGACCCTCCCAGGAGTTCAGGAGGGGACCCAGCAGTGCCCCAAAGGACCCAGGAGTTCAGGGGGTAACACAGGAGTTCGGAGGGGACCCAGGAGTTCAGTAGGGGACCCAGGCGTTCTGAGGGTACCCAGGAGTGCCCCAAAGTACCCAGGAGTTCGGGAGGGGACCCACCCAGGAGTTCGGGAGGGGACCCAGCAGTGCCCCAAAGGACCCAAAAGTTCAGGAGGGACCCACCCAGGAGTTCATGGCGGGACCCACCCAGGACTTCAGGAGGGGACCAGGAGTGCCCCAAAGGACCCAGGAGTTCAGGAGGGGACCCAGGATTGCCCCAAAGGATCCAGAGTTCAGGAGGGGACCCGCCCAGGAGTTCAGGAGGGGACCCGCCCAGGAGTTCAGGAGGGGACCCGCCCAGGAGTTCAGGAGGGGACCCGCCCAGGAGTTCAGGAGGGGACCCGCCCAGGAGTTCAGGAGGGGACCGGGAGTTCAGGGAGGGACTGAAGAATTCAGGAGGGGACCTAGGAGTTCAGGGGGTAACCCAAGAGTTCAGGAGCGGACCCAGGATTTCAGGAGAGGACCCAGGAGTGCCCCAAACGACCCAGGAGTTCAGGAGGGGACTCAGCAGAGCCCCAAAGGACCCAGGAGTTCAGGGGGGAACCCAGGAGTGCCCCAAAGTACCCATGAGTTCAGGAGGGGACCCAGGCGTTCTGAGGGGACCCAGGAGTGCCCCAAAGTACCCAGAGTTCAGGAGGGGACCCAGGAGTTCGGGAGGGACCCACCCAGGAGTTCGGGAGGGACCCACCCAGGAGTTCGGGAGGGGACCCAGCAGTGCCCCAAAGGACCCAGGAGTTCTGAGGGGACCCAAGAGTTCACCAAAGACCCAAGAGTTCAGGAGTGGACCCAGGAGTGCCCCAAAGGATCCAGAGTTCAGGAGGGGACCCGCCCAGGACTTCAGGAGGGGACCCGCCCAGGACTTCAGGAGGGGACCTTGGAGTTCAGGAGCGGACCCAGGAGTGCCCCAAGTTACCCAGGAGTTCAGGAGGGGACCCAGCAGTGCCCAAAGGACCCAGGAGATCAGGGGGGAACCCAGAAGTTCAGGAGGGGACCGAGGAGTACCCCAAAGGATCCAGTCTTCAGGAGGGGACCCAGCAGTGCCCCAAAGGATCCAGAGTTCAGGAAGGGACCCAGGAGTTCGGGAGGGGACCCACCCAGGAGTTCAATGGGCCCCACCCAGGAGTTCGGGGGGGGACCGAAGAGTTCAGGAGGGGGGACCAGGAGTGCCCCAAAGGACCCAGGAGTGTCCCAAGGTACCCAGGAGTTCAGGAGGGGACCCAGGAGTGCCCCAAAGGACCCAAGAGTTCAGGAGGGGACCCACCCAGGAGTTCAAGAGGGCCCCACCCAGGAGTTCAGGGGGGGGACCGAAGAGTTCAGAGGGCGGACCAGAAGTGCCCCAAAGGACCCAGGAGTGCCCCAAGGTACCCAGGAGTTCAGGAGGGGACCCAGCAGTGCCCCAAAGGACCCAGGAGTTCAGGGGGGAACCCAGGAGTTCGGAGGGGACCCAGGAGTGCCCGAAAGGATCCAGAGTTCAGGAGGGGACCCAGGAGTTCAGGAGGGGACCCAGGAGTTCAGTGGGGGACCGAAGAGTTCAGGAGGGGGAGCAGGAGTGCCCCAAAGGACCCAGGAGTTCTGAGGGGACCCAAGAGTTCAGAAGGGCACCCAGGAGTTCAGGAGGGACCCGCCCAGGAGTTGGGGTGGGACCCGCCCAGGAGTTGGGGAGGGGACCCGCCCAGGAGTTGGGGAGGGGACCCGCCCAGGAGTTGGGGAGGGGACCCGCCCAGGAGTTGGGGAGGGGACCGGTAGTTCAGGGAGGGACTGAAGAATTCAGGAGGGGACCTAGGAGTTCAGGGGGTAATCCAGGAGTTCAGGAGAGGACCCAGGAGTGCCCCAAAGGACCCAGGAGTTCAGTGGGGAACCCAGGAGTTCTGAGGAGACCCAAGAGTGCCACAAAGGACCCAAGAGATCAGGAGGGCACCCAAGAGATCAGGAGGGCACCCAAGAGATCAGGAGGGCACCCAAGAGATCAGGAGGGACCCACCCAGGAGTTCAGGAGGGACCCACCCAGGAGTTCAGGAGGGGACCCAGCAGTGCCCCAAAGGACCCAGGAGTTCAGGAGGGGACCCAGGAGTGCCCCAAAGGATCCAGAGTTCAGGAGGGAACACAGGAATGCCCCAAAGGACCCAGGAGTTCAGGGGGGAACCCAGGCGTCCTGAGGGGACCCAGGAGTGCCCCAAAGGACCCAGGAGTTCAGTGGGGAACCCACGAGTTCTGAGGGAACCCAAGAGTGCCCCAAAGGAACCAGGAGTTCAGGAGGGGACCCACCCAGGAGTTCAGGAGGGGACCCACCCAGGAGTTCAGGAGGGGACCCAGCAGTGCCCCAAAGGACCCAGGAGTTCAGGGGGGAACCCAGGAGTGCCCCAAAGGATCCAGAGTTCAGGAGGGGACCCGCCCAGGAGTTCAGGAGGGGACCCGCCCAGGAGTTCAGGAGGGGACCCGCCCAGGAGTTCAGGAGGGGACCCGCCCAGGAGTTCAGGAGGGGACCCGGAGTTCAGGGAGGGACTGAAAAATTCAGAAGGGGACCCAGGAGTTCAGGGGGTAACCCAGGAGTTCAGGAGCGGACCCAGGAGTTCAGGAGAGGACCCAGGAGTTCCCCAAAGGACCCAGGAGTTCAGTGGGGAACCCAGGAGTTCTGAGGAGACCCAAGAGTGCCACAAAGGACCCAAGAGATCAGGAGGGCACCCAAGAGATCAGGAGGGCACCCAAGAGATCAGGAGTGACCCACCCAGGAGTTCTGGAGGGGACCCAGCAGTGCCCCAAAGGACCCAGGAGTTCAGGGGGGAACCCAGGAGTGCCCCAAAGGATCCAGAGTTCAGGAGGGGACCCAGGAGTGCCCCAAAGGATCCAGGGTTCAGGAGGGGACCCAAGAGTTCAGGAGGGACCCACCCAGGACTTCATGGCGGGACCCACCCAGGACTTCAGGAGGGGACCCAGGAGTTCTGAGGGGACCCATTCAGGAGTTCAGGAGGGACCCATTCAATAGTTCAGGAGGAGGACCAGGAGTGCCCCAAAGGACCCAGGAGTTCAGGGTGGGACCCACAAGTTCAGGAGGGACCCACCAAGGACTTCAGGAGGGACCCACCCAGGACTTCAGGAAGGGACCCATGAGTTCTGAGGGGACCCATTCAGGAGTTCAGGAGGGGGACCAGGAGTGCCTCAAAGGACCCAGGAGTTCAGGAGGGGACCCAGGAGTGCCCCAAAGGATCCAGAGTTCAGGAGGGAACACAGGAATGACCCAAAGGACCCAGGAGTTCAGGGGGGAACCCAGGCGTCCTGAGGGGACCCAGGAGTGCCCCAAAGGACCCAGGAGTTCAGTGGGGAACCCACGAGTTCTGAGGGAACCCAAGAGTGCCCCAAAGGACCCAGGAGTTCAGGAGGGGACCCACCCAGAAGTGCAGGAGGGGACCCACCCAGGAGTTCAGGAGGGGACCCAGCAGTGCCCCAAAGGACCCAGGAGTTCAGGGGGGAACCCAGGAGTGCCCCAAAGGATCCAGAGTTCAGGAGGGGACCCGCCCAGGAGTTCAGGAGGGGACCCGCCCAGGAGTTCAGGAGGGGACCCGCCCAGGAGTTCAGGAGGGGACCCGCCCAGGAGTTCAGGGAGGGACTGAAAAATTCAGAAGGGGACCCAGGAGTTCAGGGGGTAACCCAGGAGTTCAGGAGCGGACCCAGGAGTTCAGGAGAGGACCCAGGAGTTCCCCAAAGGACCCAGGAGTTCAGTGGGGAACCCAGGAGTTCTGAGGAGACCCAAGAGTGCCCCAAAGGAACCAGGAGTTCAGGAGGGGACCCACCCAGGAGTTCAGGAGGGGACCCACCCAGGAGTTCAGGAGGGGACCCACCCAGGAGTTCAGGAGGGGACCCAGCAGTGCCCCAAAGGACCCAGGAGTTCAGGGGGGAACCCAGGAGTGCCCCAAAGGATCCAGAGTTCAGGAGGGGACCCGCCCAGGAGTTCAGGAGGGGACCCGCCCAGGAGTTCAGGAGGGGACCCGCCCAGGAGTTCAGGAGGGGACCCGGAGTTCAGGGAGGGACTGAAAAATTCAGAAGGGGACCCAGGAGTTCAGGGGGTAACCCAGGAGTTCAGGAGAGGACCCAGGAGTTCCCCAAAGGACCCAGGAGTTCAGTGGGGAACCCAGGAGTTCTGAGGAGACCCAAGAGTGCCACAAAGGACCCAAGAGATCAGGAGGGCACCCAAGAGATCAGGAGGGCACCCAAGAGATCAGGAGGGCACCCAAGAGATCAGGAGTGACCCACCCAGGAGTTCTGGAGGGGACCCAGCAGTGCCCCAAAGGACCCAGGAGTTCAGGGGGGAACCCAGGAGTGCCCCAAAGGATCCAGAGTTCAGGAGGGGACCCAGGAGTGCCCCAAAGGATCCAGGGTTCAGGAGGGGACCCAAGAGTTCAGGAGGGACCCACCCAGGACTTCATGGCGGGACCCACCCAGGACTTCAGGATGGGACCCAGGAGTTCTGAGGGGACCCATTCAGGAGTTCAGGAGGGACCCATTCAATAGTTCAGGAGGAGGACCAGGAGTGCCCCAAAGGACCCAGGAGTTCAGGGTGGGACCCACAAGTTCAGGAGGGACCCACCCAGGACTTCAGGAGGGACCCACCCAGGACTTCAGGAAGGGACCCATGAGTTCTGAGGGGACCCATTCAGGAGTTCAGGAGGGGGACCAGGAGTGCCTCAAAGGACCCAGGAGTTCAGGAGGGGACCCAGGAGTGCCCCAAAGGATCCAGAGTTCAGGAGGGAACACAGGAATGACCCAAAGGACCCAGGAGTTCAGGGGGGAACCCAGGCGTCCTGAGGGGACCCAGGAGTGCCCCAAAGGACCCAGGAGTTCAGTGGGGAACCCACGAGTTCTGAGGGAACCCAAGAGTGCCCCAAAGGACCCAGGAGTTCAGGAGGGGACCCACCCAGAAGTGCAGGAGGGGACCCACCCAGGAGTTCAGGAGGGGACCCAGCAGTGCCCCAAAGGACCCAGGAGTTCAGGGGGGAACCCAGGAGTGCCCCAAAGGATCCAGAGTTCAGGAGGGGACCCGCCCAGGAGTTCAGGAGGGGACCCGCCCAGGAGTTCAGGGAGGGACTGAAAAATTCAGAAGGGGACCCAGGAGTTCAGGGGGTAACCCAGGAGTTCAGGAGCGGACCCAGGAGTTCAGGAGAGGACCCAGGAGTTCCCCAAAGGACCCAGGAGTTCAGTGGGGAACCCAGGAGTTCTGAGGAGACCCAAGAGTGCCACAAAGGACTCAAGAGATCAGGAGGGCACCCAAGAGATCAGGAGGGCACCCAAGAGATCAGGAGGGACCCACCCAGGAGTTCTGGAGGGGACCCAGCAGTGCCCCAAAGGACCCAGGAGTTCAGGGGGGAACCCAGGAGTGCCCCAAAGGATCCAGAGTTCAGGAGGGGACCCAGGAGTGCCCCAAAGGATCCAGGGTTCAGGAGGGGACCCAAGAGTTCAGGAGGGACCCACCCAGGACTTCATGGCGGGACCCACCCAGGACTTCAGGAGGGGACCCAGGAGTTCTGAGGGGACCCATTCAGGAGTTCAGGAGGGACCCATTCAATAGTTCAGGAGGAGGACCAGGAGTGCCCCAAAGGACCCAGGAGTTCAGGGTGGGACCCACAAGTTCAGGAGGGACGCACCCAGGACTTCAGGAAGGGACCCATGAGATCTGAGGGGACCTATTCAGGAGTTCAGGAGGGGGACCAGGAGTGTCTCAAAGGACCCAGGAGTTCAGGAGGGGACCCAGGAGTGCCCCAAAGGATCCAGAGTTCAGGAGGGAACACAGGAATGCCCCAAAGGACCCAGGAGTTCAGGGGGGAACCCAGGCGTCCTGAGGGGACCCAGGAGTGCCCCAAAGTACCCAGGAGTTCGGGAGGGGACCCACCCAGGAGTTCGGGAAGGGACCCAGCATTGCCCCAAAGGACCCAGGAGTTCAGGGGGGAACCCAAGAGTACTGAGGAGACCCAGGAGTGCCCCAAAGGACCCAGGAGTTCAGGGGTGAACCCAGTAGTTCTGAGGGGACGCAAGAGTTCCCCAAAGGACCCAAGAGCTTAGGAGGGGACCCACGAGTGCCCGAAAGGATCCAGAGTACAGGAGGGGACCCAGGAGTGCCCCAAAGGACCCAGGAGTTCAGTGGGGGACCGAAGAGTTCAGGAGGGGGACAAGGAGTGCTCCAAAGGACCCAGGAGTTCGGTGGGAAACCCACGAGTTCTGAGGGAACCCAAGAGTGCCCCAAAGGACCCAGGAGTTCAGGAGGGGACCCACCCAGGAGTTCAGGAGGGGACCCAGCAGTGCCCCAAAGGACCCAGGAGTTCAGGGGGGAACCCAGGAGTGCCCCAAAGGATCCAGAGTTCAGGAGTGGACCCAGGAGTGCCCCAAAGGATCCAGAGTTCAGGAGGGAACCATGCAGGAGTTCAGGAGGGACCCACCCAGGAGATCATGGCGGGACCCACCCAGGACTTGAGGAGGGGACCCAGGAGTTCTGAGGGGAACCATTGAGGAGTTCAGGAGGGGGACCAGGAGTGCCCCAAAAGACCCAGGAGTTCAGGAGGGCACCCAAGAGTGCCCCAAAGGATCCAGAGTTCAGGAGGGGACCCGCCCAGGAGTTCAGGAGGGGACCCGCCCAGGAGTTCAGGAAGGGACTGAAGAATCCAGGAGGGGACCTAGGAGTTTAGGGGGTAACCCAGGAGTTCAGGAGCGGACCCAGGAGTTAGGAGAGGACCCAGGAGTGCCCCAAAGGACCCAGGAGTTCAGGAGGAGACCCAGGAGTGCCCCAAAGGACCCAGGAGTTCAGGAGGGGATCCAGGAGTGCCCCAAAGGACCCAGGAGTTCAGGGGAGAACCCAGGAGTGCCCCAAATTACCCAGGAGTTCAGGGGCTACCCAGGCGTTCTGAGGGGACCCAGGAGTGCCCCAAAGTACCCAAGAGTTCAGGAGGGGACGCAGGAATTCGAGAGGGACCCACCCAGGAGTTCGGGAGGGGACCCAGCAGTGCCCCAAAGGACCCAGGAGTTCAGGAGGGGACCCAGGAGTGCCCCAAACGACCCAGGAGTTCAGTGGGGGACCGAAGAGTTCAGGAGGGGGACCAGGAGTGCACCAAAGGACCCAGGAGTTCAGGGGGGAACCCAGGAGTTCTGAGGGGACCCAGGAGTGCCCCAAAGGAACCAGGAGTTCAGGGGGGAACTCAGGAGTGCCCCAAAGGATCCAGAGTTCAGGAGGGGACCCAGGAGTGCCCCAAAGGATCCAGAGTTCAGGAGGGGACCCAAGAGTTCAGGAGGGACCCACCCAGGAGTTCATGGCGGGACCCACGCAGGAGTTCATGGCGGGACCCACGCAGGAGTTCATGGCGGGACCCATTCAGGAGTTCAGGAGGGACCCATTCAGGAGTTCAGGAGGGACCCATTCAATAGTTCAGGAGGGGGACCAGGAGTGCCCCAAAGGACCCAGGAGTTCAGGGGGGAACCCAGGCGTTCTGAGGGGACCCAGGAGTTCAGGAGGGGACCCAGGCGTTCTGAGGGGACCAAGGAGTGCCCCAAAGTACCCAAGAGTTCAGGAGGGGACCCAAGAGAACAGGAGGGGACCCGCCCAGGAGTTCAGGAGGGACGCGCCCAGGAGTTCAGGGAGGGACTGAAGAATTCAGGAGGGGACCTAGGAGTTCAGGGGGTAACCCAAGATTTCAGGAGCGGACCCAGGAGTTCAGGAGGGGACCCAGGAGTTCTGAGGGGACCCATTCAGGAGTTCAGGAGGGACCCATTCAATAGTTCAGGAGGAGGACCAGGAGTGCCCCAAAGGACCCAGGAGTTCAGGGTGGGACCCACAAGTTCAGGAGGGACGCACCCAGGACTTCAGGAAGGGACCCATGAGATCTGAGGGGACCTATTCAGGAGTTCAGGAGGGGGACCAGGAGTGTCTCAAAGGACCCAGGAGTTCAGGAGGGGACCCAGGAGTGCCTCAAAGGATCCAGAGTTCAGGAGGGAACACAGGAATGCCCCAAAGGACCCAGGAGTTCAGGGGGGAACCCAGGCGTCCTGAGGGGACCCAGGAGTGCCCCAAAGTACCCAGGAGTTCGGGAGGGGACCCACCCAGGAGTTCGGGAGGGGACCCAGCATTGCCCCAAAGGACCCAGGAGTTCAGGGGGGAACCCAAGAGTACTGAGGAGACCCAGGAGTGCCCCAAAGGACCCAGGAGTTCAGGGGTGAACCCAGTAGTTCTGAGGGGACGCAAGAGTTCCCCAAAGGACCCAAGAGCTTAGGAGGGGACCCACGAGTGCCCGAAAGGATCCAGAGTACAGGAGGGGACCCAGGAGTGCCCCAAACGACCCAGGAGTTCAGTGGGGGACCGAAGAGTTCAGGAGGGGGACAAGGAGTGCTCCAAAGGACCCAGGAGTTCGGTGGGAAACCCACGAGTTCTGAGGGAACCCAAGAGTGCCCCAAAGGACCCAGGAGTTCAGGAGGGGACCCAGGAGTGCCCCAAAGGATCCAGAGTTCAGGAGGGGACCCGCCCAGGAGTTCAGGAGGGGACCCGCCCAGGAGTTCAGGAGGGGACCCGCCCAGGAGTTCAGGAGGGGACCCGCCCAGGAGTTCAGGGAGGGACTGAAAAATTCAGAAGGGGACCCAGGAGTTCAGGGGGTAACCCAGGAGTTCAGGAGCGGACCCAGGAGTTCAGGAGAGGACCCAGGAGTTCCCCAAAGGACCCAGGAGTTCAGTGGGGAACCCAGGAGTTCTGAGGAGACCCAAGAGTGCCACAAAGGACTCAAGAGATCAGGAGGGCACCCAAGAGATCAGGAGGGCACCCAAGAGATCAGGAGGGACCCACCCAGGAGTTCTGGAGGGGACCCAGCAGTGCCCCAAAGGACCCAGGAGTTCAGGGGGGAACCCAGGAGTGCCCCAAAGGATCCAGAGTTCAGGAGGGGACCCAGGAGTGCCCCAAAGGATCCAGGGTTCAGGAGGGGACCCAAGAGTTCAGGAGGGACCCACCCAGGACTTCATGGCGGGACCCACCCAGGACTTCAGGAGGGGACCCAGGAGTTCTGAGGGGACCCATTCAGGAGTTCAGGAGGGACCCATTCAATAGTTCAGGAGGAGGACCAGGAGTGCCCCAAAGGACCCAGGAGTTCAGGGTGGGACCCACAAGTTCAGGAGGGACGCACCCAGGACTTCAGGAAGGGACCCATGAGATCTGAGGGGACCTATTCAGGAGTTCAGGAGGGGGACCAGGAGTGTCTCAAAGGACCCAGGAGTTCAGGAGGGGACCCAGGAGTGCCCCAAAGGATCCAGAGTTCAGGAGGGAACACAGGAATGCCCCAAAGGACCCAGGAGTTCAGGGGGGAACCCAGGCGTCCTGAGGGGACCCAGGAGTGCCCCAAAGTACCCAGGAGTTCGGGAGGGGACCCACCCAGGAGTTCGGGAAGGGACCCAGCATTGCCCCAAAGGACCCAGGAGTTCAGGGGGGAACCCAAGAGTACTGAGGAGACCCAGGAGTGCCCCAAAGGACCCAGGAGTTCAGGGGTGAACCCAGTAGTTCTGAGGGGACGCAAGAGTTCCCCAAAGGACCCAAGAGCTTAGGAGGGGACCCACGAGTGCCCGAAAGGATCCAGAGTACAGGAGGGGACCCAGGAGTGCCCCAAAGGACCCAGGAGTTCAGTGGGGGACCGAAGAGTTCAGGAGGGGGACAAGGAGTGCTCCAAAGGACCCAGGAGTTCGGTGGGAAACCCACGAGTTCTGAGGGAACCCAAGAGTGCCCCAAAGGACCCAGGAGTTCAGGAGGGGACCCACCCAGGAGTTCAGGAGGGGACCCAGCAGTGCCCCAAAGGACCCAGGAGTTCAGGGGGGAACCCAGGAGTGCCCCAAAGGATCCAGAGTTCAGGAGTGGACCCAGGAGTGCCCCAAAGGATCCAGAGTTCAGGAGGGAACCATGCAGGAGTTCAGGAGGGACCCACCCAGGAGATCATGGCGGGACCCACCCAGGACTTGAGGAGGGGACCCAGGAGTTCTGAGGGGAACCATTGAGGAGTTCAGGAGGGGGACCAGGAGTGCCCCAAAAGACCCAGGAGTTCAGGAGGGCACCCAAGAGTGCCCCAAAGGATCCAGAGTTCAGGAGGGGACCCGCCCAGGAGTTCAGGAGGGGACCCGCCCAGGAGTTCAGGAAGGGACTGAAGAATCCAGGAGGGGACCTAGGAGTTTAGGGGGTAACCCAGGAGTTCAGGAGCGGACCCAGGAGTTAGGAGAGGACCCAGGAGTGCCCCAAAGGACCCAGGAGTTCAGGAGGAGACCCAGGAGTGCCCCAAAGGACCCAGGAGTTCAGGAGGGGATCCAGGAGTGCCCCAAAGGACCCAGGAGTTCAGGGGAGAACCCAGGAGTGCCCCAAATTACCCAGGAGTTCAGGGGCTACCCAGGCGTTCTGAGGGGACCCAGGAGTGCCCCAAAGTACCCAAGAGTTCAGGAGGGGACGCAGGAATTCGAGAGGGACCCACCCAGGAGTTCGGGAGGGGACCCAGCAGTGCCCCAAAGGACCCAGGAGTTCAGGAGGGGACCCAGGAGTGCCCCAAACGACCCAGGAGTTCAGTGGGGGACCGAAGAGTTCAGGAGGGGGACCAGGAGTGCACCAAAGGACCCAGGAGTTCAGGGGGGAACCCAGGAGTTCTGAGGGGACCCAGGAGTGCCCCAAAGGAACCAGGAGTTCAGGGGGGAACTCAGGAGTGCCCCAAAGGATCCAGAGTTCAGGAGGGGACCCAGGAGTGCCCCAAAGGATCCAGAGTTCAGGAGGGGACCCAAGAGTTCAGGAGGGACCCACCCAGGAGTTCATGGCGGGACCCACGCAGGAGTTCATGGCGGGACCCATTCAGGAGTTCAGGAGGGACCCATTCAGGAGTTCAGGAGGGACCCATTCAATAGTTCAGGAGGGGGACCAGGAGTGCCCCAAAGGACCCAGGAGTTCAGGGGGGAACCCAGGCGTTCTGAGGGGACCCAGGAGTTCAGGAGGGGACCCAGGCGTTCTGAGGGGACCAAGGAGTGCCCCAAAGTACCCAAGAGTTCAGGAGGGGACCCAAGAGAACAGGAGGGGACCCGCCCAGGAGTTCAGGAGGGACGCGCCCAGGAGTTCAGGGAGGGACTGAAGAATTCAGGAGGGGACCTAGGAGTTCAGGGGGTAACCCAAGATTTCAGGAGCGGACCCAGGAGTTCAGGAGGGGACCCAGGAGTTCTGAGGGGACCCATTCAGGAGTTCAGGAGGGACCCATTCAATAGTTCAGGAGGAGGACCAGGAGTGCCCCAAAGGACCCAGGAGTTCAGGGTGGGACCCACAAGTTCAGGAGGGACGCACCCAGGACTTCAGGAAGGGACCCATGAGATCTGAGGGGACCTATTCAGGAGTTCAGGAGGGGGACCAGGAGTGTCTCAAAGGACCCAGGAGTTCAGGAGGGGACCCAGGAGTGCCCCAAAGGATCCAGAGTTCAGGAGGGAACACAGGAATGCCCCAAAGGACCCAGGAGTTCAGGGGGGAACCCAGGCGTCCTGAGGGGACCCAGGAGTGCCCCAAAGTACCCAGGAGTTCGGGAGGGGACCCACCCAGGAGTTCGGGAGGGGACCCAGCATTGCCCCAAAGGACCCAGGAGTTCAGGGGGGAACCCAAGAGTACTGAGGAGACCCAGGAGTGCCCCAAAGGACCCAGGAGTTCAGGGGTGAACCCAGTAGTTCTGAGGGGACGCAAGAGTTCCCCAAAGGACCCAAGAGCTTAGGAGGGGACCCACGAGTGCCCGAAAGGATCCAGAGTACAGGAGGGGACCCAGGAGTGCCCCAAAGGACCCAGGAGTTCAGTGGGGGACCGAAGAGTTCAGGAGGGGGACAAGGAGTGCTCCAAAGGACCCAGGAGTTCGGTGGGAAACCCACGAGTTCTGAGGGAACCCAAGAGTGCCCCAAAGGACCCAGGAGTTCAGGAGGGGACCCACCCAGGAGTTCAGGAGGGGACCCAGCAGTGCCCCAAAGGACCCAGGAGTTCAGGGGGGAACCCAGGAGTGCCCCAAAGGATCCAGAGTTCAGGAGTGGACCCAGGAGTGCCCCAAAGGATCCAGAGTTCAGGAGGGAACCATGCAGGAGTTCAGGAGGGACCCACCCAGGAGATCATGGCGGGACCCACCCAGGACTTGAGGAGGGGACCCAGGAGTTCTGAGGGGAACCATTGAGGAGTTCAGGAGGGGGACCAGGAGTGCCCCAAAAGACCCAGGAGTTCAGGAGGGCACCCAAGAGTGCCCCAAAGGATCCAGAGTTCAGGAGGGGACCCGCCCAGGAGTTCAGGAGGGGACCCGCCCAGGAGTTCAGGAGGGGACCCGCCCAGGAGTTCAGGAAGGGACTGAAGAATCCAGGAGGGGACCTAGGAGTTTAGGGGGTAACCCAGGAGTTCAGGAGCGGACCCAGGAGTTAGGAGAGGACCCAGGAGTGCCCCAAAGGACCCAGGAGTTCAGGAGGAGACCCAGGAGTGCCCCAAAGGACCCAGGAGTTCAGGAGGGGATCCAGGAGTGCCCCAAAGGACCCAGGAGTTCAGGGGAGAACCCAGGAGTGCCCCAAATTACCCAGGAGTTCAGGGGCTACCCAGGCGTTCTGAGGGGACCCAGGAGTGCCCCAAAGTACCCAAGAGTTCAGGAGGGGATCCAGGAGTGCCCCAAAGGACCCAGGAGTTCAGGGGAGAACCCAGGAGTGCCCCAAATTACCCAGGAGTTCAGGGGCTACCCAGGCGTTCTGAGGGGACCCAGGAGTGCCCCAAAGTACCCAAGAGTTCAGGAGGGGACGCAGGAATTCGAGAGGGACGCACCCAGGAGTTCGGGAGGGGACCCAGCAGTGCCCCAAAGGACCCAGGAGTTCAGGAGGGGACCCAGGAGTGCCCCAAACGACCCAGGAGTTCAGTGGGGGACCGAAGAGTTCAGGAGGGGGACCAGGAGTGCACCAAAGGACCCAGGAGTTCAGGGGGGAACCCAGGAGTTCTGAGGGGACCCAGGAGTGCCCCAAAGGAACCAGGAGTTCAGGGGGGAACTCAGGAGTGCCCCAAAGGATCCAGAGTTCAGGAGGGGACCCAGGAGTGCCCCAAAGGATCCAGAGTTCAGGAGGGGACCCAAGAGTTCAGGAGGGACCCACCCAGGAGTTCATGGCGGGACCCACGCAGGAGTTCATGGCGGGACCCATTCAGGAGTTCAGGAGGGACCCATTCAGGAGTTCAGGAGGGACCCATTCAATAGTTCAGGAGGGGGACCAGGAGTGCCCCAAAGGACCCAGGAGTTCAGGGGGGAACCCAGGCGTTCTGAGGGGACCCAGGAGTTCAGGAGGGGACCCAGGCGTTCTGAGGGGACCAAGGAGTGCCCCAAAGTACCCAAGAGTTCAGGAGGGGACCCAAGAGAACAGGAGGGGACCCGCCCAGGAGTTCAGGAGGGACGCGCCCAGGAGTTCAGGGAGGGACTGAAGAATTCAGGAGGGGACCTAGGAGTTCAGGGGGTAACCCAAGATTTCAGGAGCGGACCCAGGAGTTCAGGAGGGGACCCAGCAGTGCCCCAAAGGACCCAGGAGTTCAGGAGGGGACCCAGCAGTGCCCCAAAGGACCCAGGAGTTCAGGGGGAACCCAGGCGTTCTGAGGGGACCCAGGAGTGCCCCAAAGTACCCAAGAGTTCAGGAGGGGACCCAGGAGTTCGGGAGGGACCCACCCAGGAGTTCGGGAGGGACCCACCCAGGAGTTCGGGAGGGGACCCACCCAGGAGTTCGGGAGGGGACCCAACAGTGCTCCAAAGGACCCAGGAGTTCTGAGGGGACCCAAGAGTTCACAAAAGGACCCAAGAGTTCACCAAAGGACCCAAGAGTTCAGGAGTGGACCCAGGAGTGTCCCAAAGGATCCAGAGTTCAGAAGGGGACCCTCCCAGGAGTTCAGGAGGGGACCCAGCAGTGCCCCAAAGGACCCAGGAGTTCAGGGGGTAACACAGGAGTTCGGAGGGGACCCAGGAGTTCAGTAGGGGACCCAGGCGTTCTGAGGGTACCCAGGAGTGCCCCAAAGTACCCAGGAGTTCGGGAGGGGACCCACCCAGGAGTTCGGGAGGGGACCCAGCAGTGCCCCAAAGGACCCAAAAGTTCAGCAGGGGCCCACCCAGGAGTTCATGGCGGGACCCACCCAGGACTTCAGGAGGGGACCAGGAGTGCCCCAAAGGACCCAGGAGTTCAGGAGGGGACCCAGGATTGCCCCAAAGGATCCAGAGTTCAGGAGGGGACCCAGGAGTTCAGTGGGGGACCGAAGAGTTCAGGAGGGGGACCAGGAGTGCCCCAAAGGACCCAGGAGTTCAGGGGGGAACCCAGGCGTTCTGAGGGGACCCAGGAGTTCAGGAGGGGACCCAGGCGTTCTGAGGGGACCAAGGAGTGCCCCAAAGTACCCAAGAGTTCAGGAGGGGACCCAAGAGAACAGGAGGGGACCCGCCCAGGAGTTCAGGAGGGACGCGCCCAGGAGTTCAGGGAGGGACTGAAGAATTCAGGAGGGGACCTAGGAGTTCAGGGGGTAACCCAAGATTTCAGGAGCGGACCCAGGAGTTCAGGAGGGGACCCAGCAGTGCCCCAAAGGACCCAGGAGTTCAGGAGGGGACCCAGCAGTGCCCCAAAGGACCCAGGAGTTCAGGGGGAACCCAGGCGTTCTGAGGGGACCCAGGAGTGCCCCAAAGTACCCAAGAGTTCAGGAGGGGACCCAGGAGTTCGGGAGGGACCCACCCAGGAGTTCGGGAGGGACCCACCCAGGAGTTCGGGAGGGGACCCACCCAGGAGTTCGGGAGGGGACCCAGCAGTGCTCCAAAGGACCCAGGAGTTCTGAGGGGACCCAAGAGTTCACAAAAGGACCCAAGAGTTCACCAAAGGACCCAAGAGTTCAGGAGTGGACCCAGGAGTGTCCCAAAGGATCCAGAGTTCAGAAGGGGACCCTCCCAGGAGTTCAGGAGGGGACCCAGCAGTGCCCCAAAGGACCCAGGAGTTCAGGGGGTAACACAGGAGTTCGGAGGGGACCCAGGAGTTCAGTAGGGGACCCAGGCGTTCTGAGGGTACCCAGGAGTGCCCCAAAGTACCCAGGAGTTCGGGAGGGGACCCACCCAGGAGTTCGGGAGGGGACCCAGCAGTGCCCCAAAGGACCCAAAAGTTCAGGAGGGACCCACCCAGGAGTTCATGGCGGGACCCACCCAGGACTTCAGGAGGGGACCAGGAGTGCCCCAAAGGACCCAGGAGTTCAGGAGGGGACCCAGGATTGCCCCAAAGGATCCAGAGTTCAGGAGGGGAACCAGGAGTTCAGTGGGGGACCGAAGAGTTCAGGAGGGGGAGCAGGAGTGCCCCAAAGGACCCAGGCGTTCTGAGGGTACCCAGGAGTGCCCCAAAGTACCCAGGAGTTGGGGAGGGGACCCGCCCAGGAGTTGGGGAGGGGACCCGCCCAGGAGTTGGGGAGGGGACCCGCCCAGGAGTTGGGGAGGGGACCCGCCCAGGAGTTGGGGAGGGGACCCGCCCAGGAGTTGGGGAGGGGACCCGCCCAGGAGTTGGGGAGGGGACCCGCCCAGGAGTTCGGGAGGGAACCCGCCCAGGAGTTCGGGAGGGGACCGGGAGTTCAGGGAGGGACTGAAGAATTCAGGAGGGGACCTAGGAGTTCAGGGGGTAACCCAAGAGTTCAGGAGCGGACCCAGTAGTTCAGGAGAGGACCCAGGAGTGCCCCAAAGGACCCAGGAGTTCAGGAGGGGACCCAGGAGTGCCCCAAAGGATCCAGAGTTCAGGGGGGAACCCAGGCATTCTGAGGGGACCCAGGAGTGCCCCAAAGTACCCAAGAGTTCAGGAGGGGACCCAGGAGTTCGGGAGGGACCCAGCCAGGAGTTCGGGAGAGGACCCAGCAGTGTTCCAAAGGACCCAGGAGTTCAGGGTGGAACCCAAAAGTACTGAGGATACCCAGCAGTGCCCCAAAGGACCCAGGAGTTCAGGAGGGGACCCAGGAGTGCCCCAAAGGACCCAGGAGTTCAGGAGGGGACCCAGCAGTGCCCCAAAGGACCCAGGAGTTCAGGGGGGAACCCAGGAGTGCCCCAAAGTACCCAGGAGTTCAGGGGGAACCCAGGCGTTCTGAGGGGACCCAGGAGTGCCCCAAAGTACCCAAGAGTTCAGGAGGGGACCCAGGAGTTCGGGAGGGACCCACC
Organism: Patagioenas fasciata; assembly: GCF_037038585.1. Taxonomy (NCBI): domain Eukaryota; kingdom Metazoa; phylum Chordata; class Aves; order Columbiformes; family Columbidae; genus Patagioenas; species Patagioenas fasciata. The sequence goes on from NC_092529.1 coordinate 24,398,164, forward strand.
CAGGAGTTCGGGAGGGACCCACCCAGGAGTTCGGGAGGGACCCACCCAGGAGTTCGGGAGGGACCCACCCAGGAGTTCGGGAGGGGACCCAGCAGTGCTCCAAAGGACCCAGGAGTTCTGAGGGGACCCAAGAGTTCACCAAAGGACCCAAGAGTTCAGGAGTGGACCCAGGAGTGCCCCAAAGGATCCAGAGTTCAGGAGGGGACCCTCCCAGGAGTTCAGGAGGGGACCCAGCAGTACCCCAAAGGACCCAGGAGTTCAGGGGGTAACACAGGAGTTCGGAGGGGACCCATAAGTTCAGTAGGGGACCCAGGCGTTCTGAGGGTACCCAGGAGTGCCCCAAAGTACCCAGGAGTTCGGGAGGGGACCCACCCAGGAGTTCGGGAGGGGACCCAGCAGTGCCCCAAAGGACCCAAAAGTTCAGGAGGGACCCACCCAGGAGTTCATGGCGGGACCCACCCAGGACTTCAGGAGGGGACCCATTCAGGAGTTCAGGAGGGGGACCAGGAGTGCCCCAAAGGACCCAAGAGTTCAGGAGGGGACCCAGGATTGCCCCAAAGGATCCAGAGTTCAGGAGGGGACCCGCCCGGGAGTTCAGGAGGGGACCCGCCCGGGAGTTCAGGAGGGGACCCGCCCGGGAGTTCAGGGAGGAACTGAAGAATTCAGGAGGGGACCTAGGAGTTCAGGGGGTAACCCAGGAGTTCAGGAGCGGACCCAGGAGTTCAGGAGAGAACCCAGGAGTGCCCCAAAGGACCCAGGAGTTCAGGAGGGGACCCAAGAGTTCGAGAGGGACCCACCCAGGAGTTCGAGAGGGACCCACCCAGGAGTTCAGGAGCGGACCCATCAGTGCCCCAAAGGACCCAGGAGTTCAGGGGGGAACACAGGAGTTCGGAGGGGACCCAGGAGTTCAGGAGGGGACCCAGGCGTTCTGAGGGGACCCAGGAGTGCCCCAAAGTACCCAAGAGTTCAGGAGGGGACCCAAGAGAACAGGAGGGGACCCGCCCAGGAGTTCAGTAGGGACCCGCCCAGGAGTTCAGGAGGGACGCGCCCAGGAGTTCAGGGAGGGACTGAAGAATTCAGGAGGGGACCTAGGAGTTCAGGGGGTAACCCAAGAGTTCAGGAGCGGACCCAGGAGTTAGGAGCGGACCCAGGAGTGCCCCAAAGGACCCAGGAGTTCAGGAGGGGACCCAGGAGTGCCCCAAAGGACCCAGGAGTTCAGGAGGGGACCCAGCAATGCCCCAAAGGACCCAGGAGTTCAGGGGGGAACCCAGGAGTGCCCCAAAGTACCCAGGAGTTCAGGGGGAACCCAGGCGTTCTGAGGGGACCCAGGAGTGCCCCAAAGTACCCAAGAGTTCAGGAGGGGACCCAGGAGTTCGGGAGGGACCCACCCAGGAGTTCGGGAGGGGACCCACCCAGGAGTTCTGAGGGGACCCAAGAGTTCACAAAAGGACCCAAGAGTTCACCAAAGGACCCAAGAGTTCAGGAGTGGACCCAGGAGTGCCCCAAAGGATCCAGAGTTCAGGAGGGGACCCTCCCAGGAGTTCAGGAGGGGACCCAGCAGTGCCCCAAAGGACCCAGATGTTCAAGGGTAACACAGGAGTTCGGAGGGGACCCAGGAGTTCAGTAGGGGACCCAGGCGTTCTGAGGGTACCCAGGAGTGCCCCAAAGTACCCAGGAGTTCGGGAGGGGACCCACCCAGGAATTCGGGAGGGGACCCACCCAGGAGTTCGGGAGGGGACCCACCCAGGAGTTCGGGAGGGGACCCAGCAGTGCCCCAAAGGACCCAAAAGTTCAGGAGGGACCCACCCAGGAGTTCATGGCGGGACCCACCCAGGACTTCAGGAGGGGACCCATTCAGGAGTTCAGGAGGGGGACCAGGAGTGCCCCAAAGGACCCAGGAGTTCAGGAGGGACCCACCCAGGAGTTCGGGAGGGGACCCAGCAGTGCTCCAAAGGACCCAGGAGTTCTGAGGGGACCCAAGAGTTCACCAAAGGACCCAAGAGTTCAGGAGTGGACCCAGGAGTGCCCCAAAGGATCCAGAGTTCAGGAGGGGACCCTCCCAGGAGTTCAGGAGGGGACCCAGCAGTACCCCAAAGGACCCAGGAGTTCAGGGGGTAACACAGGAGTTCGGAGGGGACCCAGAAGTTCAGTAGGGGACCCAGGCGTTCTGAGGGTACCCAGGAGTGCCCCAAAGTACCCAGGAGTTCGGGAGGGGACCCACCCAGGAGTTCGGGAGGGGACCCAGCAGTGCCCCAAAGGACCCAAAAGTTCAGGAGGGACCCACCCAGGAGTTCATGGCGGGACCCACCCAGGACTTCAGGAGGGGACCCATTCAGGAGTTCAGGAGGGGGACCAGGAGTGCCCCAAAGGACCCAAGAGTTCAGGAGGGGACCCAGGCGTTCTGAGGGGACCCAGGAGTGCCCCAAAGTACCCAAGAGTTCAGGAGGGGACCCAGGAGTTCGGGAGGGACCCACCCAGGAGTTCGGGAGGGGACCCAGCAGTGCTCCAAAGGACCCAGGAGTTCTGAGGGGACCCAAGAGTTCACCAAAGCACCCAAGAGTTCAGGAGTGGACCCAGGAGTGCCCCAAACGATCCAGAGTTCAGGAGGGGACCCTCCCAGGGGTTCAGGAGGGGACCCAGCAGTACCCCAAAGGACCCAGGAGTTCAGGGGGTAACACAGGAGTTCGGAGGGGACCCAGAAGTTCAGTAGGGGACCCAGGCGTTCTGAGGGTACCCAGGAGTGCCCCAAAGTACCCAGGAGTTCGGGAGGGGACCCACCCAGGAGTTCGGGAGGGGACCCACCCAGGAGTTCGGGAGGGGACCCAGCAGTGCCCCAAAGGACCCAGGAGTTCTGAGGGGACCCAAGAGTTCACCAAAGGACCCAAGAGTTCAGGAGTGGACCCAGGAGTGCCCCAAAGGATCCAGAGTTCAGGAGGGGACCCTCCCAGGAGTTCAGGAGGGGACCCAGCAGTACCCCAAAGGACCCAGGAGTTCAGGGGGTAACACAGGAGTTCGGAGGGGACCCAGAAGTTCAGTAGGGGACCCAGGCGTTCTGAGGGTACCCAGGAGTGCCCCAAAGTACCCAGGAGTTCGGGAGGGGACCCACCCAGGAGTTCGGGAGGGGACCCACCCAGGAGTTCGGGAGGGGACCCAGCAGTGCCCCAAAGGACCCAAAAGTTCAGGAGGGACCCACCGAGGAGTTCATGGCGGGACCCACCCAGGACTTCAGGAGGGGACCCATTCAGGAGTTCAGGAGGGGGACCAGGAGTGCCCCAAAGGACCCAAGAGTTCAGGAGGGGACCCAGGATTGCCCCAAAGGATCCAGAGTTCAGGAGGGGACCCGCCCGGGAGTTCAGGAGGGACGCGCCCAGGAGTTCAGGGAGGGACTGAAGAATTCAGGAGGGGACCTAGGAGTTCAGGGGGTAACCCAAGAGTTCAGGAGCGGACCCAGGAGTTAGGAGAGGACCCAGGAGTGCCCCAAAGGACCCAGGAGTTCAGGAGGGGACCCAGGAGTGCCCCAAAGGACCCAGGAGTTCAGGAGGGGACCCAGCAGTGCCCCAAAGGACCCAGGAGTTCAGGGGGGAACCCAGGAGTGCCCCAAAGTACCCAGGAGTTCAGGGGGAACCCAGGCGTTCTGAGGGGACCCAGGAGTGCCCCAAAGTACCCAAGAGTTCAGGAGGGGACCCAGGAGTTCGGGAGGGACCCACCCAGGAGTTCGGGAGGGACCCACCCAGGAGTTCGGGAGGGGACCCAGCAGTGCTCCAAAGGACCCAGGAGTTCTGAGGGGACCCAAGAGTTCACCAAAGGACCCAAGAGTTCAGGAGTGGACCCAGGAGTGCCCCAAAGGATCCATAGTTCAGGAGGGGACCCTCCCAGGAGTTCAGGAGGGGACCCAGCAGTACCCCAAAGGACCCAGGAGTTCAGGGGGTAACACAGGAGTTCGGAGGGGACCCAGAAGTTCAGTAGGGGACCCAGGCGTTCTGAGGGTACCCAGGAGTGCCCCAAAGTACCCAGGAGTTCGGGAGGGGACCCACCCAGGAGTTCGGGAGGGGACCCAGCAGTGCCCCAAAGGACCCAGGAGTTCTGAGGGGACCCAAGAGTTCACCAAAGGACCCAAGAGTTCAGGAGTGGACCCAGGAGTGTCCCAAAGGATCCAGAGTTCAGGAGGGGACCCTCCCAGGAGTTCAGGAGGGGACCCAGCAGTACCCCAAAGGACCCAGGAGTTCAGGGGGTAACACAGGATTTCGGAGGGGACCCATAAGTTCAGTAGGGGACCCAGGCGTTCTGAGGGTACCCAGGAGTGCCCCAAAGTACCCAGGAGTTCGGGAGGGGACCCACCCAGGAGTTCGGGAAGGGACCCAGCAGTGCCCCAAAGGACCCAAAAGTTCAGGAGGGACCCACCCAGGAGTTCATGGCGGGACCCACCCAGGAGTTCAGGAGCGGACCCATCAGTGCCCCAAAGGACCCAGGAGTTCAGGGGGGAACACAGGAGTTCGGAGTGGACCCAGGAGTTCAGGAGGGGACCCAGGCGTTCTGAGGGGACCCAGGAGTGCCCCAAAGGACCCAGGAGTTCAGGAGGGGACCCAGCAGTTCCCCAAAGGACCCAGGAGTTCAGGGGGGAACCCAAGAGTGCCCCAAAGTACCCAGGAGTTCAGGGGGAACCCAGGCGTTCTGAGGGGACCCAGGAGTGCCCCAAAGTACCCAAGAGTTCAGGAGGGGACCCAGGAGTTCAGGAGGGACCCACCCAGGAGTTCAGGAGGGACCCACCCAGGAGTTCGGGAGGGACCCACCCAGGAGTTCGGGAGGGACCCACCCAGGAGTTCGGGAGGGACCCACCCAGGAGTTCGGGAGGGACCCACCCAGGAGTTCGGGAGGGACCCACCCAGGAGTTCGGGAGGGACCCACCCAGGAGTTCGGGAGGGGACCCAGCAGTGCTCCAAAGGACCCAGGAGTTCTGAGGGGACCCAAGAGTTCACCAAAGGACCCAAGAGTTCATCAAAGGACCCAAGAGTTCAGGAGTGGACCCAGGAGTGCCCCAATGGATCCAGAGTTCAGGAGGGGACCCTCGCAGGAGTTCAGGAGGGGACCCAGCAGTGCCCCAAAGGACCCAGGAGTTCAGGGGGTAACCCAGGAGTTCGGAGGGGACCCAGGAGTTCAGTAGGGGACCCAGGAGTTCTGAGTGGACCCAAGAGTTCACCAAAGGACCCAAGAGTTCACCAAAGGACCCAAGAGTTCAGGAATGGACCCAGGAGTGCCCCAATGGATCCAGAGTTCAGGAGGGGACCCTCCCAGGAGTTCAGGAGGGGACCCAGCAGTGCCCCAAAGGACCCAGGAGTTCAGGAGGGACCCACCCAGGAGTTCGGGAGGGACCCACCCAGGAGTTCGGGAGGGACCCACCCAGGAGTTCGGGAGGGGACCCAGGAGTGCCCCAAAGGACCCAAGAGTTCAGGAGGGGACCCAGGCGTTCTGAGGGGACCCAGGAGTGCCCCAAAGTACCCAAGAGTTCAGGAGGGGACCCAGGAGTTCGGGAGGGACCCACCCAGGAGTACGGGAGGGACCCACCCAGGAGTTCAGGAGGGGACCCAGGAGTGCCCCAAAGGACCCAAGAGTTCAGGAGGGGACCCAGGCGTTCTGAGGGGACCCAGGAGTGCCCCAAAGTACCCAAGAGTTCAGGAGGGGACCCAGGAGTTCGGGAGGGACCAACCCAGGAGTTCGGGAGGGACCCACGCAGGAGTTCGGGAGGGACCCACCCAGGAGTTCGGGAGGGACCCACCCAGGAGTTCGGGAGGGACCCACCCAGGAGTTCGGGAGGGGACCCAGCAGTGCTCCAAAGGACCCAGGAGTTCTGAGGGGACCCAAGAGTTCACCAAAGGACCCAAGAGTTCAGGAGTGGACCCAGGAGTGCCCCAAAGGATCCAGAGTTCAGGAGGGGACCCTCCCAGGGGTTCAGGAGGGGACCCAGCAGTACCCCAAAGGACCCAGGAGTTCAGGGGGTAACACAGGAGTTCGGAGGGGACCCAGAAGTTCAGTAGGGGACCCAGGCGTTCTGACGGTACCCAGGAGTGCCTCAAAGTACCCAGGAATTCGGGAGGGGACCCACCCAGGAGTTCGGGAGGGGACCCAGCAGTGCCCCAAAGGACCCAGGAGTTCAGGGGGGAACCCAGGAGTGCCCCAAAGTACCCAGGAGTTCAGGGGGAACCCAGGCGTTCTGAGGGGACCCAGGAGTGCCCCAAAGTACCGAAGAGTTCAGGAGGGGACCCAGGAGTTCGGGAGGGACCCACCCAGGAGTTCGGGAGGGACCCACCCAGGAGTTCGGGAGGGGACCCAGCAGTGCTCCAAAGGACCCAGGAGTTCTGAGGGGACCCAAGAGTTCACCAAAGGACCCAAGAGTTCAGGAGTGGACCCAGGAGTGCCCCAAAGGATCCATAGTTCAGGAGGGGACCCTCCCAGGAGTTCAGGAGTGGACCCAGCAGTACCCCAAAGGACCCAGGAGTTCAGGGGGTAACACAGGAGTTCGGAGGGGACCCAGAAGTTCAGTAGGGGACCCAGGCGTTCTGAGGGTACCCAGGAGTGCCCCAAAGTACCCAGGAGTTCGGGAGGGGACCCACCCAGGAGTTCGGGAAGGGACCCAGCAGTGCCCCAAAGGACCCAAAATTTCAGGAGGGACCCACCCAGGAGTTCATGGCGGGACCCACCCAGGAGTTCAGGAGCGGACCCATCAGTGCCCCAAAGGACCCAGGAGTTCAGGGGGGAACACAGGAGTTCGGAGTGGACCCAGGAGTTCAGGAGGGGACCCAGGCGTTCTGAGGGGACCCAGGAGTGCCCCAAAGGACCCAGGAGTTCAGGAGGGGACCCAGCAGTTCCCCAAAGGACCCAGGAGTTCAGGGGGGAACCCAAGAGTGCCCCAAAGTACCCAGGAGTTCAGGGGGAACCCAGGCGTTCTGAGGGGACCCAGGAGTGCCCCAAAGTACCCAAGAGTTCAGGAGGGGACCCAGGAGTTCGGGAGGGACCCACCCAGGAGTTCGGGAGGGACCCACCCAGGAGTTCGGGAGGGACCCACCCAGGAGTTCGGGAGGGACCCACCCAGGAGTTCGGGAGGGACCCACCCAGGAGTTCGGGAGGGGACCCAGCAGTGCTCCAAAGGACCCAGGAGTTCTGAGGGGACCCAAGAGTTCACCAAAGGACCCAAGAGTTCATCAAAGGACCCAAGAGTTCAGGAGTGGACCCAGGAGTGCCCCAATGGATCCAGAGTTCAGGAGGGGACCCTCGCAGGAGTTCAGGAGGGGACCCAGCAGTGCCCCAAAGGACCCAGGAGTTCAGGGGGTAACCCAGGAGTTCGGAGGGGACCCAGGAGTTCAGTAGGGGACCCAGGAGTTCTGAGTGGACCCAAGAGTTCACCAAAGGACCCAAGAGTTCACCAAAGGACCCAAGAGTTCAGGAATGGACCCAGGAGTGCCCCAATGGATCCAGAGTTCAGGAGGGGACCCTCCCAGGAGTTCAGGAGGGGACCCAGCAGTGCCCCAAAGGACCCAGGAGTTCAGGAGGGACCCACCCAGGAGTTCGGGAGGGACCCACCCAGGAGTTCGGGAGGGACCCACCCAGGAGTTCGGGAGGGACCCACCCAGGAGTTCGGGAGGGGACCCAGGAGTGCCCCAAAGGACCCAAGAGTTCAGGAGGGGACCCAGGCGTTCTGAGGGGACCCAGGAGTGCCCCAAAGTACCCAAGAGTTCAGGAGGGGACCCAGGAGTTCGGGAGGGACCCACCCAGGAGTTCGGGAGGGACCCACCCAGGAGTTCAGGAGGGGACCCAGGAGTGCCCCAAAGGACCCAAGAGTTCAGGAGGGGACCCAGGCGTTCTGAGGGGACCCAGGAGTGCCCCAAAGTACCCAAGAGTTCAGGAGGGGACCCAGGAGTTCGGGAGGGACCAACCCAGGAGTTCGGGAGGGACCCACCCAGGAGTTCGGGAGGGACCCACCCAGGAGTTCGGGAGGGACCCACCCAGGAGTTCGGGAGGGGACCCAGCAGTGCTCCAAAGGACCCAGGAGTTCTGAGGGGACCCAAGAGTTCACCAAAGGACCCAAGAGTTCAGGAGTGGACCCAGGAGTGCCCCAAAGGATCCAGAGTTCAGGAGGGGACCCTCCCAGGGGTTCAGGAGGGGACCCAGCAGTACCCCAAAGGACCCAGGAGTTCAGGGGGTAACACAGGAGTTCGGAGGGGACCCAGAAGTTCAGTAGGGGACCCAGGCGTTCTGAGGGTACCCAGGAGTGCCTCAAAGTACCCAGGAATTCGGGAGGAGACCCACCCAGGAGTTCGGGAGGGGACCCAGCAGTGCCCCAAAGGACCCAGGAGTTCTGAGGGGACCCAAGAGTTCACCAAAGGACCCAAGAGTTCAGGAGTGGACCCAGGAGTGCCCCAAAGGATCCAGAGTTCAGGAGGGGACCCTCCCAGGAGTTCAGGAGGGGACCCAGCAGTACCCCAAAGGACCCAGGAGTTCAGGGGGTAACACAGGAGTTCGGAGGGGACCCAGAAGTTCAGTAGGGGACCCAGGCGTTCTGAGGGTACCCAGGAGTGCCCCAAAGTACCCAGGAGTTCGGGAGGGGACCCAGCAGTGCCCCAAAGGACCCAAAAGTTCAGGAGGGACCCACCCAGGAGTTCATGGCGGGACCCACCCAGGACTTCAGGAGGGGACCCATTCAGGAGTTCAGGAGGAGGACCAGGAGTGCCCCAAAGGACCCAAGAGTTCAGGAGGGGACCCAGGATTGCCCCAAAGGATCCAGAGTTCAGGAGGGGACCCGCCCGGGAGTTCAGGAGGGGACCCGCCCGGGAGTTCAGGAGGGGACCCGCCCGGGAGTTCAGGGAGGGAATGAAGAATTGAGGAGGGGACCTAGGATTTCAGGGGGTAACCCAAGAGTTCAGGAGCGGACCCAGGAGTTCAGGAGAGAACCCAGGAGTGCCCCAAAGGACCCAGGAGTTCTGAGGGGACCCAAGAGTTCAGGAGGGGACCCAGGAGTTCGAGAGGGACCCACCCAGGAGTTCAGGAGCGGACCCATCAGTGCCCCAAAGGACCCAGGAGTTCAGGGGGGAACACAGGAGTTCGGAGGGGACCCAGGAGTTCAGGAGGGGACCCAGGCGTTCTGAGGGGACCCAGGAGTGCCCCAAAGTACCCAAGAGTTCAGGAGGGGACCCAAGAGAACAGGAGGGGACCCGCCCAGGAGTTCAGGAGGGACGCGCCCAGGAGTTCAGGGAGGGACTGAAGAATTCAGGAGGGGACCTAGGAGTTCAGGGGGTAACCCAAGAGTTCAGGAGCGGACCCAGGAGTTAGGAGAGGACCCAGGAGTGCCCCAAAGGACCCAGGAGTTCAGGAGGGGACCCAGCAGTGCCCCAAAGGACCCAGGAGTTCAGGGGGGAACCCAGGAGTGCCCCAAAGTACCCAAGAGTTCAGGAGGGGACCCAGGAGTTCGGGAGGGACCCACCCAGGAGTTCAGGAGGGACCCACCCAGGAGTTCGGGAGGGGACCCACGCAGGAGTTCTGAGGGGACCCAAGAGTTCACAAAAGGACCCAAGAGTTCACCAAAGGACCCAAGAGTTCAGGAGTGGACCCAGGAGTGCCCCAAAGGATCCATAGTTCAGGAGGGGACCCTCCCAGGAGTTCAGGAGGGGACCCAGCAGTGCCCCAAAGGACCCAGGAGTTCAGGGGGTAACACAGGAGTTCGGAGGGGACCCAGGAGTTCAGTAGGGGACCCAGGCGTTCTGAGGGTACCCAGGAGTGCCCCAAAGTACCCAGGAGTTCGGGAGGGGACCCACCCAGGAGTTCGGGAGGGGACCCAGCAGTGCCCCAAAGGACCCAAAAGTTCAGGAGGGACCCACCCAGGAGTTCATGGCGGGACCCACCCAGGACTTCAGGAGGGGACCCATTCAGGAGTTCAGGAGGGGGACCAGGAGTGCCCCAAAGGACCCAGGAGTTCAGGAGGGACCCACCCAGGAGTTCGGGAGGGGACCCAGCAGTGCTCCAAAGGACCCAGGAGTTCTGAGGGGACCCAAGAGTTCACCAAAGGACCCAAGAGTTCAGGAGTGGACCCAGGAGTGCCCCAAAGGATCCAGAGTTCAGGGGGTAACACAGGAGTTCGGAGGGGACCCAGAAGTTCAGTAGGGGACCCAGGCGTTCTGAGGGTACCCAGGAGTGCCCCAAAGTACCCAGGAGTTCGGGAGGGGACCCTCCCAGGAGTTCAGGAGGGGACCTAGCAGTGCCCCAAAGGACCCAAGAGTTCAGGGGGTAACACAGGAGTTCGGAGGGGACCCAGAAGTTCAGTAGGGGACCCAGGCGTTCTGAGGGTACCCAGGAGTGCCCCAAAGTACCCAGGAGTTCGGGAGGGGACCCACCCAGGAGTTCGGGAGGGGACCCAGCAGTGCCCCAAAGTACCCAGGAGTTCAGGGGGAACCCAGGCGTTCTGAGGGGACCCAGGAGTGCCCCAAAGTACCCAAGAGTTCAGGAGGGGACCCAAGAGTTCAGGAGGGGACCCAGGAGTTCGAGAGGGACCCACCCAGGAGTTCAGGAGCGGACCCATCAGTGCCCCAAAGGACCCAGGAGTTCAGGGGGGAACACAGGAGTTCGGAGGGGACCCAGGAGTTCAGGAGGGGACCCAGGCGTTCTGAGGGGACCCAGGAGTGCCCCAAATTACCCAAGAGTTCAGGAGGGGACCCAAGAGAACAGGAGGGTACCCGCCCAGGAGTTAAGTAGGGACCCGCCCAGGAGTTCAGGAGGGACCCGCCCAGGAGTTCAGGAGGGGACCGGGAGTTCAGGGAGGGACTGAAGAATTCAGGAGGGGACCTAGGAGTTCAGGGGGTAACCCAAGAGTTCAGGAGCGGACCCAGGAGTTAGGAGAGGACCCAGGAGTGCCCCAAAGGACCCAGGAGTTCAGGAGGGGACCCAGGAGTGCCCCAAAGGACCCAGGAGTTCAGGAGGGGACGCAGCAGTGCCCCAAAGGACCCAGGAGTTCAGGGGGGAACCCAGGAGTGCCCCAAAGTACCCAGGAGTTCAGGGGGAACCCAGGCGTTCTGAGGGGACCCAGGAGTGCCCCAAAGTACCCAAGAGTTCAGGAGGGGACCCAGGAGTTCGGGAGGGACCCACCCAGGAGTTCAGGAGGGACCCACCCAGGAGTTCGGGAGGGGACCCACCAGTGCTCCAAAGGACCCAGGAGTTCTGAGGGGACCCAAGAGTTCACCAAAGGACCCAAGAGTTCAGGAGTGGACCCAGGAGTGCCCCAAAGGATCCAGAGTTCAGGAGGGGACCCTCCCAGGAGTTCAGGAGGGGACCCTCCCAGGAGTTCAGGAGGGGACCCTCCCAGGAGTTCAGGAGGGGACCCAGCAGTGCCCCAAAGGACCCAGGAGTTCAGGGGGTAACACAGGAGTTCGGAGGGGACCCAGAAGTTCAGTAGGGGACCCAGGCGTTCTGAGGGTACCCAGGAGTGCCCCAAAGTACCCAGGAGTTCGGGAGGGGACCCACCCAGGAGTTCGGGAGGGGACCCAGCAGTGCCCCAAAGGACCCAAAAGTTCGGGAGGGGACCCACCCAGGAGTTCATGGCGGGACCCACCCAGGACTTCAGGAGGGGACCCATTCAGGAGTTCAGGAGGGGGACCAGGAGTGCCCCAAAGGACCCAAGAGTTCAGGAGGAGACCCAGGATTGCCCCAAAGGATCCAGAGTTCAGGAGGGGACCCGCCCGGGAGTTCAGGAGGGGACCCGCCCGGGAGTTCAGGAGGGGACCCGCCCGGGAGTTCAGGAGGGGACCCGCCCGGGAGTTCAGGAGGGGACCCGCCCGGGAGTTCAGGAGGGGACCCGCCCGGGAGTTCAGGAGGGGACCCGCCCGGGAGTTCAGGAGGGGACCCGCCCGGGAGTTCAGGAGGGGACCCGCCCGGGAGTTCAGGAGGGGACCCGCCCGGGAGTTCAGGGAGGGACTGAAGAATTCAGGAGGGGACCTAGGAGTTCAGGGGGTAACCCAAAAGTTCAGGAGCGGACCCAGGAGTTCAGGAGAGAACCCAGGAGTGCCCCAAAGGACCCAGGAGTTCAGGAGGGGACCCAGCAGTGCCCCAAAGGACCCAGGAGTTCAGGGGGGAACCCAGGAGTGCCCCAAAGTACCCAAGAGTTCAGGGGGAACCCAGGCGTTCTGAGGGGACCCAGGAGTGCCCCAAAGTACCCAAGAGTTCAGGAGGGGACCCAGGAGTTCGGGAGGGACCCACCCAGGAGTTCGGGAGGGGACCCACCCAGGAGTTCGGGAGGGGACCCACCCAGGAGTTCGGGAGGGGACCCACCCAGGAGTTCGGGAGGGGACCCACCCAGGAGTTCGGGAGGGGACCCAGCAGTGCTCCAAAGGACCCAGGAGTTCTGAGGGGACCCAAGAGTTCACCAAAGGACCCAAGAGTTCAGGAGTGGACCCAGGAGTGCCCCAAAGGATCCAGAGTTCAGGAGGGGACCCTCCCAGGAGTTCAGGAGGGGACCCAGCAGTACCCCAAAGGACCCAGGAGTTCAGGGGGTAACACAGGAGTTCGGAGGGGACCCAGAAGTTCAGTAGGGGACCCAGGCGTTCTGAGGGTACCCAGGAGTGCTCCAAAGTACCCAGGAGTTCGGGAGGGGACCCACCCAGGAGTTCGGGAGGGGACCCAGCAGTGCCCCAAAGGACCCAGGAGTTCTGAGGGGACCCAAGAGTTCAGCAAAGGACCCAAGAGTTCAGGAGTGGACCCAGGAGTGCCCCAAAGGGTCCAGAGTTCAGGAGGGGACCCTCCCAGGAGTTCAGGAGGGGACCCAGCAGTACCCCAAAGGACCCAGGAGTTCAGGGGGTAACACAGGAGTTCGGAGGGGACCCAGAAGTTCAGTAGGGGACCCAGGCGTTCTGAGGGTACCCAGGAGTGCCCCAAAGTACCCAGGAGTTCTGAGGGGACCCAGCAGTGCCCCAAAGGACCCAAAAGTTCAGGAGGGACCCACCCAGGAGTTCATGGCGGGACCCACCCAGGACTTCAGGAGGGGACCCATTCAGGAGTTCAGGAGGGGGACCAGGAGTGCCCCAAAGGACCCAAGAGTTCAGAAGGGGACCCAGGATTGCCCCAAAGGATCCAGAGTTCAGGAGGGGACCCGCCCGGGAGTTCAGGAGGGGACCCGCCCGGGAGTTCAGGAGGGGACCCGCCCGGGAGTTCAGGAGGGGACCCGCCCGGGAGTTCAGGGAGGGACTGAAGAATTCAGGAGGGGACCTAGGAGTTCAGGGGGTAACCCAAGAGTTCAGGAGCGGACCCAGGAGTTCAGGAGAGGACCCAGGAGTTCAGGAGGGGACCCAGCAGTGCTCCAAAGTACCCAGGCGTTCAGGGGGAACCCAAGCGTTCTGAGGGGACCCAGGAGTGCCCCAAAGTACCCAAGAGTTCAGGAGGGGACCCAGGAGTTCGGGAGGGACCCACCCAGGAGTTCGGGAGGGACCCACCCAGGAGTTCGGGAGGGACCCACCTAGGAGTTCGGGAGGGGACCCAGCAGTGCCCCAAAGTACCCAGGAGTTCAGGGGGAACCCAGGCGTTCTGAGGGGACCCAGGAGTGCCCCAAAGTACCCAAGAGTTCAGGAGGGGACCCAGGAGTTCAGGAGGGGACCCAGGAGTTCGAGAGGGACCCACCCAGGAGTTCAGGAGCGGACCCATCAGTGCCCCAAAGGACCCAGGAGTTCAGGGGGGAACACAGGAGTTCGGAGGGGACCCAGGAGTTCAGGAGGGGACCCAGGCGTTCTGAGGGGACCCAGGAGTGCCCCAAAGTACCCAAGAGTTCAGGAGGGGACCCAAGAGAACAGGAGGGGACCCGCCCAGGAGTTAAGTAGGGACCCGCCCAGGAGTTCAGGAGGGACCCGCCCAGGAGTTCAGGAGGGGACCGGGAGTTCAGGGAGGGACTGAAGAATTCAGGAGGGGACCTAGGAGTTCAGGGGGTAACCCAAGAGTTCAGGAGCGGACCCAGGAGTTAGGAGAGGACCCAGGAGTGCCCCAAAGGACCCAGGAGTTCAGGAGGGGACCCAGGAGTGCCCCAAAGGACCCAGGAGTTCAGGAGGGGACCCAGGAGTGCCCCAAAGGACCCAGGAGTTCAGGAGGGGACGCAGCAGTGCCCCAAAGGACCCAGGAGTTCAGGGGGGAACCCAGGAGTGCCCCAAAGTACCCAGGAGTTCAGGGGGAACCCAGGCGTTCTGAGGGGACCCAGGAGTGCCCCAAAGTACCCAAGAGTTCAGGAGGGGACCCAGGAGTTCGGGAGGGACCCACCCAGGAGTTCAGGAGGGACCCACCCAGGAGTTCGGGAGGGGACCCAGCAGTGCTCCAAAGGACCCAGGAGTTCTGAGGGGACCCAAGAGTTCACCAAAGGACCCAAGAGTTCAGGAGTGGACCCAGGAGTGCCCCAAAGGATCCAGAGTTCAGGAGGGGACCCTCCCAGGAGTTCAGGAGGGGACCCTCCCAGGAGTTCAGGAGGGGACCCAGCAGTGCCCCAAAGGACCCAGGAGTTCAGGGGGTAACACAGGAGTTCGGAGGGGACCCAGGAGTTCAGTAGGGGACCCAGGCGTTCTGAGGGTACCCAGGAGTGCCCCAAAGTACCCAGGAGTTCGGGAGGGGACCCACCCAGGAGTTCGGGAGGAGACCCACCCAGGAGTTCGGGAGGGGACCCAGCAGTGCCCCAAAGGACCCAAAAGTTCAGGAGGGACCCACCCAGGAGTTCATGGCGGGACCCACCCAGGACTTCAGGAGGGGACCCATTCAGGAGTTCAGGAGGGGGACCAGGAGTGCCCCAAAGGACCCAGGAGTTCAGGAGGGGACCCAGGATTGCCCCAAAGAATCCAGAGTTCAGGAGGGGACCCGCCCAGGAGTTCAGGAGGGGACCCGCCCAGGAGTTCAGGAGGGGACCCGCCCAGGAGTTCAGGAGGGGACCCGCCCAGGAGTTCAGGGAGGGACTGAAGAATTCAGGAGGGGACCTAGGAGTTCAGGGGGTAACCGAAGAGTTCAGGAGCGGACCCAGGAGTTCAGGAGAGGACCCAGGAGTGCCCCAAAGGACCCAGGAGTTCAGGAGGGGACCCAGCAGAGCCCCAAAGGACCCAGGAGTTCAGGGGGTAACCCAGGAGTGCCCCAAAGTACCCATGAGTTCAGGAGGGGACCCAGGCGTTCTGAGAGGACCCAGGAGTGCCCCAAAGTACCCATGAGTTCAGGAGGGGACCCAGGAGTTCGGGAGGGACCCACCCAGGAGTTCGGGAGGGACCCACCCAGGAGTTCGGGAGGGGACCCAGCAGTGCCCCAAAGGACCCAGGACTTCTGAGGGGACCCAAGAGTTCACCAAAGACCCAAGAGTTCAGGAGTGGACCCAGGAGTGCCCCAAAGGATCCAGAGTTCAGGAGGGGACCCGCCCAGGACTTCAGGAGGGGACCCGCCCAGGACTTCAGGAGGGGACCTTGGAGTTCAGGAGCGGACCCAGGAGTGCCCCAAGTTACCCAGGAGTTCAGGAGGGGACCCAGCAGTGCCCAAAGGACCCAGGAGATGAGGGAGGAACCCAGAAGTTCAGGAGGGGACCGAGGAGTACCCCAAAGGATCCAGTCTTCAGGAGGGGACCCAGGAGTGCCCCAAAGGATCCAGAGTTCAGGAAGGGACCCAGGAGTTCGGGAGGGGACCCACCCAGGAGTTCAGGGGGGGACCGAAGAGTTCAGGAGGGGGACCAGGAGTGCCCCAAAGGACCCAGGAGTGTCCCAAGGTACCCAGGAGTTCAGGAGGGGACCCAGGAGTGCCCCAAAGGACCCAAGAGTTCAGGAGGGGACCCACCCAGGAGTTCAAGAGGGCCCCACCCAGGAGTTCAGGGGGGGGACCGAAGAGTTCAGAGGGTGGACCAGGAGTGCCCCAAAGGACCCAGGAGGGCCCCAAGGTACCCAGGAGTTCAGGAGGGGACCCAGCAGTGCCCCAAAGGACCCAGGAGTTCAGGGGGGAACCCAGGAGTTCGGAGGGGACCCAGGAGTGCCCGAAAGGATCCAGAGTTCAGGAGGGGACCCAGGAGTTCAGGAGGGGACCCAGGAGTTCAGTGGGGGACCGAAGAGTTCAGGAGGGGGAGCAGGAGTGCCCCAAAGGACCAAGGAGTTCTGAGGGGACCCAAGAGTTCAGAAGGGCATCCAGGAGATCAGGAGGGACCCGCCCAGGAGTTGGGGAGGGACCCGCCCAGGAGCTGGGGAGGGGACCCGCCCAGGAGCTGGGGAGGGGACCCGCCCAGGAGCTGGGGAGGGGACCCGCCCAGGAGTTGGGGAGGGGACCCGCCCAGGAGTTCGGGAGGGGACCCGCCCAGGAGTTCGGGAGGGGACCCGCCCAGGAGTTGGGGAGGGGACCCGCCCAGGAGTTCGGGAGGGGACCCGCCCGGGAGTTCAGGGAGGGACTGAAGAATTCAGGAGGGGACCTAGGAGTTCAGGGGGTAACCCAAGAGTTCAGGAGGGGACCCAGGAGTTCAGGAGAGGACCCAGGAGTGCCCCAAGTTACCCAGGAGTTCAGGAGGGGACCCAGCAGTGCCCAAAGGACCCAGGAGATGAGGGGGGAACCCAGAAGTTCAGGAGGGGACCGAGGAGTACCCCAAAGGATCCAGTCTTCAGGAGGGGACCCAGGCGTTCTGAGGGGACCCAGGAGTGCCCCAAAGTACCCATGAGTTCAGGAGGGGACCCAGGAGTTCGGGAGGGTCCCACCCAGGAGTTCGGGAGGGTCCCACCCAGGAGTTTGGGAGGGACCCACCCAGGAGTTCGGGAGGGGACCCAGCAGTGCCCCAAAGGACCCAGGAGTTCTGAGGGGACCCAAGAGTTCACCAAAGACCCAAGAGTTCAGGAGGGGACCCAGGAGTGCCCCAAAGGATCCAGAGTTCAGGAGGGGACCCGCCCAGGACTTCAGGAGGGGACCTTGGAGTTCAGGAGCGGACCCAGGAGTGCCCCAAGTTACCCAGGAGTTCAGGAGGGGACCCAGCAGTGCCCAAAGGACCCAGGAGATCAGGGGGGAACCCAGAAGTTCAGGAGGGGACCGAGGAGTACCCCAAAGGATCCAGTCTTCAGGAGGGGACCCAGGAGTGCCCCAAAGGATCCAGAGTTCAGGAAGGGACCCAGGAGTTCGGGAGGGGACCCACCCAGGAGTTCGGGAGGGGACCCACCCAGGAGTTCAAGAGGGCCCCACCCAGGAGTTCGGGGGGGGACCGAAGAGTTCAGGAGGGGGACCAGGAGTGCCCCAAAGGACCCAGGAGTGTCCCAAGGTACCCAGGAGTTCAGGAGGGGACCCAGGAGTGCCCCAAAGGACCCAAGAGTTCAGGAGGGGACCCACCCAGGAGTTCAAGAGGGCCCCACCCAGGAGTTCAGGGGGGGGACCGAAGAGTTCAGAGGGTGGACCAGGAGTGCCCCAAAAGACCCAGGAGGGCCCCAAGGTACCCAGGAGTTCAGGAGGGGACCCAGCAGTGCCCCAAAGGACCCAGGAGTTCAGGGGGGAACCCAGGAGTGCCCCAAAGTACCCAGGAGTTCAGGGGGAACCCAGGCGTTCTGAGGGGACCCAGGAGTGCCCCAAAGTACCCAAGAGTTCAGGAGGGGACCCAGGAGTTCGGGAGGGACCCACCCAGGAGTTCAGGAGGGACCCACCCAGGAGTTCGGGAGGGGACCCACCAGTGCTCCAAAGGACCCAGGAGTTCTGAGGGGACCCAAGAGTTCACCAAAGGACCCAAGAGTTCAGGAGTGGACCCAGGAGTGCCCCAAAGGATCCAGAGTTCAGGAGGGGACCCTCCCAGGAGTTCAGGAGGGGACCCTCCCAGGAGTTCAGGAGGGGACCCTCCCAGGAGTTCAGGAGGGGACCCAGCAGTGCCCCAAAGGACCCAGGAGTTCAGGGGGTAACACAGGAGTTCGGAGGGGACCCAGAAGTTCAGTAGGGGACCCAGGCGTTCTGAGGGTACCCAGGAGTGCCCCAAAGCACCCAGGAGTTCGGGAGGGGACCCACCCAGGAGTTCGGGAGGGGACCCAGCAGTGCCCCAAAGGACCCAAAAGTTCGGGAGGGGACCCACCCAGGAGTTCATGGCGGGACCCACCCAGGACTTCAGGAGGGGACCCATTCAGGAGTTCAGGAGGGGGACCAGGAGTGCCCCAAAGGACCCAAGAGTTCAGGAGGAGACCCAGGATTGCCCCAAAGGATCCAGAGTTCAGGAGGGGACCCGCCCGGGAGTTCAGGAGGGGACCCGCCCGGGAGTTCAGGAGGGGACCCGCCCGGGAGTTCAGGAGGGGACCCGCCCGGGAGTTCAGGAGGGGACCCGCCCGGGAGTTCAGGAGGGGACCCGCCCGGGAGTTCAGGAGGGGACCCGCCCGGGAGTTCAGGAGGGGACCCGCCCGGGAGTTCAGGAGGGGACCCGCCCGGGAGTTCAGGAGGGGACCCGCCCGGGAGTTCAGGGAGGGACTGAAGAATTCAGGAGGGGACCTAGGAGTTCAGGGGGTAACCCAAAAGTTCAGGAGCGGACCCAGGAGTTCAGGAGAGAACCCAGGAGTGCCCCAAAGGACCCAGGAGTTCAGGAGGGGACCCAGCAGTGCCCCAAAGGACCCAGGAGTTCAGGGGGGAACCCAGGAGTGCCCCAAAGTACCCAAGAGTTCAGGGGGAACCCAGGCGTTCTGAGGGGACCCAGGAGTGCCCCAAAGTACCCAAGAGTTCAGGAGGGGACCCAGGAGTTCGGGAGGGACCCACCCAGGAGTTCGGGAGGGGACCCACCCAGGAGTTCGGGAGGGGACCCACCCAGGAGTTCGGGAGGGGACCCACCCAGGAGTTCGGGAGGGGACCCACCCAGGAGTTCGGGAGGGGACCCACCCAGGAGTTCGGGAGGGGACCCACCCAGGAGTTCGGGAGGGGACCCAGCAGTGCTCCAAAGGACCCAGGAGTTCTGAGGGGACCCAAGAGTTCACCAAAGGACCCAAGAGTTCAGGAGTGGACCCAGGAGTGCCCCAAAGGATCCAGAGTTCAGGAGGGGACCCTCCCAGGAGTTCAGGAGGGGACCCAGCAGTACCCCAAAGGACCCAGGAGTTCAGGGGGTAACACAGGAGTTCGGAGGGGACCCAGAAGTTCAGTAGGGGACCCAGGCGTTCTGAGGGTACCCAGGAGTGCTCCAAAGTACCCAGGAGTTCGGGAGGGGACCCACCCAGGAGTTCGGGAGGGGACCCAGCAGTGCCCCAAAGGACCCAGGAGTTCTGAGGGGACCCAAGAGTTCAGCAAAGGACCCAAGAGTTCAGGAGTGGACCCAGGAGTGCCCCAAAGGGTCCAGAGTTCAGGAGGGGACCCTCCCAGGAGTTCAGGAGGGGACCCAGCAGTACCCCAAAGGACCCAGGAGTTCAGGGGGTAACACAGGAGTTCGGAGGGGACCCAGAAGTTCAGTAGGGGACCCAGGCGTTCTGAGGGTACCCAGGAGTGCCCCAAAGTACCCAGGAGTTCTGAGGGGACCCAGCAGTGCCCCAAAGGACCCAAAAGTTCAGGAGGGACCCACCCAGGAGTTCATGGCGGGACCCACCCAGGACTTCAGGAGGGGACCCATTCAGGAGTTCAGGAGGGGGACCAGGAGTGCCCCAAAGGACCCAAGAGTTCAGAAGGGGACCCAGGATTGCCCCAAAGGATCCAGAGTTCAGGAGGGGACCCGCCCGGGAGTTCAGGAGGGGACCCGCCCGGGAGTTCAGGAGGGGACCCGCCCGGGAGTTCAGGAGGGGACCCGCCCGGGAGTTCAGGGAGGGACTGAAGAATTCAGGAGGGGACCTAGGAGTTCAGGGGGTAACCCAAGAGTTCAGGAGCGGACCCAGGAGTTCAGGAGAGGACCCAGGAGTTCAGGAGGGGACCCAGCAGTGCTCCAAAGTACCCAGGCGTTCAGGGGGAACCCAAGCGTTCTGAGGGGACCCAGGAGTGCCCCAAAGTACCCAAGAGTTCAGGAGGGGACCCAGGAGTTCGGGAGGGACCCACCCAGGAGTTCGGGAGGGACCCACCCAGGAGTTCGGGAGGGACCCACCTAGGAGTTCGGGAGGGGACCCAGCAGTGCCCCAAAGTACCCAGGAGTTCAGGGGGAACCCAGGCGTTCTGAGGGGACCCAGGAGTGCCCCAAAGTACCCAAGAGTTCAGGAGGGGACCCAGGAGTTCAGGAGGGGACCCAGGAGTTCGAGAGGGACCCACCCAGGAGTTCAGGAGCGGACCCATCAGTGCCCCAAAGGACCCAGGAGTTCAGGGGGGAACACAGGAGTTCGGAGGGGACCCAGGAGTTCAGGAGGGGACCCAGGCGTTCTGAGGGGACCCAGGAGTGCCCCAAAGTACCCAAGAGTTCAGGAGGGGACCCAAGAGAACAGGAGGGGACCCGCCCAGGAGTTAAGTAGGGACCCGCCCAGGAGTTCAGGAGGGACCCGCCCAGGAGTTCAGGAGGGGACCGGGAGTTCAGGGAGGGACTGAAGAATTCAGGAGGGGACCTAGGAGTTCAGGGGGTAACCCAAGAGTTCAGGAGCGGACCCAGGAGTTAGGAGAGGACCCAGGAGTGCCCCAAAGGACCCAGGAGTTCAGGAGGGGACCCAGGAGTGCCCCAAAGGACCCAGGAGTTCAGGAGGGGACCCAGGAGTGCCCCAAAGGACCCAGGAGTTCAGGAGGGGACGCAGCAGTGCCCCAAAGGACCCAGGAGTTCAGGGGGGAACCCAGGAGTGCCCCAAAGTACCCAGGAGTTCAGGGGGAACCCAGGCGTTCTGAGGGGACCCAGGAGTGCCCCAAAGTACCCAAGAGTTCAGGAGGGGACCCAGGAGTTCGGGAGGGACCCACCCAGGAGTTCAGGAGGGACCCACCCAGGAGTTCGGGAGGGGACCCAGCAGTGCTCCAAAGGACCCAGGAGTTCTGAGGGGACCCAAGAGTTCACCAAAGGACCCAAGAGTTCAGGAGTGGACCCAGGAGTGCCCCAAAGGATCCAGAGTTCAGGAGGGGACCCTCCCAGGAGTTCAGGAGGGGACCCTCCCAGGAGTTCAGGAGGGGACCCAGCAGTGCCCCAAAGGACCCAGGAGTTCAGGGGGTAACACAGGAGTTCGGAGGGGACCCAGGAGTTCAGTAGGGGACCCAGGCGTTCTGAGGGTACCCAGGAGTGCCCCAAAGTACCCAGGAGTTCGGGAGGGGACCCACCCAGGAGTTCGGGAGGAGACCCACCCAGGAGTTCGGGAGGGGACCCAGCAGTGCCCCAAAGGACCCAAAAGTTCAGGAGGGACCCACCCAGGAGTTCATGGCGGGACCCACCCAGGACTTCAGGAGGGGACCCATTCAGGAGTTCAGGAGGGGGACCAGGAGTGCCCCAAAGGACCCAGGAGTTCAGGAGGGGACCCAGGATTGCCCCAAAGAATCCAGAGTTCAGGAGGGGACCCGCCCAGGAGTTCAGGAGGGGACCCGCCCAGGAGTTCAGGAGGGGACCCGCCCAGGAGTTCAGGAGGGGACCCGCCCAGGAGTTCAGGGAGGGACTGAAGAATTCAGGAGGGGACCTAGGAGTTCAGGGGGTAACCGAAGAGTTCAGGAGCGGACCCAGGAGTTCAGGAGAGGACCCAGGAGTGCCCCAAAGGACCCAGGAGTTCAGGAGGGGACCCAGCAGAGCCCCAAAGGACCCAGGAGTTCAGGGGGGAACCCAGGAGTGCCCCAAAGTACCCATGAGTTCAGGAGGGGACCCAGGCGTTCTGAGAGGACCCAGGAGTGCCCCAAAGTACCCATGAGTTCAGGAGGGGACCCAGGAGTTCGGGAGGGACCCACCCAGGAGTTCGGGAGGGACCCACCCAGGAGTTCGGGAGGGGACCCAGCAGTGCCCCAAAGGACCCAGGACTTCTGAGGGGACCCAAGAGTTCACCAAAGACCCAAGAGTTCAGGAGTGGACCCAGGAGTGCCCCAAAGGATCCAGAGTTCAGGAGGGGACCCGCCCAGGACTTCAGGAGGGGACCCGCCCAGGACTTCAGGAGGGGACCTTGGAGTTCAGGAGCGGACCCAGGAGTGCCCCAAGTTACCCAGGAGTTCAGGAGGGGACCCAGCAGTGCCCAAAGGACCCAGGAGATGAGGGAGGAACCCAGAAGTTCAGGAGGGGACCGAGGAGTGCCCCAAAGGATCCAGAGTTCAGGAAGGGACCCAGGAGTTCGGGAGGGGACCCACCCAGGAGTTCGGGAGGGGACCCACCCAGGAGTTCAAGAGGGCCCCACCCAGGAGTTCAGGGGGGGACCGAAGAGTTCAGGAGGGGGACCAGGAGTGCCCCAAAGGACCCAGGAGTGTCCCAAGGTACCCAGGAGTTCAGGAGGGGACCCAGGAGTGCCCCAAAGGACCCAAGAGTTCAGGAGGGGACCCACCCAGGAGTTCAAGAGGGCCCCACCCAGGAGTTCAGGGGGGGGACCGAAGAGTTCAGAGGGTGGACCAGGAGTGCCCCAAAGGACCCAGGAGGGCCCCAAGGTACCCAGGAGTTCAGGAGGGGACCCAGCAGTGCCCCAAAGGACCCAGGAGTTCAGGGGGGAACCCAGGAGTTCGGAGGGGACCCAGGAGTGCCCGAAAGGATCCAGAGTTCAGGAGGGGACCCAGGAGTTCAGGAGGGGACCCAGGAGTTCAGTGGGGGACCGAAGAGTTCAGGAGGGGGAGCAGGAGTGCCCCAAAGGACCAAGGAGTTCTGAGGGGACCCAAGAGTTCAGAAGGGCACCCAGGAGATCAGGAGGGACCCGCCCAGGAGTTGGGGAGGGACCCGCCCAGGAGCTGGGGAGGGGACCCGCCCAGGAGCTGGGGAGGGGACCCGCCCAGGAGCTGGGGAGGGGACCCGCCCAGGAGTTGGGGAGGGGACCCGCCCAGGAGTTCGGGAGGGGACCCGCCCAGGAGTTCGGGAGGGGACCCGCCCAGGAGTTGGGGAGGGGACCCGCCCAGGAGTTCGGGAGGGGACCCGCCCGGGAGTTCAGGGAGGGACTGAAGAATTCAGGAGGGGACCTAGGAGTTCAGGGGGTAACCCAAGAGTTCAGGAGGGGACCCAGGAGTTCAGGAGAGGACCCAGGAGTGCCCCAAGTTACCCAGGAGTTCAGGAGGGGACCCAGCAGTGCCCAAAGGACCCAGGAGATGAGGGGGGAACCCAGAAGTTCAGGAGGGGACCGAGGAGTACCCCAAAGGATCCAGTCTTCAGGAGGGGACCCAGGCGTTCTGAGGGGACCCAGGAGTGCCCCAAAGTACCCATGAGTTCAGGAGGGGACCCAGGAGTTCGGGAGGGTCCCACCCAGGAGTTCGGGAGGGTCCCACCCAGGAGTTTGGGAGGGACCCACCCAGGAGTTCGGGAGGGGACCCAGCAGTGCCCCAAAGGACCCAGGAGTTCTGAGGGGACCCAAGAGTTCACCAAAGACCCAAGAGTTCAGGAGGGGACCCAGGAGTGCCCCAAAGGATCCAGAGTTCAGGAGGGGACCCGCCCAGGACTTCAGGAGGGGACCTTGGAGTTCAGGAGCGGACCCAGGAGTGCCCCAAGTTACCCAGGAGTTCAGGAGGGGACCCAGCAGTGCCCAAAGGACCCAGGAGATCAGGGGGGAACCCAGAAGTTCAGGAGGGGACCGAGGAGTACCCCAAAGGATCCAGTCTTCAGGAGGGGACCCAGGAGTGCCCCAAAGGATCCAGAGTTCAGGAAGGGACCCAGGAGTTCGGGAGGGGACCCACCCAGGAGTTCGGGAGGGGACCCACCCAGGAGTTCAAGAGGGCCCCACCCAGGAGTTCGGGGGGGGACCGAAGAGTTCAGGAGGGGGACCAGGAGTGCCCCAAAGGACCCAGGAGTGTCCCAAGGTACCCAGGAGTTCAGGAGGGGACCCAGGAGTGCCCCAAAGGACCCAAGAGTTCAGGAGGGGACCCACCCAGGAGTTCAAGAGGGCCCCACCCAGGAGTTCAGGGGGGGGACCGAAGAGTTCAGAGGGTGGACCAGGAGTGCCCCAAAAGACCCAGGAGGGCCCCAAGGTACCCAGGAGTTCAGGAGGGGACCCAGCAGTGCCCCAAAGGACCCAGGAGTTCAGGGGGGAACCCAGGAGTTCGGAGGGGACCCAGGAGTGCCCGAAAGGATCCAGAGTTCAGGAGGGGACCCAGGAGTTCAGGAGGGGACCCAGGAGTTCAGTGGGGGACCGAAGAGTTCAGGAGGGGGAGCAGGAGTGCCCCAAAGGACCAAGGAGTTCTGAGGGGACCCAAGAGTTCAGAAGGACACCCAGGAGATGGGGAGGGACCCGCCCAGGAGATCGGGAGGGACCCGCCCAGGAGTTGGGGAGGGACCCGCCCAGGAGTTCGGGAGGGACCCGCCCAGGAGTTGGGGGGGGACCCGCCCAGGAGTTGGGGGGGGACCCGCCCAGGAGTTGGGGAGGGGACCCGCCCAGGAGTTGGGGAGGGGACCCGCCCAGGAGTTGGGGAGCGGACCCACCCAGGAGTTGGGGAGGGGACCCGCCCAGGAGGTCGGGAGGGGACCGGGAGTTCAGGGAGGGACTGAAGAATTCAGGAGGGGACCTAGGAGTTCACGGGGTAACCCAAGAGTTCAGGAGCGGACCCAGGAGTTCAGGAGAGGACCCAGGAGTGCCCCAAAGGACCCAGGAGTTCAGGAGGGGACCCAGGAGTGCCGCAAAGGATCCAGAGTTCAGTAGGGTACCCAGGAATGCCCCAAAGGACCCAGGAGTTCAGGGGGGAACCCAGGCATTCTGAGGGGACCCAGGAGTGCCCCAAAGTACCCAAGAGTTCAGGAGGGGACCCAGGAGTTCGGGAGGGACCCACCCAGGAGTTCGGGAGGGGACCCAGCAGTATTCCAAAGGACCCAGGAGTTCAGGGTGGAACCCAAAAGTACTGAGGATACCCAGCAGTGCCCCAAAGGACCCAGGAGTTCAGGAGGGGACCCAGCAGTGCCCCAAAGGACCCAGGAGTTCAGGGGGGAACCCAGGAGTGCCCCAAAGTACCCAGGAGTTCAGGGGGAACCCAGGCGTTCTGAGGGGACCCAGGAGTGCCCCAAAGTACCCAAGAGTTCAGGAGGGGACCCAGGAGTTCAGGAGGGACCCACCCAGGAGTTCAGGAGGGACCCACCCAGGAGTTCAGGAGGGACCCACCCAGGAGTTCAGGAGGGACCCACCCAGGAGTTCAGGAGGGGACCCAGCAGTGCTCCAAAGGACCCAGGAGTTCTGAGGGGACCCAAGAGTTCACCAAAGGACCCAAGAGTTCAGGAGTGGACCCAGGAGTGCCCCAAAGGATCCAGAGTTCAGGAGGGGACCCTCCCAGGAGTTCAGGAGGGGACCCAGCAGTACCCCAAAGGACCCAGGAGTTCAGGGGGTAACACAGGAGTTCGGAGGGGACCCAGAAGTTCAGTAGGGGACCCAGGCGTTCTGAGGGTACCCAGGAGTGCCCCAAAGTACCCAGGAGTTCGGGAGGGGACCCACCCAGGAGTTCGGGAGGGGACCCAGCAGTGCCCCAAAGGACCCAGGAGTTCTGAGGGGACCCAAGAGTTCACCAAAGGACCCAAGAGTTCAGGAGTGGACCCAGGAGTGCCCCAAAGGATCCAGAGTTCAGGAGGGGACCCTCCCAGGAGTTCAGGAGGGGACCCAGCAGTACCCCAAAGGACCCAGGAGTTCAGGGGGTAACACAGGAGTTCGGAGGGGACCCAGAAGTTCAGTAGGGGACCCAGGCGTTCTGAGGGTACCCAGGAGTGCCCCAAAGTACCCAGGAGTTCGGCAGGGGACCCACCCAGGAGTTCGGGAGGGGACCCAGCAGTGCCCCAAAGGACCCAAAAGTTCAGGAGGGACCCACCCAGGAGTTCATGGCGGGACCCACCCAGGACTTCAGGAGGGGACCCATTCAGGAGTTCAGGAGGGGGACCAGGAGTGCCCCAAAGGACCCAAGAGTTCAGGAGGGGACCCGCCCGGGAGTTCAGGAGGGGACCCGCCCGGGAGTTCAGGAGGGGACACGCCCGGGAGTTCACGAGGGGACCCGCCCGGGAGTTCAGGGAGGGACTGAAGAATTCAGGAGGGGACCTAGGAGTTCAGGGGGTAACCCAAGAGTTCAGGAGCGGACCCAGGAGTTCAGGAGAGAACCCAGGAGTGCCCCAAAGGACCCAGGAGTTCAGGAGGGGACCCAGCAGTGCCCCAAAGGACCCAGGAGTTCAGGGGGGAACCCAGGAGTGCCCCAAAGTACCCAGGAGTTCAGCGGGAACCCAGGCGTTCTGAGGGGACCCAGGAGTGCCCCAAAGTACCCAAGAGTTCAGGAGGGGACCCAGGAGTTCAGGAGAGAACCCAGGAGTGCCCCAAAGGACCCAGGAGTTCAGGAGGGGACCGAGCAGTGCCCCAAAGGACCCAGGAGTTCTGAGGGGACCCAAGAGTTCAGAAGGGCACCCAGGAGATCAGGAGGGACCTACCCAGGAGTTCAGGAGGGACCCGCCCAGGAGTTCAGGAGGGACCCGCCCAGGAGTTCGGGAGGGACCCGCCCAGGAGTTCGGGAGGGGACCCGCCCAGGAGTTCGGGAGGGGACCCGCCCAGGAGTTCGGGAGGGGACCCGCCCAGGAGTTCGGGAGGGGACCCGCCCAGGAGTTCGGGAGGGGACCCGCCCAGGAGTTCGGGAGGGGACCCGCCCAGGAGTTCGGGAGGGGACCCGCCCAGGAGTTCGGGAGGGGACCCGCCCAGGAGTTCGGGAGGGGACCGGGAGTTCAGGGAGGGACTGAAGAATTCAGGAGGGGACCTAGGAGTTCAGGGGGTAACCCAAGAGTTCAGGAGCGGACCCAGGAGTTCAGGAGAGGACCCAGGAGTGCCCCAAAAGACCCAGGAGTTCAGGAGGGGACCCAGGAGTGCCTCAAAGGATCCAGAGTTCAGGAGGGTACCCAGGAATGCCCCAAAGGACCCAGGAGTTCAGGGGGGAACCCAGGCATTCTGAGGGGACCCAGGAGTGCCCCAAAGTACCCAAGAGTTCAGGAGGGGACCCAGGAGTTCGGGAGGGACCCACCCAGGAGTTCGGGAGGGGACCCAGCAGTGTTCCAAAGGACCCAGGAGTTCAGGGTGGAACCCAAAAGTACTGAGGATACCCAGCAGTGCCCCAAAGGACCCAGGAGTTCAGGAGGGGACCCAGCAGTGCCCCAAAGGACCCAGGAGTTCAGGGGGGAACCCAGGAGTGCCCCAAAGTACCCAGGAGTTCAGGGGGAACCCAGGCGTTCTGAGGGGACCCAGGAGTGCCCCAAAGTACCCAAGAGTTCAGGAGGGGACCCAGGAGTTTGGGAGGGACCCACCCAGGAGTTCAGGAGGGACCCACCCAGGAGTTCGGGAGGGGACCCAGCAGTGCTCCAAAGGACCCAGGAGTTCTGAGGGGACCCAAGAGTTCACCAAAGGACCCAAGAGTTCAGGAGTGGACCCAGGAGTGCCCCAAAGGATCCAGAGTTCAGGAGGGGACCCTCCCAGGAGTTCAGGAGGGGACCCAGCAGTACCCCAAAGGACCCAGGAGTTCAGGGGGTAACACAGGAGTTCGGAGGGGACCGAGAAGTTCAGTAGGGGACCCAGGCGTTCTGAGGGTACCCAGGAGTGCCCCAAAGTACCCAGGAGTTCGGCAGGGGACCCACCCAGGAGTTCGGGAGGGGACCCAGCAGTGCCCCAAAGGACCCAAAAGTTCAGGAGGGGACCCACCCAGGAGTTCAAGAGGGCCCCACCCAGGAGTTCAGGGGGGGGACCGAAGAGTTCAGAGGGTGGACCAGGAGTGCCCCAAAAGACCCAGGAGGGCCCCAAGGTACCCAGGAGTTCAGGAGGGGACCCAGCAGTGCCCCAAAGGACCCAGGAGTTCAGGGGGGAACCCAGGAGTTCGGAGGGGACCCAGGAGTGCCCGAAAGGATCCAGAGTTCAGGAGGGGACCCAGGAGTTCAGGAGGGGACCCAGGAGTTCAGTGGGGGACCGAAGAGTTCAGGAGGGGGAGCAGGAGTGCCCCAAAGGACCAAGGAGTTCTGAGGGGACCCAAGAGTTCAGAAGGACAGCCAGGAGATGGGGAGGGACCCGCCCAGGAGTTGGGGAGGGACCCGCCCAGGAGTTGGGGAGGGACCCGCCCAGGAGTTGGGGAGGGACCCGCCCAGGAGTTGGGGGGGGACCCGCCCAGGAGTTGGGGGGGGACCCGCCCAGGAGTTGGGGGGGGACCCGCCCAGGAGTTGGGGAGGGGACCCGCCCAGGAGTTGGGGAGGGGACCCGCCCAGGAGTTGGGGAGGGGACCCGCCCAGGAGTTGGGGAGGGGACCCGCCCAGGAGGTCGGGAGGGGACCGGGAGTTCAGGGAGGGACTGAAGAATTCAGGAGGGGACCTAGGAGTTCAGGGGGTAACCCAAGAGTTCAGGAGCGGACCCAGGAGTTCAGGAGAGGACCCAGGAGTGCCCCAAAGGACCCAGGAGTTCAGGAGGGGACCCAGGAGTGCCGCAAAGGATCCAGAGTTCAGGAGGGTACCCAGGAATGCCCCAAAGGACCCAGGAGTTCAGGGGGGAACCCAGGCATTCTGAGGGGACCCAGGAGTGCCCCAAAGTACCCAAGAGTTCAGGAGGGGACCCAGGAGTTCGGGAGGGACCCACCCAGGAGTTCGGGAGGGGACCCAGCAGTATTCCAAAGGACCCAGGATTTCAGGGTGGAACCCAAAAGTACTGAGGATACCCAGCAGTGCCCCAAAGGACCCAGGAGTTCAGGAGGGGACCCAGCAGTGCCCCAAAGGACCCAGGAGTTCAGGGGGGAACCCAGGAGTGCCCCAAAGTACCCAGGAGTTCAGGGGGAACCCAGGCGTTCTGAGGGGACCCAGGAGTGCCCCAAAGTACCCAAGAGTTCAGGAGGGGACCCAGGAGTTCAGGAGGGACCCACCCAGGAGTTCAGGAGGGACCCACCCAGGAGTTCAGGAGGGACCCACCCAGGAGTTCAGGAGGGGACCCAGCAGTGCTCCAAAGGACCCAGGAGTTCTGAGGGGACCCAAGAGTTCACCAAAGGACCCAAGAGTTCAGGAGTGGACCCAGGAATGCCCCAAAGGATCCAGAGTTCAGGAGGGGACCCTCCCAGGAGTTCAGGAGGGGACCCAGCAGTACCCCAAAGGACCCAGGAGTTCAGGGGGTAACACAGGAGTTCGGAGGGGACCCAGAAGTTCAGTAGGGGACCCAGGCGTTCTGAGGGTACCCAGGAGTGCCCCAAAGTACCCAGGAGTTCGGGAGGGGACCCACCCAGGAGTTCGGGAGGGGACCCAGCAGTGCCCCAAAGGACCCAGGAGTTCTGAGGGGACCCAAGAGTTCACCAAAGGACCCAAGAGTTCAGGAGTGGACCCAGGAGTGCCCCAAAGGATCCAGAGTTCAGGAGGGGACCCTCCCAGGAGTTCAGGAGGGGACCCAGCAGTACCCCAAAGGACCCAGGAGTTCAGGGGGTAACACAGGAGTTCGGAGGGGACCCAGAAGTTCAGTAGGGGACCCAGGCGTTCTGAGGGTACCCAGGAGTGCCCCAAAGTACCCAGGAGTTAGGGAGGGGACCCAGCAGTGCCCCAAAGGACCCAAAAGTTCAGGAGGGACCCACCCAGGAGTTCATGGCGGGACCCACCCAGGACTTCAGGAGGGGACCCATTCAGGAGTTCAGGAGGGGGACCAGGAGTGCCCCAAAGGACCCAAGAGTTCAGGAGGGGACCCGCCCGGGAGTTCAGGAGGGGACCCGCCCGGGAGTTCAGGAGGGACACGCCCGGGAGTTCAGGAGGGGACCCGCCCGGGAGTTCAGGGAGGGACTGAAGAATTCAGGAGGGGACCTAGGAGTTCAGGGGGTAACCCAAGAGTTCAGGAGCGGACCCAGGAGTTCAGGAGAGAACCCAGGAGTGCCCCAAAGGACCCAGGAGTTCAGGAGGGGACCCAGCAGTGCCCCAAAGGACCCAGGAGTTCAGGGGGGAACCCAGGAGTACCCCAAAGTACCCAGGAGTTCAGCGGGAACCCAGGCGATCTGAGGGGACCCAGGAGTGCCCCAAAGTACCCAAGAGTTCAGGAGGGGACCCAGGAGTTCAGGAGAGAACCCAGGAGTGCCCCAAAGGACCCAGGAGTTCAGGAGGGGACCGAGCAGTGCCCCAAAGGACCCAGGAGTTCTGAGGGGACCCAAGAGTTCAGAAGGGCACCCAGGAGATCAGGAGGGACCTACCCAGGAGTTCAGGAGGGACCCGCCCAGGAGTTCAGGAGGGACCCGCCCAGGAGTTCGGGAGGGACCCGCCCAGGAGTTCGGGAGGGGACCCGCCCAGGAGTTCGGGAGGGGACCCGCCCAGGAGTTCAGGAGGGGACCCGCCCAGGAGTTCGGGAGGGGACCCGCCCAGGAGTTCGGGAGGGGACCGGGAGTTCAGGGAGGGACTGAAGAATTCAGGAGGGGACCTAGGAGTTCAGGGGGTAACCCAAGAGTTCAGGAGCGGACCCAGGAGTTCAGGAGAGGACCCAGGAGTGCCCCAAAAGACCCAGGAGTTCAGGAGGGGACCCAGGAGTGCCTCAAAGGATCCAGAGTTCAGGAGGGTACCCAGGAATGCCCCAAAGGACCCAGGAGTTCAGGGGGGAACCCAGGCATTCTGAGGGGACCCAGGAGTGCCCCAAAGTACCCAAGAGTTCAGGAGGGGACCCAGGAGTTCGGGAGGGACCCACCCAGGAGTTCGGGAGGGGACCCAGCAGTGTTCCAAAGGACCCAGGAGTTCAGGGTGGAACCCAAAAGTACTGAGGATACCCAGCAGTGCCCCAAAGGACCCAGGAGTTCAGGAGGGGACCCAGCAGTGCCCCAAAGGACCCAGGAGTTCAGGGGGGAACCCAGGAGTGCCCCAAAGTACCCAGGAGTTCAGGGGGAACCCAGGCGTTCTGAGGGGACCCAGGAGTGCCCCAAAGTACCCAAGAGTTCAGGAGGGGACCCAGGAGTTTGGGAGGGACCCACCCAGGAGTTCAGGAGGGACCCACCCAGGAGTTCGGGAGGGGACCCAGCAGTGCTCCAAAGGACCCAGGAGTTCTGAGGGGACCCAAGAGTTCACCAAAGGACCCAAGAGTTCAGGAGTGGACCCAGGAGTGCCCCAAAGGATCCAGAGTTCAGGAGGGGACCCTCCCAGGAGTTCAGGAGGGGACCCAGCAGTACCCCAAAGGACCCAGGAGTTCAGGGGGTAACACAGGAGTTCGGAGGGGACCCAGAAGTTCAGTAGGGGACCCAGGCGTTCTGAGGGTACCCAGGAGTGCCCCAAAGTACCCAGGAGTTCGGCAGGGGACCCACCCAGGAGTTCGGGAGGGGACCCAGCAGTGCCCCAAAGGACCCAAAAGTTCAGGAAGGACCCACCCAGGAGTTCATGGCGGGACCCACCCAGGACTTCAGGAGGGGACCCATTCAGGAGTTCAGGAGGGGGACCAGGAGTGCCCCAAAAAACCCAAGAGTTCAGGAGGGGACCCAGGATTGCCCCAAAGAATCCAGAGTTCAGGAGGGGACCCGCCCAGGAGTTCAGGAGGGGACCCGCCCGGGAGTTCAGGAGGGGACCCGCCCGGGAGTTCAGGAGGGGACCCGCCCGGGAGTTCAGGAGGGGACCCGCCCGGGAGTTCAGGAGGGGACCCGCCCGGGAGTTCAGGAGGGGACCCGCCCGGGAGTTCAGGAGGGGACCCGCCCGGGAGTTCAGGGAGGGACTGAAGAATTCAGGAGGGGACCTAGGAGTTCAGGGGGTAACCCAAGAATTCAGGAGCGGACCCAGGAGTTCAGGAGAGGACCCAGGAGTGCCCCAAAGGACCCAGGAGTTCAGGAGGGGACCCAGCAGTGCCCCAAAGGACCCAGGAGTTCAGGGGGGAACCCAGGAGTACCCCAAAGTACCCAGGAGTTCAGGGGGAACCCAGGCGTTCTGAGGGGACCCAGGAGTGCCCCAAAGTACCCAAGAGTTCAGGAGGGGACCCAGGAGTTCGGGAGGGACCCACCCAGGAGTTCGGGAGGGACCCACCCAGGAGTTCGGGAGGGGACCCAGCAGTGCCCCAAAGGACCCAGGAGTTCAGGAGGGGACCCAGGAGTGCCCCAAACGACCCAGGAGTTCAGTGGGGGACCGAAGAGTTCAGGAGGGGGACCAGGAGTGCCCCAAAGGACCCAGGAGTTCAGGGAGGAACCCAGGAGTTCTGAGGGGACCCAGGAGTGCCCCAAAGGAACCAGGAGTTCAGGGGGGAACTCAGGAGTGCCCCAAAGGATCCAGAGTTCAGGAGGGGACCCAGGAGTGCCCCAAAGGATCCAGACTTCAGGAGGGGACCCAAGAGTTCATGGCGGGACGCATTCAGGAGTTCATGGCGGGACCCATTCAATAGTTCAGGAGGGGGACCAGGAGTGCCCCAAAGGACCCAGGAGTTCAGGGGGGAACCCAGGCGTTCTGAGGGGACCCAGGAGTTCAGGAGGGGACCCAGGCGTTCTGAGGGGACCCAGGAGTGCCCCAAAGTACCCAAGAGTTCAGGAGGGGACCCAAGAGAACAGGAGGGGACCCGGCCAGGAGTTCAGGAGGGACCCGCCCAGGAGTTCAGGAGGGACGTGCCCAGGAGTTCAAGGATGGACTGAAGAATTCAGGAGGGGACCTAGGAGTTCAGGGGGTAACCCAAGAGTTCAGGAGCGGACCCAGGAGTTAGGAGAGGACCCAGGAGTGCCCCAAAGGACCCAGGAGTTCAGGAAGGGACCCAAGAGTTCAGGAGGGGACCCAGGAGTTCGAGAGGGACCCACCCAGGAGTTCAGGAGGGACCCACCCAGGAGTTCAGGAGGGACCCATTCAGGAGTTCAGGAGGGACCCATTCAGGAGTTCAGGAGGGACCCATTCAGGAGTTCAGGAGGGGGACCAGGAGTGCCCCAAAGGACCCAGGAGTTCAGGGGGGAACCCAGGCGTTCTGAGGGGACCCAGGAGTGCCCCAAAGTACCGAAGAGTTCAGGAGGGGACCCAGGAGTTCGAGAGGGACCCACCCAGGAGTTCAGGAGCGGACCCATCAGTGCCCCAAAGGACCCAGGAGTTCAGGGGGGAACACAGGTGTTCGGAGTGGACCCAGGAGTTCAGGAGGGGACCCAGGCGTTCTGAGGGGACCCAGGAGTGCCCCAAAGTACCCAAGAGTTCAGGAGGGGACCCAAGAGAACAGGAGGGGACCCGCCCAGGAGTTCAGGAGGGACGCGCCCAGGAGTTCAGGGAGGGACTGAAGAATTCAGGAGGGGACCTAGGAGCTCAGGGGGTAAACCAAGAGTTCAGGAGCGGACCCAGGAGTTAGGAGAGGACCCAGGAGTGCCCCAAAGGACCCAGGAGTTCAGGAGGGGACCCAGGAGTGCCCCAAAGGACCCAGGAGTTCAGGAGGGGACCCAGCAGTGCCCCAAAGGACCCAGGAGTTCAGGAGGGGACCCAGCAGTGCCCCAAAGGACCCAGGAGTTCAGGGAGGAACCCCAGAGTGCCCCAAAGTACCCAGGAGTTCAGGGGGAACCCAGGCGTTCTGAGGGGACCCAGGAGTGCCCCAAAGTACCCAAGAGTTCAGGAGGGGACCCAGGAGTTCGGGAGGGACCCACCCAGGAGTTCGGGAGGGACCCACCCAGGAGTTCGGGAGGGACCCACCCAGGAGTTCGGGAGGGACCCACCCAGGAGTTCGGGAGGGGACCCAGCAGTGCTCCAAAGGACCCAGGAGTTCTGAGGGGACCCAAGAGTTCACCAAAGGACTCAAGAGTTCAGGAGTGGACCCAGGAGTGCCCCAAAGGATCCAGAGTTCAGGAGGGGACCCTCCCAGGGGTTCAGGAGGGGACCCAGCAGTACCCCAAAGGACCCAGGAGTTCAGGGGGTAACACAGGAGTTCGGAGGGGACCCAGAAGTTCAGTAGGGGACCCAGGCGTTCTGAGGGTACCCAGGAGTGCCCCAAAGTACCCAGGAGTTCGGGAGGGGACCCATTCAGGAGTTCAGGAGGGGGACCAGGAGTGCCCCAAAGGACCCAAGAGTTCAGGAGGGGACCCAGGATTGCCCCAAAGGATCCAGAGTTCAGGAGGGGACCCTCACAGGAGTTCAGGAGGGGACCCAGCAGTGCCCCAAAACACCCAGGAGTTCAGGGGGTAACACAGGAGTTCAGAGGGGACCCAGGAGTTCAGTAGGGGACCCAGGAGTTCTGAGTGGACCCAAGAGTTCACCAAAGGACCCAAGAGTTCACCAAAGGACCCAAGAGTTCAGGAGTGGACCCAGGAGTGCCCCAATGGATCCAGAGTTCAGGAGGGGACCCTCCCAGGAGTTCAGGAGGGGACCCAGCAGTGCCCCAAAGGACCCAGGAGTTCTGGAGGGACCCACCCAGGGGTTCGGGAGGGGACCCAGCAGTGCTCCAAAGGACCCAGGTGTTCTGAGGGGACCCAAGAGTTCACCAAAAAACCCAAGAGTTCAGGAGTAGACCCAGGAGTGCCCCAAAGGTTCCATAGTTCAGGAGGGGACCCTCCCAGGAGTTCAGGAGGGGACCCAGCAGTACCCCAAAGGACCCAGGAGTTCAGGGGGTAACACAGGAGTTCGGAGGGGACCCAGAAGTTCAGTAGGGGACCCAGGCGTTCTGAGGGTACCCAGGAGTGCCCCAAAGTACCCAGGAGTTCGGGAGGGGACCCACCCAGGAGTTCGGGAGGGGACCCAGCAGTGCCCCAAAGGACCCAAAAGTTCAAGAGGGACCCACCCAGGAGTTCATGGCGGGACCCACCCAGGACTTCAGGAGGGGACCCATTCAGGAGTTCAGGAGGGGGACCAGGAGTGCCCCAAAGGACCCAAGAGTTCAGGAGGGGACCCAGGCGTTCTGAGGGGACCCAGGAGTGCCCCAAAGTACCCAGGAGTTCAGGAGGGGACCCAGGAATTCGGGAGGGACCCACCCAGGAGTTCGGGAGGGACCCACCCAGGAGTTCGGGAGGGGACCCAGCAGTGCTCCAAAGGACCCAGGAGTTCTGAGGGGACCCAAGAGTTCACCAAAGGACCCAAGAGGTCAGGAGTGGACCCAGGAGTGCCCCAAAGGATCCAGAGTTCAGGAGGGGACCCTCCCAGGGGTTCAGGAGGGGACCCAGCAGTACCCCAAAGGACCCAGGAGTTCAGGGGGTAACACAGGAGTTCGGAGGGGACCCAGAAGTTCAGTAGGGGACCCAGGCGTTCTGAGGGTACCCAGGAGTGCCCCAAAGTACCCAGGAGTTCGGGAGGGGACCCACCCAGGAGTTCGGGAGGGGACCCAGCAGGGCCCCAAAGGACCCAAAAGTTCAGGAGGGACCCACCCAGGAGTTTATGGCGGGACCCACCCAGGACTTCAGGAGGGGACCCATTCAGGAGTTCAGGAGGGGGACCAGGAGTGCCCCAAAGGACCCAAGAGTTCAGGAGGGGACCCAGGATTGCCCCAAAGGATCCAGAGTTCAGGAGGGGACCCGCCCGGGAGTTCAGGAGGGGACCCGCCCGGGAGTTCAGGAGGGGACCCGCCCGGGAGTTCAGGAGGGGACCCGCCCGGGAGTTCAGGGAGGGACTGAAGAATTCAGGAGGGGACCTAGGAGTTCAGGGGGTAACCCAAGAGTTCAGGAGCGGACCCAGGAGTTCAGGAGAGAACCCAGGAGTGCCCCAAAGGACCCAGGAGTTCAGGAAGGGACCCAAGAGTTCAGGAGGGGACCCAGGAGTTCGAGAGGGACCCACCCAGGAGTTCAGGAGCGGACCCATCAGTGCCCCAAAGGACCCAGGAGTTCAGGGGGGAACACAGGAGTTCGGAGGGGACCCTGGAGTTCAGGAGGGGACCCAGGCGTTCTGAGGGGACCCAGGAGTGCCCCAAAGTACCCAAGAGTTCAGGAGGGGACCCAAGAGAACAGGAGGGGACCCGCCCAGGAGTTCAGTAGGGACCCGCCCAGGAGTTCAGGAGGGACGCGCCCAGGAGTTCAGGGAGGGACTGAAGAATTCAGGAGGGGACCTAGGAGTTCAGGGGGTAACCCAAGAGTTCAGGAGCGGACCCAGGAGTTAGGAGAGGACCCAGGAGTGCCCCAAAGGACCCAGGAGTTCAGGAGGGGACCCAGGAGTGCCCCAAAGGACCCAGGAGTTCAGGAGGGGACCCAGCAGTGCCCCAAAGGACCCAGGAGTTCAGGGGGGAACCCAAGAGTGCCCCAAAGTACCCAGGAGTTCAGGGGGAACCCAGGCGTTCTGAGGGGACCCAGGAGTGCCCCAAAGTACCCAAGAGTTCAGGAGGGGACCCAGGAGTTCGGGAGGGACCCACCCAGGAGTTCAGGAGGGACACACCCAGGAGTTCGGGAGGGGACCCATTCAGGAGTTCAGGAGGGGGACCAGGAGTGCCCCAAAGGACCCAGGTGTTCAGGAGGGACCCACCCAGGAGTTCGGGAGGGGACCCAGGATTGCCCCAAAGGATCCAGAGTTCAGGAGGGGACCCGCCCAGGAGTTCAAGAGGGGACCCGCCCGGGAGTTCAGGAGGGGACCCGCCCGGGAGTTCAGGGAGGGACTAAAGAATTCAGGAGGGGACCTAGGAGTTCACGGGGTAACCCAAGAGTTCAGGAGCGGACCCAGGAGTTCAGGAGAGAACCCAGGAGTGCCCCAAAGGACCCAGGAGTTCAGGAGGGGACCCAACAGTGCCCCAAAGGACCCAGGAGTTCAGGAGGGGACCCAGCAGTGCCCCAAAGGACCCAGGAGTTCAGGGGGGAACCCAGGAGTGCCCCAAAGTACCCAGGACTTCAGGGGGAACCCAGGCGTTCTGAGGGGACCCAGGAGTGCCCCAAAGTACCCAAGAGTTCAGGAGGGGACCCAGGAGTTCGGGAGGGACCCACCCAGGAGTTCGGGAGGGACCCACCCAGGAGTTCGGGAGGGACCCACCCAGGAGTTCGGGAGGGACCCACCCAGGAGTTCGGGAGGGGACCCAGCAGTGCTCCAAAGGACCCAGGAGTTCTGAGGGGACCCAAGAGTTCACCAAAGGACCCAAGAGTTCAGGAGTGGACCCAGGAGTGCCCCAAAGGATCCAGAGTTCAGGAGGGGACCCTCCCAGGAGTTCAGGAGGGGACCCAGCAGTACCCCAAAGGACCCAGGGGTTCAGGGGGTAACACAGGAGTTCGGAGGGGACCCAGAAGTTCAGTAGGGGACCCAGGCGTTCTGAGGGTACCCAGGAGTGCCCCAAAGTACCCAGGAGTTCGGGAGGGGACCCACCCAGGAGTTCGGGAGGGGACCCAGCAGTGCCCCAAAGGACCCAAAAGTTCAGGAGGGACCCACCCAGGAGTTCATGGCGGGACCCACCCAGGAGTTCAGGAGCGGACCCATCAGTGCCCCAAAGGACCCAGGAGTTCAGGGGGGAACACAGGAGTTCGGAGTGGACCCAGGAGTTCAGGAGGGGACCCAGGCGTTCTGAGGGGACCCAGGAGTGCCCCAAAGTACCCAAGAGTTCAGGAGGGGACCCAAGAGAACAGGAGGGGACCCGCCCAGGAGTTCAGGAGGGACGCGCCCAGGAGTTCAGGGAGGGACTGAAGAATTCAGGAGGGGACCTAGGAGCTCAGGGGGTAAACCAAGAGTTCAGGAGCGGACCCAGGAGTTAGGAGAGGACCCAGGAGTGCCCCAAAGGACCCAGGAGTTCTGGAGGGGACCCAGGAGTGCCCCAAAGGACCCAGGAGTTCAGGAGGGGACCCAGCAGTGCCCCAGAGGACCCAGGAGTTCAGGGGGGAACCCAAGAGTGCCCCAAAGTACCCAGGCGTTCAGGGGGAACCCAGGCGTTCTGAGGGGACCCAGGAGTGCCCCAAAGTACCCAAGAGTTCAGGAGGGGACCCAGGAGTTCGGGAGGGACCCACCCAGGAGTTCGGGAGGGACCCACCCAGGAGTTCGGGAGGGACCCACCCAGGAGTTCGGGAGGGACCCACCCAGGAGTTCGGGAGGGACCCACCCAGGAGTTCGGGAGGGGACCCAGCAGTGCTCCAAAGGACCCAGGAGTTCTGAGGGGACCTAAGAGTTCACCAAAGGACCCAAGAGTTCAGGAGTGGACCCAGGAGTTCCCCAATGGATCCAGAGTTCAGGAGGGGACCCTCCCAGGAGTTCAGGAGGGGACCCAGCAGTGCCCCAAAGGACCCAGGAGTTCAGGGGGTAACACAGGAGTTCGGAGGGGACCCAGGAGTTCAGTAGGGGTCCCAGGAGTTCTGAGTGGACCCAAGAGTTCACCAAAGGACCCAAGAGTTCACCAAAGGACCCAAGAGTTCAGGAGTGGACCCAGGAGTGCCCCAATGGATCCAGAGTTCAGGAGGGGACCCAGCAGTGCCCCAAAGGACCCAGGAGTTCAGGAGGGACCCACCCAGGAGTTCGGGAGGGGACCCAGCAGTGCTCCAAAGGACCCAGGAGTTCTGAGGGGACCCAAGAGTTCACCAAAGGACCCAAGAGTTCAGGAGTGGACCCAGGAGTGCCCCAAAGGATCCAGAGTTCAGGAGGGGACCCTCCCAGGGGTTCAGGAGGGGACCCAGCAGTACCCCAAAGGACCCAGGAGTTCAGGGGGTAACACAGGAGTTCGGAGGGGACCCAGAAGTTCAGTAGGGGACCCAGGCGTTCTGAGGGTACCCAGGAGTGCCCCAAAGTACCCAGGAGTTCGGGAGGGGACCCACCCAGGAGTTCGGGAGGGGACCCAGCAGTGCCCCAAAGGACCCAAAAGTTCAGGAGGGACCCACCCAGGAGTTCATGGCGGGACCCACCCAGGACTTCAGGAGGGGACCCATTCAGGAGTTCAGGAGGGGGACCAGGAGTGCCCCAAAGGACCCAAGAGTTCAGGAGGGGACCCAGGATTGCCCCAAAGGATCCAGAGTTCAGGAGGGGACCCGCCCGGGAGTTCAGGAGGGGACCCGCCCGGGAGTTCAGGAGGGGACCCGCCCGGGAGTTCAGGAGGGGACCCGCCCGGGAGTTCAGGAGGGGACCCGCCCGGGAGTTCAGGAGGGGACCCGCCCGGGAGTTCAGGGAGGGACTGAAGAATTGAGGAGGGGACCTAGGAGTTCAGGGGGTAACCCAAGAGTTCAGGAGCGGACCCAGGAGTTCAGGAGAGAACCCAGGAGTGCCCCAAAGGACCCAGGAGTTCAGGAAGGGACCCAAGAGTTCAGGAGGGGACCCAGGAATTCGAGAGGGACCCACCCAGGAGTTCAGGAGCGGACCCATCAGTGCCCCAAAGGACCCAGGAGTTCAGGGGGAACACAGGAGTTCGGAGGGGACCCAGGAGTGCCCCAAAGTACCCAAGAGTTCAGGAAGGGACCCAAGAGAACAGGAGGGGACCCGCCCAGGAGTTCAGTAGGGACCCGCCCAGGAGTTCAGGAGGGACGCGCCCAGGAGTTCAGGGAGGGACTGAAGAATTCAGGAGGGGACCTAGGAGTTCAGGGGGTAACCCAAGAGTTCAGGAGCGGACCCAGGAGTTAGGAGAGGACCCAGGAGTGCCCCAAAGGACCCAGGAGTTCAGGAGGGGACCCAGGAGTGCCCCAAAGGACCCAGGAGTTCAGGAGGGGACCCAGCAGTGCCCCAAAGGACCCAGGAGTTCAGGGGGGAACCCAGGAGTGCCCCAAAGTACCCAGGAGTTCAGGGGGAACCCAGGCGTTCTGAGGGGACCCAGGAGTGCCCCAAAGTACCCAAGAGTTCAGGAGGGGACCCAGGAGTTCGGGAGGGACCCACCCAGGATTTCGGGAGGGACCCACCCAGGAGTTCGGGAGGGACCCACCCAGGAGTTCGGGAGGGACCCACCCAGGAGTTCGGGAGGGACCCACCCAGGAGTTCGGGAGGGACCCACCCAGGAGTTCGGGAGGGGACCCAGCAGTGCTCCAAAGGACCCAGGAGTTCTGAGTGGACCCAAGAGTTCACCAAAGGACCCAAGAGTTCAGGAGTGGACCCAGGAGTGCCCCAAAGGATCCATAGTTCAGGAGGGGACCCTCCCAGGAGTTCAGGAGGGGACCCAGCAGTACCCCAAAGGACCCAGGAGTTCAGGGGGTAACACAGGAGTTCGGAGGGGACCCAGAAGTTCAGTAGGGGACCCAGGCGTTCTGAGGGTACCCAGGAGTGCCCCAAAGTACCCAGGAGTTCGGGAGGGGACCCACCCAGGAGTTCGGGAGGGGACCCAGCAGTGCCCCAAAGGACCCAGGAGTTCTGAGGGGACCCAAGAGTTCACCAAAGGACCCAAGAGTTCAGGAGTGGACCCAGGAGTGCCCCAAAGGATCCAGAGTTCAGGAGGGGACCCTCCCAGGAGTTCAGGAGGGGACCCAGCAGTACCCCAAAGGACCCAGGAGTTCAGGGGGTAACACAGGAGTTCGGAGGGGACCCATAAGTTCAGTAGGGGACCCAGGCGTTCTGAGGGTACCCAGGAGTGCCCCAAAGTACCCAGGAGTTCGGGAGGGGACCCACCCAGGAGTTCGGGAAGGGACCCAGCAGTGCCCCAAAGGACCCAAAAGTTCAGGAGGGACCCACCCAGGAGTTCATGGCGGGACCCACCCTGGAGTTCAGGAGCGGACCCATCAGTGCCCCAAAGGACCCAGGAGTTCAGGGGGGAACACAGGAGTTCGGAGTGGACCCAGGAGTTCAGGAGGGGACCCAGGCGTTCTGAGGGGACCCAGGAGTGCCCCAAAGGACCCAGGAGTTCAAGAGGGGACCCAGCAGTGCCCCAAAGGACCCAGGAGTTCAGGGGGGAACCCAAGAGTGCCCCAAAGTACCCAGGAGTTCAGGGGGAACCCAGGCGTTCTGAGGGGACCCAGGAGTGCCCCAAAGTACCCAAGAGTTCAGGAGGGGACCGAGGAGTTCAGGAGGGACCCACCCAGGAGTTCGGGAGGGACCCACCCAGGAGTTCGGGAGGGACCCACCCAGGAGTTCGGGAGGGACCCACCCAGGAGTTCGGGAGGGACCCACCCAGGAGTTCGGGAGGGACCCACCCAGGAGTTCGGGAGGGGACCCAGCAGTGCTCCAAAGGACCCAGGAGTTCTGAGGGGACCCAAGAGTTCACCAAAGGACCCAAGAGTTCATCAAAGGACCCAAGAGTTCAGGAGTGGACCCAGGAGTGCCCCAATGGATCCAGAGTTCAGGAGGGGACCCTCGCAGGAGTTCAGGAGGGGACCCAGCAGTGCCCCAAAGGACCCAGGAGTTCAGGGGGTAACCCAGGAGTTCGGAGGGGACCCAGGAGTTCAGTAGGGGACCCAGGAGTTCTGAGTGGACCCAAGAGTTCACCAAAGGACCCAAGAGTTCACCAAAGGACCCAAGAGTTCAGGAGTGGACCCAGGAGTGCCCCAATGGATCCAGAGTTCAGGAGGGGACCCTCCCAGGAGTTCAGGAGGGGACCCAGCAGTGCCCCAAAGGACCCAGGAGTTCAGGAGGGACCCACCCAGGAGTTTGGGAGGGACCCACACAGGAGTTCGGGAGGGACCCACCCAGGAGTTCGGGAGGGGACCCAGGAGTGCCCCAAAGGACCCAAGAGTTCAGGAGGGGACCCAGGCGTTCTGAGGGGACCCAGGAGTGCCCCAAAGTACCCAAGAGTTCAGGAGGGGACCCAGGAGTTCGGGAGGGACCCACCCAGGAGTTCGGGAGGGACCCACCCAGGAGTTCAGGAGGGGACCCAGGAGTGCCCCAAAGGACCCAAGAGTTCAGGAGGGGACCCAGGCGTTCTGAGGGGACTCAGGAGTGCCCCAAAGTACCCAAGAGTTCAGGAGGGGACCCAGGAGTTCGGGAGGGACCAACCCAGGAGTTCGGGAGGGACCCACCCAGGAGTTCGGGAGGGACCCACCCAGGAGTTCGGGAGGGACCCACCCAGGAGTTCGGGAGGGGACCCAGCAGTGCTCCAAAGGACCCAGGAGTTCTGAGGGGACCCAAGAGTTCACCAAAGGACCCAAGAGTTCAGGAGTGGACCCAGGAGTGCCCCGAAGGATCCAGAGTTCAGGAGGGGACCCTCCCAGGGGTTCAGGAGGGGACCCAGCAGTACCCCAAAGGACCCAGGAGTTCAGGGGGTAACACAGGAGTTCGGAGGGGACCCAGAAGTTCAGTAGGGGACCCAGGCGTTCTGAGGGTACCCAGGAGTGCCCCAAAGTACCCAGGAATTCGGGAGGGGACCCACCCAGGAGTTCGGGAGGGGACCCAGCAGTGCCCCAAAGGACCCAGGAGTTCTGAGGGGACCCAAGAGTTCACCAAAGGACCCAAGAGTTCAGGAGTGGACCCAGGAGTGCCCCAAAGGATCCAGAGTTCAGGAGGGGACCCTCCCAGGAGTTCAGGAGGGGACCCAGCAGTACCCCAAAGGACCCAGGAGTTCAGGGGGTAACACAGGAGTTCGGAGGGGACCCATAAGTTCAGTAGGGGACCCAGGCGTTCTGAGGGTACCCAGGAGTGCCCCAAAGTACCCAGGAGTTCGGGAGGGGACCCACCCAGGAGTTCGGGAGGGGACCCAGCAGTGCCCCAAAGGACCCAAAAGTTCAGGAGGGACCCACCCAGGAGTTCATGGCGGGACCCACCCAGGACTTCAGGAGGGGACCCATTCAGGAGTTCAGGAGGAGGACCAGGAGTGCCCCAAAGGACCCAAGAGTTCAGGAGGGGACCCAGGATTGCCCCAAAGGATCCAGAGTTCAGGAGGGGACCCGCCCGGGAGTTCAGGAGGGGACCCGCCCGGGAGTTCAGGAGGGGACCCGCCCGGGAGTTCAGGGAGGGAATGAAGAATTGAGGAGGGGACCTAGGAGTTCAGGGGGTAACCCAAGAGTTCAGGAGCGGACCCAGGAGTTCAGGAGAGAACCCAGGAGTGCCCCAAAGGACCCAGGAGTTCTGAGGGGACCCAAGAGTTCAGGAGGGGACCCAGGAGTTCGAGAGGGACCCACCCAGGAGTTCAGGAGCGGACCCATCAGTGCCCCAAAGGACCCAGGAGTTCAGGGGGGAACACAGGAGTTCGGAGGGGACCCAGGAGTTCAGGAGGGGACCCAGGCGTTCTGAGGGGACCCAGGAGTGCCCCAAAGTACCCAAGAGTTCAGGAGGGGACCCAAGAGAACAGGAGGGGACCCACCCAGGAGTTCAGTAGGGACCCGCCCAGGAGTTCAGGAGGGACGCGCCCAGGAGTTCAGGGAGGGACTGAAGAATTCAGGAGGGGACCTAGGAGTTCAGGGGGTAACCCAAGAGTTCAGGAGCGGACCCAGAAGTTAGGAGAGGACCCAGGAGTGCCCCAAAGGACCCAGGAGTTCAGGAGGGGACCCAGGAGTGCCCCAAAGGACCCAGGAGTTCAGGAGGGGACCCAGCAGTGCCCCAAAGGACCCAGGAGTTCAGGGGGGAACCCAGGAGTGCCCCAAAGTACCCAGGAGTTCAGGGGGAACCCAGGCGTTCTGAGGGGACCCAGGAGTGCCCCAAAGTACCGAAGAGTTCAGGAGGGGACCCAGGAGTTCGGGAGGGACCCAACCAGGAGTTCAGGAGGGACCCACCCAGGAGTTCAGGAGGGACCCACCCAGGAGTTCGGG
The DNA here is from genome assembly GCF_037038585.1 of Patagioenas fasciata. Lineage (NCBI taxonomy): Eukaryota > Metazoa > Chordata > Aves > Columbiformes > Columbidae > Patagioenas > Patagioenas fasciata. The sequence goes on from NC_092529.1 coordinate 24,441,553, forward strand.
AGGGGACCCACCCAGGAGTTCTGAGGGGACCCAAGAGTTCACAAAAGGACCCAAGAGTTCACCAAAGGACCCAAGAGTTCAGGAGTGGACCCAGGAGTGCCCCAAAGGATCCAGAGTTCAGGAGGGGACCCAGCAGTGCCCCAAAGGACCCAGAAGTTCAGGGGGTAACACAGGAGTTCGGAGGGGACCCAGGAGTTCAGGAGGGGACCCAGGCGTTCTGAGGGTACCCAGGAGTGCCCCAAAGTACCCAGGAATTCGGGAGGGGACCCACCCAGGAGTTCGGGAGGGGACCCACCCAGGAGTTCGGGAGGGGACCCAGCAGTGCCCCAAAGGACCCAAAAGTTCAGGAGGGACCCACCCAGGAGTTCATGGCGGGACCCACCCAGGACTTCAGGAGGGGACCCATTCAGGAGTTCAGGAGGGGGACCAGGAGTGCCCCAAAGGACCCAGGAGTTCAGGAGGGACCCACCCAGGAGTTCGGGAGGGGACCCAGCAGTGCTCCAAAGGACCCAGGAGTTCTGAGGGGACCCAAGAGTTCACCAAAGGACCCAAGAGTTCAGGAGTGGACCCAGGAGTGCCCCAAAGGATCCAGAGCTCAGGAGGGGACCCTCCCAGGAGTTCAGGAGGGGACCCAGCAGTGCCCCAAAGGACCCAGGAGTTCAGGGGGTAACACAGGAGTTCGGAGGGGACCCAGGAGTTCAGTAGGGGACCCAGGCGTTCTGAGGGTACCCAGGAGTGCCCCAAAGTACCCAGGAGTTCGGGAGGGGACCCACCCAGGAGTTCGGGAGGGGACCCAGCAGTGCCCCAAAGGACCCAAAAGTTCAGGAGGGACCCACCCAGGAGTTCATGGCGGGACCCACCCAGGACTTCAGGAGGGGACCCATTCAGGAGTTCAGGAGGGGGACCAGGAGTGCCCCAAAGGACCCAAGAGTTCAGGAGGGGACCCAGGCGTTCTGAGGGGACCCAGGAGTGCCCCAAAGTACCCAAGAGTTCAGGAGGGGACCCAGGAGTTCGGGAGGGACCCACCCAGGAGTTCGGGAGGGACCCACCCAGGAGTTCGGGAGGGACCCACCCAGGAGTTCGGGAGGGGACCCAGCAGTGCTCCAAAGGACCCAGGAGTTCTGAGGGGACCCAAGAGTTCACCAAAGGACCCAAGAGTTTAGGAGTGGACCCAGGAGTGCCCCAAAGGATCCAGAGTTCAGGAGGGGACCCTCCCAGGGGTTCAGGAGGGGACCCAGCAGTACCCCAAAGGACCCAGGAGTTCAGGGGGTAACACAGGAGTTCGGAGGGTACCCAGAAGTTCAGTAGGGGACCCAGGCGTTCTGAGGGTACCCAGGAGTGCCCCAAAGTACCCAGGAGTTCGGGAGGGGACCCACCCAGGAGTTCGGGAGGGGACCCAGCAGGGCCCCAAAGGACCCAAAAGTTCAGGAGGGACCCACCCAGGAGTTCATGGCGGGACCCACCCAGGACTTCAGGAGGGGACCCATTCAGGAGTTCAGGAGGGGGACCAGGAGTGCCCCAAAGGACCCAAGAGTTCAGGAGGGGACCCAGGATTGCCCCAAAGGATCCAGAGTTCAGGAGGGGACCCGCCCGGGAGTTCAGGAGGGGACCCGCCCGGGAGTTCAGGAGGGGACCCGCCCGGGAGTTCAGGAGGGGACCCGCCCGGGAGTTCAGGGAGGGACTGAAGAATTCAGGAGGGGACCTAGGAGTTCAGGGGGTAACCCAAGAGTTCAGGAGCGGACCCAGGAGTTCAGGAGAGAACCCAGGAGTGCCCCAAAGGACCCAGGAGTTCAGGAAGGGACCCAAGAGTTCAGGAGGGGACCCAGGAGTTCGAGAGGGACCCACCCAGTAGTTCAGGAGCGGACCCATCAGTGCCCCAAAGGACCCAGGAGTTCAGAGGGGAACACAGGAGTTCGGAGGGGACCCAGGAGTTCAGGAGGGGACCCAGGCGTTCTGAGGGGACCCAGGAGTGCCCCAAAGTACCCAAGAGTTCAGGAGGGGACCCAAGAGAACAGGAGGGGACCCGCCCAGGAGTTCAGTAGGGACCCGCCCAGGAGTTCAGGAGGGACGCGCCCAGGAGTTCAGGGAGGGACTGAAGAATTCAGGAGGGGACCTAGGAGTTCAGGGGGTAACCCAAGAGTTCAGGAGCGGACCCAGGAGTTAGGAGAGGACCCAGGAGTGCCCCAAAGGACCCAGGAGTTCAGGAGGGGACCCAGGAGTGCCCCAAAGGACCCAGGAGTTCAGGAGGGGACCCAGCAGTGCCCCAAAGGACCCAGGAGTTCAGGGGGGAACCCAAGAGTGCCCCAAAGTACCCAGGAGTTCAGGGGGAACCCAGGCGTTCTGAGGGGACCCAGGAGTGCCCCAAAGTACCCAAGAGTTCAGGAGGGGACCCAGGAGTTCGGGAGGGACCCACCCAGGAGTTCAGGAGGGACACACCCAGGAGTTCGGGAGGGGACCCATTCAGGAGTTCAGGAGGGGGACCAGGAGTGCCCCAAAGGACCCAGGTGTTCAGGAGGGACCCACCCAGGAGTTCGGGAGGGGACCCAGGATTGCCCCAAAGGATCCAGAGTTCAGGAGGGGACCCGCCCAGGAGTTCAGGAGGGGACCCGCCCGGGAGTTCAGGAGGGGACCCGCCCGGGAGTTCAGGGAGGGACTAAAGAATTCAGGAGGGGACCTAGGAGTTCACGGGGTAACCCAAGAGTTCAGGAGCGGACCCAGGAGTTCAGGAGAGAACCCAGGAGTGCCCCAAAGGACCCAGGAGTTCAGGAGGGGACCCAACAGTGCCCCAAAGGACCCAGGAGTTCAGGAGGGGACCCAGCAGTGCCCCAAAGGACCCAGGAGTTCAGGGGGGAACCCAGGAGTGCCCCAAAGTACCCAGGACTTCAGGGGGAACCCAGGCGTTCTGAGGGGACCCAGGAGTGCCCCAAAGTACCCAAGAGTTCAGGAGGGGACCCAGGAGTTCGGGAGGGACCCACCCAGGAGTTCGGGAGGGACCCACCCAGGAGTTAGGGAGGGACCCACCCAGGAGTTCGGGAGGGGACCCAGCAGTGCTCCAAAGGACCCAGGAGTTCTGAGGGGACCCAAGAGTTCACCAAAGGACCCAAGAGTTCAGGAGTGGACCCAGGAGTGCCCCAAAGGATCCAGAGTTCAGGAGGGGACCCTCCCAGGAGTTCAGGAGGGGACCCAGCAGTACCCCAAAGGACCCAGGGGTTCAGGGGGTAACACAGGAGTTCGGAGGGGACCCAGAAGTTCAGTAGGGGACCCAGGCGTTCTGAGGGTACCCAGGAGTGCCCCAAAGTACCCAGGAGTTCGGGAGGGGACCCACCCAGGAGTTCGGGAGGGGACCCAGCAGTGCCCCAAAGGACCCAAAAGTTCAGGAGGGACCCACCCAGGAGTTCATGGCGGGACCCACCCAGGAGTTCAGGAGCGGACCCATCAGTGCCCCAAAGGACCCAGGAGTTCAGGGGGGAACACAGGAGTTCGGAGTGGACCCAGGAGTTCAGGAGGGGACCCAGGCGTTCTGAGGGGACCCAGGAGTGCCCCAAAGTACCCAAGAGTTCAGGAGGGGACCCAAAAGAACAGGAGGGGACCCGCCCAGGAGTGCAGGAGGGACGCGCCCAGGAGTTCAGGGAGGGACTGAAGAATTCAGTAGGGGACCTAGGAGCTCAGGGGGTAAACCAAGAGTTCAGGAGCGGACCCAGGAGTTAGGAGAGGACCCAGGAGTGCCCCAAAGGACCCAGGAGTTCTGGAGGGGACCCAGGAGTGCCCCAAAGGACCCAGGAGTTCAGGAGGGGACCCAGCAGTGCCCCAGAGGACCCAGGAGTTCAGGGGGGAACCCAAGAGTGCCCCAAAGTACCCAGGAGTTCAGGGGGAACCCAGGCGTTCTGAGGGGACCCAGGAGTGCCCCAAAGTACCCAAGAGTTCAGGAGGGGACCCAGGAGTTCGGGAGGGACCCACCCAGGAGTTCAGGAGGGACCCACCCAGGAGTTCGGGAGGGACCCACCCAGGAGTTCGGGAGGGACCCACCCAGGAGTTCGGGAGGGGACCCAGCAGTGCTCCAAAGGACCCAGGAGTTCTGAGGGGACCTAAGAGTTCACCAAAGGACCCAAGAGTTCATCAAAGGACCCAAGAGTTCAGGAGTGGACCCAGGAGTTCCCCAATGGATCCAGAGTTCAGGAGGGGACCCTCCCAGGAGTTCAGGAGGGGACCCAGCAGTGCCCCAAAGGACCCAGGAGTTCAGGGGGTAACACAGGAGTTCGGAGGGGACCCAGGAGTTCAGTAGGGGTCCCAGGAGTTCTGAGTGGACCCAAGAGTTCACCAAAGGACCCAAGAGTTCACCAAAGGACCCAAGAGTTCAGGAGTGGACCCAGGAGTGCCCCAATGGATCCAGAGTTCAGGAGGGGACCCAGCAGTGCCCCAAAGGACCCAGGAGTTCAGGAGGGACCCACCCAGGAGTTCGGGAGGGGACCCAGCAGTGCTCCAAAGGACCCAGGAGTTCTGAGGGGACCCAAGAGTTCACCAAAGGACCCAAGAGTTCAGGAGTGGACCCAGGAGTGCCCCAAAGGATCCAGAGTTCAGGAGGGGACCCTCCCAGGGGTTCAGGAGGGGACCCAGCAGTACCCCAAAGGACCCAGGAGTTCAGGGGGTAACACAGGAGTTCGGAGGGGACCCAGAAGTTCAGTAGGGGACCCAGGCGTTCTGAGGGTACCCAGGAGTGCCCCAAAGTACCCAGGAGTTCGGGAGGGGACCCACCCAGGAGTTCGGGAGGGGACCCAGCAGTGCCCCAAAGGACCCAAAAGTTCAGGAGGGACCCAGGATTGCCCCAAAGGATCCAGAGTTCAGGAGGGGACCCGCCCGGGAGTTCAGGAGGGGACCCGCCCGGGAGTTCAGGAGGGGACCCGCCCGGGAGTTCAGGAGGGGACTGAAGAATTGAGGAGGGGACCTAGGAGTTCAGGGGGTAACCCAAGAGTTCAGGAGCGGACCCAGGAGTTCAGGAGAGAACCCAGGAGTGCCCCAAAGGACCCAGGAGTTCAGGAAGGGACCCAAGAGTTCAGGAGGGGACCCAGGAGTTCGAGAGGGACCCACCCAGGAGTTCAGGAGCGGACCCATCAGTGCCCCAAAGGACCCAGGAGTTCAGGGGGGAACACAGGAGTTCGGAGGGGACCCAGGAGTTCAGGAGGGGACCCAGGCGTTCTGAGGGGACCCAGGAGTGCCCCAAAGTACCCAAGAGTTCAGGAGGGGACCCAAGAGAACAGGAGGGGACCCGCCCAGGAGTTCAGTAGGGACCCGCCCAGGAGTTCAGGAGGGACGCGCCCAGGAGTTCAGGGAGGGACTGAAGAATTCAGGAGGGGACCTAGGAGTTCAGGGGGTAACCCAAGAGTTCAGGAGCGGACCCAGGAGTTAGGAGAGGACCCAGGAGTGCCCCAAAGGACCCAGGAGTTCAGGAGGGGACCCAGGAGTGCCCCAAAGGACCCAGGAGTTCAGGAGGGGACCCAGCAGTGCCCCAAAGGACCCAGGAGTTCAGGGGGGAACCCAAGAGTGCCCCAAAGTACCCAGGAGTTCAGGGGGAACCCAGGCGTTCTGAGGGGACCCAGGAGTGCCCCAAAGTACCCAAGAGTTCAGGAGGGGACCCAGGAGTTCAGGAGGGACCCACCCAGGAGTTCGGGAGGGACCCACCCAGGAGTTCGGGAGGGACCCACCCAGGAGTTCGGGAGGGACCCACCCAGGAGTTCGGGAGGGACCCACCCAGGAGTTCGGGAGGGGACCCAGCAGTGCTCCAAAGGACCCAGGAGTTCTGAGGGGACCCAAGAGTTCACCAAAGGACCCAAGAGTTCATCAAAGGACCCAAGAGTTCAGGAGTGGACCCAGGAGTGCCCCAATGGATCCAGAGTTCAGGAGGGGACCCTCGCAGGAGTTCAGGAGGGGACCCAGCAGTGCCCCAAAGGACCCAGGAGTTCAGGGGGTAACCCAGGAGTTCGGAGGGGACCCAGGAGTTCAGTAGGGGACCCAGGAGTTCTGAGTGGACCCAAGAGTTCACCAAAGGACCCAAGAGTTCACCAAAGGACCCAAGAGTTCAGGAGTGGACCCAGGAGTGCCCCAATGGATCCAGAGTTCAGGAGGGGACCCTCCCAGGAGTTCAGGAGGGGACCCAGCAGTGCCCCAAAGGACCCAGGAGTTCAGGAGGGACCCAGCCAGGAGTTTGGGAGGGACCCACCCAGGAGTTCGGGAGGGACCCACCCAGGAGTTCGGGAGGGGACCCAGGAGTGCCCCAAAGGACCCAAGAGTTCAGGAGGGGACCCAGGCGTTCTGAGGGGACCCAGGAGTGCCCCAAAGTACCCAAGAGTTCAGGAGGGGACCCAGGAGTTCGGGAGGGACCCACCCAGGAGTTCGGGAGGGACCCACCCAGGAGTTCAGGAGGGGACCCAGGAGTGCCCCAAAGGACCCAAGAGTTCAGGAGGGGACCCAGGCGTTCTGAGGGGACTCAGGAGTGCCCCAAAGTACCCAAGAGTTCAGGAGGGGACCCAGGAGTTCGGGAGGGACCAACCCAGGAGTTCGGGAGGGACCCACCCAGGAGTTCGGGAGGGACCCACCCAGGAGTTCGGGAGGGACCCACCCAGGAGTTCGGGAGGGACCCACCCAGGAGTTCGGGAGGGACCCACCCAGGAGTTCGGGAGGGACCCACCCAGGAGTTCGGGAGGGGACCCAGCAGTGCTCCAAAGGACCCAGGAGTTCTGAGGGGACCCAAGAGTTCACCAAAGGACCCAAGAGTTCAGGAGTGGACCCAGGAGTGCCCCGAAGGATCCAGAGTTCAGGAGGGGACCCTCCCAGGGGTTCAGGAGGGGACCCAGCAGTACCCCAAAGGACCCAGGAGTTCAGGGGGTAACACAGGAGTTCGGAGGGGACCCAGAAGTTCAGTAGGGGACCCAGGCGTTCTGAGGGTACCCAGGAGTGCCCCAAAGTACCCAGGAATTCGGGAGGGGACCCACCCAGGAGTTCGGGAGGGGACCCAGCAGTGCCCCAAAGGACCCAGGAGTTCTGAGGGGACCCAAGAGTTCACCAAAGGACCCAAGAGTTCAGGAGTGGACCCAGGAGTGCCCCAAAGGATCCAGAGTTCAGGAGGGGACCCTCCCAGGAGTTCAGGAGGGGACCCAGCAGTACCCCAAAGGACCCAGGAGTTCAGGGGGTAACACAGGAGTTCGGAGGGGACCCATAAGTTCAGTAGGGGACCCAGGCGTTCTGAGGGTACCCAGGAGTGCCCCAAAGTACCCAGGAGTTCGGGAGGGGACCCACCCAGGAGTTCGGGAGGGGACCCAGCAGTGCCCCAAAGGACCCAAAAGTTCAGGAGGGACCCACCCAGGAGTTCATGGCGGGACCCACCCAGGACTTCAGGAGGGGACCCATTCAGGAGTTCAGGAGGAGGACCAGGAGTGCCCCAAAGGACCCAAGAGTTCAGGAGGGGACCCAGGATTGCCCCAAAGGATCCAGAGTTCAGGAGGGGACCCGCCCGGGAGTTCAGGAGGGGACCCGCCCGGGAGTTCAGGAGGGGACCCGCCCGGGAGTTCAGGAGGGGACCCGCCCGGGAATTCAGGAGGGGACCCGCCCGGGAGTTCAGGAGGGGACCCGCCCGGGAGTTCAGGGAGGGAATGAAGAATTGAGGAGGGGACCTAGGAGTTCAGGGGGTAACCCAAGAGTTCAGGAGCGGACCCAGGAGTTCAGGAGAGAACCCAGGAGTGCCCCAAAGGACCCAGGAGTTCTGAGGGGACCCAAGAGTTCAGGAGGGGACCCAGGAGTTCGAGAGGGACCCACCCAGGAGTTCAGGAGCGGACCCATCAGTGCCCCAAAGGACCCAGGAGTTCAGGGGGGAACACAGGAGTTCGGAGGGGACCCAGGAGTTCAGGAGGGGACCCAGGCGTTCTGAGGGGACCCAGGAGTGCCCCAAAGTACCCAAGAGTTCAGGAGGGGACCCAAGAGAACAGGAGGGGACCCGCCCAGGAGTTCAGTAGGGACCCGCCCAGGAGTTCAGGAGGGACGCGCCCAGGAGTTCAGGGAGGGACTGAAGAATTCAGGAGGGGACCTAGGAGTTCAGGGGGTAACCCAAGAGTTCAGGAGCGGACCCAGAAGTTAGGAGAGGACCCAGGAGTGCCCCAAAGGACCCAGGAGTTCAGGAGGGGACCCAGGAGTGCCCCAAAGGACCCAGGAGTTCAGGAGGGGACCCAGCAGTGCCCCAAAGGACCCAGGAGTTCAGGGGGGAACCCAGGAGTGCCCCAAAGTACCCAGGAGTTCAGGGGGAACCCAGGCGTTCTGAGGGGACCCAGGAGTGCCCCAAAGTACCCAAGAGTTCAGGAGGGGACCCAGGAGTTCGGGAGGGACCCACCCAGGAGTTCAGGAGGGACCCACCCAGGAGTTCGGGAGGGGACCCACCCAGGAGTTCTGAGGGGACCCAAGAGTTCACAAAAGGACCCAAGAGTTCACCAAAGGACCCAAGAGTTCAGGAGTGGACCCAGGAGTGCCCCAAAGGATCCAGAGTTCAGGAGGGGACCCAGCAGTGCCCCAAAGGACCCAGAAGTTCAGGGGGTAACACAGGAGTTCGGAGGGGACCCAGGAGTTCAGGAGGGGACCCAGGCGTTCTGAGGGTACCCAGGAGTGCCCCAAAGTACCCAGGAATTCGGGAGGGGACCCACCCAGGAGTTCGGGAGGGGACCCACCCAGGAGTTCGGGAGGGGACCCAGCAGTGCCCCAAAGGAGCCAAAAGTTCAGGAGGGACCCACCCAGGAGTTCATGGCGGGACCCACCCAGGACTTCAGGAGGGGACCCATTCAGGAGTTCAGGAGGGGGACCAGGAGTGCCCCAAAGGACCCAGGAGTTCAGGAGGGACCCACCCAGGAGTTCGGGAGGGGACCCAGCAGTGCTCCAAAGGACCCAGGAGTTCTGAGGGGACCCAAGAGTTCACCAAAGGACCCAAGAGTTCAGGAGTGGACCCAGGAGTGCCCCAAAGGATCCAGAGCTCAGGAGGGGACCCTCCCAGGAGTTCAGGAGGGGACCCAGCAGTGCCCCAAAGGACCCAGGAGTTCAGGGGGTAACACAGGAGTTCGGAGGGGACCCAGGAGTTCAGTAGGGGACCCAGGCGTTCTGAGGGTACCCAGGAGTGCCCCAAAGTACCCAGGAGTTCGGGAGGGGACCCACCCAGGAGTTCGGGAGGGGACCCAGCAGTGCCCCAAAGGACCCAAAAGTTCAGGAGGGACCCACCCAGGAGTTCATGGCAGGACCCACCCAGGACTTCAGGAGGGGACCCGTTCAGGAGGGGGACCAGGAGTGCCCCAAAGGACCCAAGAGTTCAGGAGGGGACCCAGGCGTTCTGAGGGGACCCAGGAGTGCCCCAAAGTACCCAAGAGTTCAGGAGGGGACCCAGGAGTTCGGGAGGGACCCACCCAGGAGTTCGGGAGGGACCCACCCAGGAGTTCGGGAGGGACCCACCCAGGAGTTCGGGAGGGGACCCAGCAGTGCTCCAAAGGACCCAGGAGTTCTGAGGGGACCCAAGAGTTCACCAAAGGACCCAAGAGTTTAGGAGTGGACCCAGGAGTGCCCCAAAGGATCCAGAGTTCAGGAGGGGACCCTCCCAGGGGTTCAGGAGGGGACCCAGCAGTACCCCAAAGGACCCAGGAGTTCAGGGGGTAACACAGGAGTTCGGAGGGGACCCAGAAGTTCAGTAGGGGACCCAGGCGTTCTGAGGGTACCCAGGAGTGCCCCAAAGTACCCAGGAGTTCGGGAGGGGACCCACCCAGGAGTTCGGGAGGGGACCCAGCAGTGCCCCAAAGGACCCAAAAGTTCAGGAGGGACCCACCCAGGAGTTCATGGCGGGACCCACCCAGGACTTCAGGAGGGGACCCATTCAGGAGTTCAGGAGGGGGACCAGGAGTGCCCCAAAGGACCCAAGAGTTCAGGAGGGGACCCAGGATTGCCCCAAAGGATCCAGAGTTCAGGAGGGGACCCGCCCGGGAGTTCAGGAGGGGACCCGCCCGGGAGTTCAGGAGGGGACCCGCCCGGGAGTTCAGGAGGGGACCCGCCCGGGAGTTCAGGGAGGGACTGAAGAATTCAGGAGGGGACCTAGGAGTTCAGGGGGTAACCCAAGAGTTCAGGAGTGGACCCAGGAGTTCAGGAGAGAACCCAGGAGTGCCCCAAAAGACCCAGGAGTTCAGGAGGGGACCCAGCAGTGCCCCAAAGGACCCAAAAGTTCAGGGGGGAACCCAGGAGTGCCCCAAAGTACCCAGGAGTTCAGGGGGAACCCAGGCGTTCTGAGGGGACCCAGGAGTGCCCCAAAGTACCCAAGAGTTCAGGAGGGGACCCAGGAGTTCGGGAGGGACCCACCCAGGAGTTCGGGAGGGACCCACCCAGGACTTCGGGAGGGGACCCACCCAGGAATTCGGGAGGGGACCCACCCAGGAATTCGGGAGGGGACCCACCCAGGACTTCGGGAGGGGACCCACCCAGGACTTCGGGAGGGGACCCACCCAGGAGTTCGGGAGGGGACCCACCCAGGAGTTCGGGAGGGGACCCACCCAGGAGTTCGGGAGGGGACCCACCCAGGAGTTCGGGAGGGGACCCACCCAGGAGTTCGGGAGGGGACCCACCCAGGAGTTCGGGAGGGACCCACCCAGGAGTTCGGGAGGGGACCCAGCAGTGCTCCAAAGGACCCAGGAGTTCTGAGGGGACCCAAGAGTTCACCAAAGGACCCAAGAGTTCAGGAGTGGACCCAGGAGTGCCCCAAAGGATCCAGAGTTCAGGAGGGGACCCTCCCAGGAGTTCAGGAGGGGACCCAGCAGTACCCCAAAGGACCCAGGAGTTTAGGGGGTAACACAGGAGTTCGGAGGGGACCCAGAAGTTCAGTAGGGGACCCAGGCGTTCTGAGGGTACCCAGGAGTGCCCCAAAGTACCCAGGAGTTCGGGAGGGGACCCACCCAGGAGTTCGGGAGGGGACCCACCCAGGAGTTCGGGAGGGGACCCAGCAGTGCCCCAAAGGACCCAGGAGTTCTGAGGGGACCCAAGAGTTCACCAAAGGACCCAAGAGTTCAGGAGTGGACCCAGGAGTGCCCCAAAGGATCCAGAGTTCAGGAGGGGACCCTCCCAGGAGTTCAGGAGGGGACCCAGCAGTACCCCAAAGGACCCAGGAGTTCAGGAGGGGACCCAGCAGTGCCCCAAAGGACCCAGGAGTTCAGGAGGGGACCCAGCAGTGCCCCAAAGGACCCAGGAGTTCAGGGGGGAACCCAGGAGTGCCCCAAAGTACCCAGGAGTTCAGGGGGAACCCAGGCGTTCTGAGGGGACCCAGGAGTGCCCCAAAGTACCCAAGAGTTCAGGAGGGGACCCAGGAGTTCGGGAGGGACCCACCCAGGAGTTCGGGAGGGACCCACCCAGGAGTTCGGGAGGGACCCACCCAGGAGTTCGGGAGGGACCCACCCAGGAGTTCGGGAGGGGACCCAGCAGTGCTCCAAAGGACCCAGGAGTTCTGAGGGGACCCAAGAGTTCACCAAAGGACCCAAGAGTTCAGGAGTGGACCCAGGAGTGCCCCAAAGGATCCAGAGTTCAGGAGGGGACCCTCCCAGGAGTTCAGGAGGGGACCCAGCAGTACCCCAAAGGACCCAGGAGTTCAGGGGGTAACACAGGAGTTCGGAGGGGACCCAGAAGTTCAGTAGGGGACCCAGGCGTTCTGAGGGTACCCAGGAGTGCCGCAAAGTACCCAGGAGTTCGGGAGGGGACCCAGCAGTGTCCCAAAGGACCCAAAAGTTCAGGAGGGACACACCCAGGAGTTCATGGCGGGACCCACCCAGGACTTCAGGAGGGGACCCATTCAGGAGTTCAGGAGGGGGACCAGGAGTGCCCCAAAGGACCCAAGAGTTCAGAAGGGGACCCAGGATTGCCCCAAAGGATCCAGAGTTCAGGAGGGGACCTGCCCGGGAGTTCAGGAGGGGACCCGCCCGGGAGTTCAGGAGGGGACCCGCCCGGGAGTTCAGGGAGGGACTGAAGAATTCAGGAGGGGACCTAGGAGTTCAGGGGGTAACCCAAGAGTTCAGGAGCGGACCCAGGAGTTCAGGAGAGGACCCAGGAGTGCCCCAAAGGACCCAGGAGTTCAGGAGGGGACCCAGCAGTGCCCCAAAGTACCCAGGAGTTCAGGGGGAACCCAGGCGTTCTGAGGGGACCCAGGAGTGCCCCAAAGTACCCAAGAGTTCAGGAGGGGACCCAGGAGTTCGGGAGGGACCCACCCAGGAGTTCGGGAGGGACCCACCCAGGAGTTCGGGAGGGACCCACCCAGGAGTTCGGGAGGGGACCCAGCAGTGCCCCAAAGTACCCAGGAGATCAGGGGGAACCCAGGCGTTCTGAGGGGACCCAGGAGTGCCCCAAAGTACCCAAGAGTTCAGGAGGGGACCCAAGAGTTCAGGAGGGGACCCAGGAGTTCGAGAGGGACCCACCCAGGAGTTCAGGAGCGGACCCATCAGTGCCCCAAAGGACCCAGGAGTTCAGGGGGGAACACAGGAGTTCGGAGGGGACCCAGGAGTTCTGAGGGGACCCAGGAGTGCCCCAAAGTACCCAAGAGTTCAGGAGGGGACCCAAGAGAACAGGAGGGGACCCGCCCAGGAGTTAAGTAGGGACCCGCCCAGGAGTTCAGGAGGGACCCGCCCAGGGGTTCAGGAGGGGACCGGGAGTTCAGGGAGGGACTGAAGAATTCAGGAGGGGACCTAGGAGTTCAGGGGGTAACCCAAGAGTTCAGGAGCGGACCCAGGAGTTAGGAGAGGACCCAGGAGTGCCCCAAAGGACCCAGGAGTTCAGGAGGGGACCCAGGAGTGCCCCAAAGGACCCAGGAGTTCAGGAGGGGACGCAGCAGTGCCCCAAAGGACCCAGGAGTTCAGGGGGGAACCCAGGAGTGCCCCAAAGTACCCAGGAGTTCAGGGGGAACCCATGCGTTCTGAGGGGACCCAGGAGTGCCCCAAAGTACCCAAGAGTTCAGGAGGGGACCCAGGAGTTCGGGAGGTTCCCACCCAGGAGTTCAGGAGGGACCCACCCAGGAGTTCAGGAGGGGACCCAGCAGTGCTCCAAAGGACCCACCCAGGAGTTCTGAGGGGACCCAAGAGTTCACCAAAGGACCCAAGAGTTCAGGAGTGGACCCAGGAGTGCCCCAAAGGATCCAGAGTTCAGGAGGGGACCCTCCCAGGAGTTCAGGAGGGGACCCTCCCAGGAGTTCAGGAGGGGACCCAGCAGTGCCCCAAAGGACCCAGGAGTTCAGGGGGTAACACAGGAGTTCGGAGGGGACCCAGGAGTTCAGTAGGGGACCGAGGCGTTCTGAGGGTACCCAGGAGTGCCCCAAAGTACCCAGGAGTTCGGCAGGGGACCCACCCAGGAGTTTGGGAGGGGACCCAGCAGTGCCCCAAAGGACCCAAAAGTTCGGGAGGGGACCCAGGATTGCCCCAAAGGATCCAGAGTTCAGGAGGGGACCCGCCCGGGAGTTCAGGAGGGGACCCGCCCGGGAGTTCAGGAGGGGACCCATTCAGGAGTTCAGGAGGGGGACCAGGAGTGCCCCAAAGGACCCAAGAGTTCAGGAAGGGACCCGCCCGGGAGTTCAGGAGGGGACCCACCCAGGACTTCAGGAGGGGGACCAGGAGTGCCCCAAAGGACCCAAGAGTTCAGGAGGGGACCCAGGATTGCCCCAAAGGATCCAGAGTTCAGGAGTGGACCCGCCCGGGAGTTCAGGAGTGGACCCGCCCGGGACTTCAGGAGGGGACCCGCCCGGGACTTCAGGAGGGGACCCGCCCGGGACTTCAGGAGGGGACCCGCCCGGGACTTCAGGACGGGACCCGCCCGGGACTTCAGGACGGGACCCGCCCGGGACTTCAGGACGGGACCCGCCCGGGACTTCAGGACGGGACCCGCCCGGGACTTCAGGGAGGGACTGAAGAATTCAGGAGGGGACCTAGGAGTTCAGGGGGTAACCCAAGAGTTCAGGAGCGGACCCAGGAGTTCAGGAGAGAACCCAGGAGTGCCCCAAAGGACCCAGGAGTTCAGGAGGGGACCCAGCAGTGCCCCAAAGGACCCAGGAGTTCAGGGGGGAACCCAGGAGTGCCCCAAAGTACCCAGGAGTTCAGGGGGAACCCAGGCGTTCTGAGGGGACCCAGGAGTGCCCCAAAGTACCCAAGAGTTCAGGAGGGGACCCAGGAGTTCGGGAGGGACCCACCCAGGAGTTCGGGAGGGACCCACCCAGGAGTTCGGGAGGAGACCCACCCAGGAGTTCGGGAGGAGACCCACCCAGGAGTTCGGGAGGGGACCCACCCAGGAGTTCGGGAGGGGACCCACCCAGGAGTTCGGGAGGGGACCCACCCAGGAGTTCGGGAGGGGACCCACCCAGGAGTTCGGGAGGGGACCCACCCAGGAGTTCGGGAGGGGACCCACCCAGGAGTTCGGGAGGGGACCCACCCAGGAGTTCGGGAGGGGACCCACCCAGGAGTTCGGGAGGGGACCCACCCAGGAGTTCGGGAGGGGACCCAGCAGTACCCCAAAGGACCCAGGAGTTCAGGGGGTAATACAGGAGTTCGGAGGGGACCCAGAAGTTCAGTAGGGGACCCAGGCGTTCTGAGGGTACCCAGGAGTGCCCCAAAGTACCCAGGAGTTCGGGAGGGGACCCAGCAGTGCCCCAAAGGACCCAAAAGTTCAGGAGGGACCCACCCAGGAGTTCATGGCGGGACCCACCCAGGACTTCAGGAGGGGACCCATTCAGGAGTTCAGGAGGGGGACCAGGAGTGCCCCAAAGGACCCAAGAGTTCAGAAGGGGACCCAGGATTGCCCCAAAGGATCCAGAGTTCAGGAGGGGACCTGCCCGGGAGTTCAGGAGGGGACCCGCCCGGGAGTTCAGGAGGGGACCCGCCCGGGAGTTCAGGAGGGGACCCGCCCGGGAGTTCAGGAGGGGACCCGCCCGGGAGTTCAGGGAGGGACTGAAGAATTCAGGAGGGGACCTAGGAGTTCAGGGGGTAACCCAAGAGTTCAGGAGCGGACCCAGGAGTTCAGGAGAGGACCCAGGAGTGCCCCAAAGGACCCAGGAGTTCAGGAGGGGACCCAGCAGTGCCCCAAATTACCCAGGAGTTCAGGGGGAACCCAGGCGTTCTGAGGGGACCCAGGAGTGCCCCAAAGTACCCAAGAGTTCAGGAGGGGACCCAGGAGTTCGGGAGGGACCCACCCAGGAGTTCGGGAGGGACCCACCCAGGAGTTCGGGAGGGACCCACCCAGGAGTTCGGGAGGGGACCCAGCAGTGCCCCAAAGTACCCAGGAGTTCAGGGGGAGCCCAGGCGTTCTGAGGGGACCCAGGAGTGCCCCAAAGTACCCAAGAGTTCAGGAGGGGACCCAAGAGTTCGAGAGGGACCCACCCAGGAGTTCAGGAGCGGACCCATCAGTGCCCCAAAGGACCCAGGAGTTCAGGGGGGAACACAGGAGTTCGGAGGGGACCCAGGAGTTCAGGAGGGGACCCAGGCGTTCTGAGGGGACCCAGGAGTGCCCCAAAGTACCCAAGAGTTCAGGAGGGGACCCAAGAGAACAGGAGGGGACCCGCCCAGGAGTTAAGTAGGGACCCGCCCAGGAGTTCAGGAGGGACCCGCCCAGGAGTTCAGGAGGGGACCGGGAGTTCAGGGAGGGACTGAAGAATTCAGGAGGGGACCTAGGAGTTCAGGGGGTAACCCAAGAGTTCAGGAGCGGACCCAGGAGTTAGGAGAGGACCCAGGAGTGCCCCAAAGGACCCAGGAGTTCAGGAGGGGACCCAGGAGTGCCCCAAAGGACCCAGGAGTTCAGGAGGGGACCCAGGAGTGCCCCAAAGGACCCAGGAGTTCAGGAGGGGACGCAGCAGTGCCCCAAAGGACCCAGGAGTTCAGGGGGGAACCCAGGAGTGCCCCAAAGTACCCAGGAGTTCAGGGGGAACCCAGGCGTTCTGAGGGGACCCAGGAGTGCCCCAAAGTACCCAAGAGTTCAGGAGGGGACCCAGGAGTTTGGGAGGGACCCACCCAGGAGTTCAGGAGGGACCCACCCAGGAGTTCGGGAGGGGACCCAGCAGTGCTCCAAAGGACCCAGGAGTTCTGAGGGGACCCAAGAGTTCACCAAAGGACCCAAGAGTTCAGGAGTGGACCCAGGAGTGCCCCAAAGGATCCAGAGTTCAGGAGGGGACCCTCCCAGGAGTTCAGGAGGGGACCCAGCAGTACCCCAAAGGACCCAGGAGTTCAGGGGGTAACACAGGAGTTCGGAGGGGACCCAGAAGTTCAGTAGGGGACCCAGGCGTTCTGAGGGTACCCAGGAGTGCCCCAAAGTACCCAGGAGTTCGGGAGGGGACCCACCCAGGAGTTCGGGAGGGGACCCAGCAGTGCCCCAAAGGACCCAGGAGTTCTGAGGGGACCCAAGAGTTCACCAAAGGACCCAAGAGTTCAGGAGTGGACCCAGGAGTGCCCCAAAGGATCCAGAGTTCAGGAGGGGACCCTCCCAGGAGTTCAGGAGGGGACCCAGCAGTACCCCAAAGGACCCAGGAGTTCAGGGAGTAACACAGGAGTTCGGAGGGGACCCAGAAGTTCAGTAGGGGACCCAGGCGTTCTGAGGGTACCCAGGAGTGCCCCCAAGTACCCAGGAGTTCGGGAGGGGACCCACCCAGGAGTTCGGGAGGGGACCCAGCAGTGCCCCAAAGGACCCAGGAGTTCTGAGGGGACCCAAGAGTTCACCAAAGGACCCAAGAGTTCAGGAGTGGACCCAGGAGTGCCCCAAAGGATCCAGAGTTCAGGAGGGGACCCTCCCAGAAGTTCAGGAGGGGACCCATTCAGGAGTTCAGGAGGGGGACCAGAAGTGCCCCAAAGGACCCAAGAGTTCAGGAGGGGACCCGCCCGGGAGTTCAGGAGGGGACCCGCCCGGGAGTTCAGGAGGGGACCCGCCCGGGAGTTCAGGAGGGGACCCGCCCGGGAGTTCAGGAGGGGACCCGCCCGGGAGTTCAGGAGGGGACCCGCCCGGGAGTTCAGGGAGGGACTGAAGAATTCAGGAGGGGACCTAGGAGTTCAGGGGGTAACCCAAGAGTTCAGGAGCGGACCCAGGAGTTCAGGAGAGAACCCAGGAGTGCCCCAAAGGACCCAGGAGTTCAGGAGGGGACCCAGCAGTGCCCCAAAGGACCCAGGAGTTCAGGGGGGAACCCAGGAGTGCCCCAAAGTACCCAGGAGTTCAGCGGGAACCCAGGCGTTCTGAGGGGACCCAGGAGTGCCCCAAAGTACCCAAGAGTTCAGGAGGGGACCCAGGAGTTCAGGAGAGAACCCAGGAGTGCCCCAAAGGACCCAGGAGTTCAGGAGGGGACCGAGCAGTGCCCCAAAGGACCCAGGAGTTCTGAGGGGACCCAAGAGTTCAGAAGGGCACCCAGGAGATCAGGAGGGACCCGCCCAGGAGTTCAGGAGGGACCCGCCCAGGAGTTCAGGAGGGACCCGCCCAGGAGTTGGGGAGGGACCCGCCAGGAGTTGGGGAGGGGACCCGCCCAGGAGTTGGGGAGGGGACCCGCCAGGAGTTGGGGAGGGGACCCGCCAGGAGTTGGGGAGGGGACCCGCCCAGGAGGTCGGGAGGGGACCCGCCCAGGAGGTCGGGAGGGGACCGGGAGTTCAGGGAGGGACTGAAGAATTCAGGAGGAGACCTAGGAGTTCAGGGGGTAACCCAAGAGTTCAGGAGCGGACCCAGGAGTTCAGGAGAGGACCCAGGAGTGCCCCAAAGGACCCAGGAGTTCAGGAGGGGACCCAGGAGTGCCCCAAAGGATCCAGAGTTCAGGAGGGTACCCAGGAATGCCCCAAAGGACCCAGGAGTTCAGGAGGGAACCCAGGCATTCTGAGGGGACCCAGGAGTGCCCCAAAGTACCCAAGAGTTCAGGAGGGGACCCAGGAGTTCGGGAGGGACCCACCCAGGAGTTCGGGAGGGGACCCTGCAGTGTTCCAAAGGACCCAGGAGTTCAGGGTGGAACCCAAAAGTACTGAGGATACCCAGCAGTGCCCCAAAGGACCCAGGAGTTCAGGAGGGGACCCAGCAGTGCCCCAAAGGACCCAGGAGTTCAGGGGGGAACCCAGGAGTGCCCCAAAGTACCCAGGAGTTCAGGGGGAACCCAGGCGTTCTGAGGGGACCCAGGAATGCCCCAAAGTACCCAAGAGTTCAGGAGGGGACCCAGGAGTTCGGGAGGGACCCACCCAGGAGTTCAGGAGGGACCCACCCAGGAGTTCGGGAGGGGACCCAGCAGTGCTCCAAAGGACCCAGGAGTTCTGAGGGTACCCAAGAGTTCACCAAAGGACCCAAGAGTTCAGGAGTGGACCCAGGAGTGCCCCAAAGGATCCAGAGTTCAGGAGGGGACCCTCCCAGGAGTTCAGGAGGGGACCCTCCCAGGAGTTCAGGAGGGGACCCTCCCAGGAGTTCAGGAGGGGACCCAGCAGTGCCCCAAAGGACCCAGGAGTTCAGGGGGTAACACAGGAGTTCGGAGGGGACCCAGGAGTTGAGTAGGGGACCCAGGCGTTCTGAGGGTACCCAGGAGTGCCCCAAAGTACCCAGGAGTTCGGGAGGGGACCCACCCAGGAGTTCGGGAGGGGACCCAGCAGCGCCCCAAAGGACCCAAAAGTTCAGGAGGGACCCACCCAGGAGTTCATGGCGGGACCCACCCAGGACTTCAGGAGGGGACCCATTCAGGAGTTCAGGAGGGGGACCAGGAGTGCCCCAAAGGACCCAGGAGTTCAGGAGGGGACCCAGGATTGCCCCAAAGGATCCAGAGTTCAGGGGGGACCCGCCCAGGAGTTCAGGAGGGGACCCGCCCAGGAGTTCAGGAGGGGACCCGCCCAGGAGTTCAGGAGGGGACCCGCCCAGGAGTTCAGGGAGGGACTGAAGAATTCAGGAGGGGACCTAGGAGTTCAGGGGGTAACCGAAGAGTTCAGGAGCGGACCCAGGAGTTCAGGAGAGGACCCAGGAGTGCCCCAAAGGACCCAGGAGTTCAGGAGGGGACCCAGCAGAGCCCCAAAGGACCCAGGAGTTCAGGGGGGAACCCAGGAGTGCCCCAAAGTACCCATGAGTTCAGGAGGGGACCCAGGCGTTCTGAGGGGACCCAGGAGTGCCCCAAAGTACCCAAGAGTTCAGGAGGGGACCCAGGAGTTCGGGAGGTTCCCACCCAGGAGTTCAGGAGGGACCCACCCAGGAGTTCGGGAGGGGACCCAGCAGTGCTCCAAAGGACCCAGGAGTTCTGAGGGGACCCAAGAGTTCACCAAAGGATCCAGAGTTCAGGAGGGGACCTGCCCGGGAGTTCAGGAGGGGACCCGCCCGGGAGTTCAGGAGGGGACCCGCCCGGGAGTTCAGGAGGGGACCCGCCCGGGAGTTCAGGAGGGGACCCGCCCGGGAGTTCAGGGAGGGACTGAAGAATTCAGGAGGGGACCTAGGAGTTCAGGGGGTAACCCAAGAGTTCAGGAGCGGACCCAGGAGTTCAGGAGAGGACCCAGGAGTGCCCCAAAGGACCCAGGAGTTCAGGAGGGGACCCAGCAGTGCCCCAAAGTACCCAGGAGTTCAGGGGGAACCCAGGCGTTCTGAGGGGACCCAGGAGTGCCCCAAAGTACCCAAGAGTTCAGGAGGGGACCCAGGACTTCGGGAGGGACCCACCCAGGAGTTCGGGAGGGACCCACCCAGGAGTTCGGGAGGGACCCACCCAGGAGTTCGGGAGGGGACCCAGCAGTGCCCCAAAGTACCCAGGAGTTCAGGGGGAACCCAGGCGTTCTGAGGGGACCCAGGAGTGCCCCAAAGTACCCAAGAGTTCAGGAGGGGACCCAAGAGTTCAGGAGGGGACCCAAGAGTTCAGGAGGGGACCCAGGAGTTCGAGAGGGACCCACCCAGGAGTTCAGGAGCGGACCCATCAGTGCCCCAAAGGACCCAGGAGTTCAGGGGGGAACACAGGAGTTCGGAGGGGACCCAGGAGTTCAGGAGGGGACCCAGGCGTTCTGAGGGGACCCAGGAGTGCCCCAAAGTACCCAAGAGTTCAGGAGGGGACCCAAGAGAACAGGAGGGGATCCGCCCAGGAGTTAAGTAGGGACCCGCCCAGGAGTTCAGGAGGGACCCGCCCAGGAGTTCAGGAGGGGACCGGGAGTTCAGGGAGGGACTGAAGAATTCAGGAGGGGACCTAGGAGTTCAGGGGGTAACCCAAGAGTTCAGGAGCGGACCCAGGAGTTAGGAGAGGACCCAGGAGTGCCCCAAAGGACCCAGGAGTTCAGGAGGGGACCCAGGAGTGCCCCAAAGGACCCAGGAGTTCAGGAGGGGACGCAGCAGTGCCCCAAAGGACCCAGGAGTTCAGGGGGGAACCCAGGAGTGCCCCAAAGTACCCAGGAGTTCAGGGGGAACCCAGGCGTTCTGAGGGGACCCAGGAGTGCCCCAAAGTACCCAAGAGTTCAGGAGGGGACCCAGGAGTTCGGGAGGGACCCACCCAGGAGTTCGGGAGGGGACCCAGCAGTGCTCCAAAGGACCCAGGAGTTCTGAGGGGACCCAAGAGTTCACCAAAGGACCCAAGAGTTCAGGAGTGGACCCAGGAGTGCCCCAAAGGATCCAGAGTTCAGGAGGGGACCCTCCCAGGAGTTCAGGAGGGGACCCAGCAGTGCCCCAAAGGACCCAGGAGTTCAGGGGGTAACACAGGAGTTCGGAGGGGACCCAGGAGTTCAGTAGGGGACCCAGGCGTTCTGAGGGTACCCAGGAGTGCCCCAAAGTACCCAGGAGTTCGGGAGGGGACCCACCCAGGAGTTCGGGAGGGGACCCAGCAGTGCCCCAAAGGACCCAAAAGTTCAGGAGGGACCCACCCAGGAGTTCATGGCGAGACCCACCCAGGACTTCAGGAGGGGACCCATTCAGGAGTTCAGGAGGGGGACCAGGAGTGCCCCAAAGGACCCAGGAGTTCAGGAGGGGACCCAGGATTGCCCCAAAGGATCCAGAGTTCAGGAGGGGACCCGCCCAGGAGTTCAGGAGGAGACCCGCCCAGGAGTTCAGGAGGGGACCCGCCCAGGAGTTCAGGAGGGGACCCGCCCAGGAGTTCAGGGAGGGACTGAAGAATTCAGGAGGGGACCTAGGAGTTCAGGGGGTAACCGAAGAGTTCAGGAGCGGACCCAGGAGTTCAGGAGAGGACTCAGGAGTGCCCCAAAGGACCCAGGAGTTCAGGAGGGGACCCAGCAGAGCCCCAAAGGACCCAGGAGTTCAGGGGGGAACCCAGGAGTGCCCCAAAGTACCCATGAGTTCAGGAGGGGACCCAGGCGTTCTGAGGGGACCCAGGAGTGCCCCAAAGTACCCATGAGTTCAGGAGGGGACCCAGGAGTTCGGGAGGTACCCACCCAGGAGTTCGGGAGGGACCCACCCAGGAGTTCGGGAGGGACCCACCCAGGAGTTCTGGAGGGACCCACCCAGGAGTTCGGGAGGGGACCCAGCAGTGCCCCAAAGGACCCAGGAGTTCTGAGGGGACCCAAGAGTTCACCAAAGACCCAAGAGTTCAGGAGTGGATCCAGGAGTGCCCCAAAGGATCCAGAGTTCAGGAGGGGACCCGCCCAGGACTTCAGGAGGGGACCCGCCCAGGACTTCAGGAGGGGACCTTGGAGTTCAGGAGCGGACCCAGGAGTGCCCCAAGTTACCCAGGAGTTCAGGAGGGGACCCAGCAGTGCCCAAAGGACCCAGAAGATCAGGGGGGAACCCAGAAGTTCAGGAGGGGACCGAGGAGTACCCCAAAGGATCCAGTCTTCAGGAGGGGACCCAGGAGTGCCCCAAAGGATCCAGAGTTCGGGAGGGGACCCACCCAGGAGTTCGGGAGGGGACCCACCCAGGAGTTCGGGAGGGGACCCACCCAGGAGTTCGGGAGGGGACCCACCCAGGAGTTCAAGAGGGCCCCACCCAGGAGTTCGGGGGGGGACCGAAGAGTTCAAGAGGGGGACCAGGAGTGCCCCAAAGGACCCAGGAGTGTCCCAAGGTACACAGGAGTTCAGGAGGGGACCCAGGAGTTCGGGAGGGACCCACCCAGGAGTTCGGGAGGGGACCCAGCAGTGTTCGAAAGGACCCAGGAGTTCAGGGTGGAACCCAAAAGTACTGAGGATACCCAGCAGTGCCCCAAAGGACCCAGGAGTTCAGGAGGGGACCCAGCAGTGCCCCAAAGTACCCAGGAGTTCAGGGGGAACCCAGGCGTTCTGAGGGGACCCAGGAGTGCCCCAAAGTACCCAAGAGTTCAGGAGGGGACCCAGGAGTTCAGGAGGGACCCACCCAGGAGTTCAGGAGGGACCCACCCAGGAGTTCAGGAGGGACCCACCCAGGAGTTCAGGAGGGGACCCAGCAGTGCTCCAAAGGACCCAGGAGTTCTGAGGGGACCCAAGAGTTCACCAAAGGACCCAAGAGTTCAGGAGTGGACCCAGGAGTGCCCCAAAGGATCCAGAGTTCAGGAGGGGACCCTCCCAGGAGTTCAGGAGGGGACCCAGCAGTACCCCAAAGGACCCAGGAGTTCAGGGGGTAACACAGGAGTTCGGAGGGGACCCAGAAGTTCAGTAGGGGACCCAGGCGTTCTGAGGGTACCCAGGAGTGCCCCAAAGTACCCAGGAGTTCGGGAGGGGACCCACCCAGGAGTTCGGGAGGGGACCCAGCAGTGCCCCAAAGGACCCAGGAGTTCTGAGGGGACCCAAGAGTTCACCAAAGGACCCAAGAGTTCAGGAGTGGACCCAGGAGTGCCCCAAAGGATCCAGAGTTCAGGAGGGGACCCTCCCAGGAGTTCAGGAGGGGACCCAGCAGTACCCCAAAGGACCCAGGAGTTCAGGGGGTAACACAGGAGTTCGGAGAGGACCCAGAAGTTCAGTAGGGGACCCAGGCGTTCTGAGGGTACCCAGGAGTGCCCCAAAGTACCCAGGAGTTCGGGAGGGGACCCACCCAGGAGTTCGGGAGGGGACCCAGCAGTGCCCCAAAGGACCCAAAAGTTCAGGAGGGACCCACCCAGGAGTTCATGGCGGGACCCACCCAGGACTTCAGGAGGGGACCCATTCAGGAGTTCAGGAGGGGGACCAGGAGTGCCCCAAAGGACCCAAGAGTTCAGGAGGGGACCCGCCCGGGAGTTCAGGAGGGGACCCGCCCGGGAGTTCAGGAGGGGACCCGCCCGGGAGTTCAGGGAGGGACTGAAGAATTCAGGAGGGGACCTAGGAGTTCAGGGGGTAACCCAAGAGTTCAGGAGCGGACCCAGGAGTTCAGGAGAGAACCCAGGAGTGCCCCAAAGGACCCAGGAGTTCAGGAGGGGACCCAGCAGTGCCCCAAAGGACCCAGGAGTTCAGGGGGGAACCCAGGAGTGCCCCAAAGTACCCAGGAGTTCAGCGGGAACCCAGGCGTTCTGAGGGGACCCAGGAGTGCCCCAAAGTACCCAAGAGTTCAGGAGGGGACCCAGAAGTTCAGGAGAGAACCCAGGAGTGCCCCAAAGGACCCAGGAGTTCAGGAGGGGACCGAGCAGTGCCCCAAAGGACCCAGGAGTTCTGAGGGGACCCAAGAGTTCAGAAGGGCACCCAGGAGATCAGGAGGGACCCGCCCAGGAGTTCGGGAGGGGACCCGCCCAGGAGTTCGGGAGGGGACCCGCCCAGGAGTTCGGGAGGGGACCCGCCCAGGAGTTCGGGAGGGGACCCGCCCAGGAGTTCGGGAGGGGACCCGCCCAGGAATTCGGGAGGGGACCCGCCCAGGAGTTCGGGAGGGGACCCGCCCAGGAGTTCGGGAGGGGACCCGCCCAGGAGTTCGGGAGGGGACCCGCCCAGGAGTTCGGGAGGGGACCCGCCCAGGAGTTCGGGAGGGGACCGGGAGTTCAGGGAGGGACTGAAGAATTCAGGAGGGGACCTAGGAGTTCAGGGGGTAACCCAAGAGTTCAGGAGCGGACCCAGGAGTTCAGGAGAGGACCCAGGAGTGCCCCAAAGGACCCAGGAGTTCAGGAGGGGACCCAGGAGTGCCCCAAAGGATCCAGAGTTCAGGAGGGTACCCAGGAATGCCCCAAAGGACCCAGGAGTTCAGGGGGGAACCCAGGCATTCTGAGGGGACCCAGGAGTGCCCCAAAGTACCCAAGAGTTCAGGAGGGGACCCAGGAGTTCGGGAGGGACCCACCCAGGAGTTCGGGAGGGGACCCAGCAGTGTTCCAAAGGACCCAGGAGTTCAGGGTGGAACCCAAAAGTACTGAGGATACCCAGCAGTGCCCCAAAGGACCCAGGAGTTCAGGAGGGGACCCAGCAGTGCCCCAAAGGACCCAGGAGTTCAGGGGGGAACCCAGGAGTGCCCCAAAGTACCCAGGAGTTCAGGGGGAACCCAGGCGTTCTGAGGGGACCCAGGAGTGCCCCAAAGTACCCAAGAGTTCAGGAGGGGACCCAGGAGTTCAGGAGGGACCCACCCAGGAGTTCAGGAGGGACCCACCCAGGAGTTCAGGAGGGGACCCAGCAGTGCTCCAAAGGACCCAGGAGTTCTGAGGGGATCCAAGAGTTCACCAAAGGACCCAAGAGTTCAGGAGTGGACCCAGGAGTGCCCCAAAGGATCCAGAGTTCAGGAGGGGACCCTCCCAGGAGTTCAGGAGGGGACCCAGCAGTACCCCAAAGGACCCAGGAGTTCAGGGGGTAACACAGGAGTTCGGAGGGGACCCAGAAGTTCAGTAGGGGACCCAGGCGTTCTGAGGGTACCCAGGAGTGCCCCAAAGTACCCAGGAGTTCGGGAGGGGACCCACCCAGGAGTTCGGGAGGGGACCCAGCAGTGCCCCAAAGGACCCAGGAGTTCAGGAGGGGACCCAGCAGTGCCCCAAAGTACCCAGGAGTTCATTGGGAACCCAGGCGTTCTGAGGGGACCCAGGAGTGCCCCAAAGTACCCAAGAGTTCAGGAGGGGACTCAGGAGTTCAGGAGGGACCCACCCAGGAGTTCAGGAGGGACCCACCCAGGAGTTCAGGAGGGGACCCAGCAGTGCTCCAAAGGACCCAGGAGTTCTGAGGGGACCCAAGAGTTCACCAAAGGACCCAAGAGTTCAGGAGTGGACCCAGGAGTGCCCCAAAGGATCCAGAGTTCAGGAGGGGACCCTCCCAGGAGTTCAGGAGGGGACCCAGCAGTACCCCAAAGGATCCAGGAGTTCAGGGGGTAACACAGGAGTTCGGAGGGGACCCAGAAGTTCAGTAGGGGACCCAGGCGTTCTGAGGGTACCCAGGAGTGCCCCAAAGTACCCAGGAGTTCGGGAGGGGACCCACCCAGGAGTTCGGGAGGGGACCCAGCAGTGCCCCAAAGGACCCAAAAGTACAGGAGGGACCCACCCAGGAGTTCATGGTGGGACCCACCCAGGACTTCAGGAGGGGACCCATTCAGGAGTTCAGGAGGGGGACCAGGAGTGCCCCAAAGGACCCGGGAGTTCAGGAGGGGACCCGCCCGGGAGTTCAGGAGGGGACCCGCCCGGGAGTTCAGGAGGGGACCCGCCCGGGAGTTCAGGGAGGGACTGAAGAATTCAGGAGGGGACCTAGGAGTTCAGGGGGTAACCCAAGAGTTCAGGAGCGGACCCAGGAGTTCAGGAGAGAACCCAGGAGTGCCCCAAAGGACCCAGGAGTTCAGGAGGGGACCCAGCAGTGCCCCAAAGGACCCAGGAGTTCAGGGGGGAACCCAGGAGTGCCCCAAAGTACCCAGGAGTTCAGCGGGAACCCAGGCGTTCTGAGGGGACCCAGGAGTGCTCCAAAGTACCCAAGAGTTCAGGAGGGGACCCAGGAGTTCAGGAGAGAACCCAGGAGTGCTCCAAAGGACCCAGGAGTTCAGGAGGGGACCGAGCAGTGCCCCAAAGGACCCAGGAGTTCTGAGGGGACCCAAGAGTTCAGAAGGGCACCCAGGAGTTCGGGAGGGGACCCGCCCAGGAGTTCGGGAGGGGACCCGCCCAGGAGTTCGGGAGGGGACCCGCCCAGGAGTTCGGGAGGGGACCCGCCCAGGAGTTCGGGAGGGGACCCGCCCAGGAGTTCGGGAGGGGACCCGCCCAGGAGTTCGGGAGGGGACCGGGAGTTCAGGGAGGGACTGAAGAATTCAGGAGGGGACCTAGGAGTTCAGGGGGTAACCCAAGAGTTCAGGAGCGGACCCAGGAGTTCAGGAGAGGACCCAGGAGTGCCCCAAAGGACCCAGGAGTTCAGGAGGGGACCCAGGAGTGCCCCAAAGGATCCAGAGTTCAGGAGGGTACCCAGGAATGCCCCAAAGGACCCAGGAGTTCAGGGGGG
Source organism: Patagioenas fasciata (assembly GCF_037038585.1). NCBI lineage: Eukaryota > Metazoa > Chordata > Aves > Columbiformes > Columbidae > Patagioenas > Patagioenas fasciata. Next base: position 24,467,802 of record NC_092529.1, read on the forward strand.
AACCCAGGCATTCTGAGGGGACCCAGGAGTGCCCCAAAGTACCCAAGAGTTCAGGAGGGGACCCAGGAGTTCGGGAGGGACCCACCCAGGAGTTCGGGAGGGGACCCAGCAGTGTTCCAAAGGACCCAGGAGTTCAGGGTGGAACCCAAAAGTACTGAGGATACCCAGCAGTGCCCCAAAGGACCCAGGAGTTCAGGAGGGGACCCAGCAGTGCCCCAAAGTACCCAGGAGTTCAGGGGGGAACCCAGGAGTGCCCCAAAGTACCCAGGAGTTCAGGGGGAACCCAGGCGTTCTGAGGGGACCCAGGAGTGCCCCAAAGTACCCAAGAGTTCAGGAGGGGACCCAGGAGTTCAGGAGGGACCCACCCAGGAGTTCAGGAGGGACCCACCCAGGATTTCAGGAGGGACCCACCCAGGAGTTCAGGAGGGACCCACCCAGGAGTTCAGGAGGGGACCCAGCAGTGCTCCAAATGACCCAGAAGTTCTGAGGGGACCCAAGAGTTCACCAAAGGACCCAAGAGTTCAGGAGTGGACCCAGGAGTGCCCCAAAGGATCCAGAGTTCAGGAGGGGACCCTCCCAGGAGTTCAGGAGGGGACCCAGCAGTACCCCAAAGGACCCAGGAGTTCAGGGGGTAACACAGGAGTTCGGAGGGGACCCAGGAGTTCAGTAGGGGACCCAGGCGTTCTGAGGGTAGCCAGGAGTGCCCCAAAGTACCCAGGAGTTCGGGAGGGGACCCACCCAGGAGTTCGGGAGGGGACCCAGCAGTGCCCCAAAGGACCCAGGAGTTCTGAGGGGACCCAAGAGTTCACCAAAGGACCCAAGAGTTCAGGAGTGGACCCAGGAGTGCCCCAAAGGATCCAGAGTTCAGGAGGGGACCCTCCCAGGAGTTCAGGAGGGGACCCAGCAGTACCCCAAAGGACCCAGGAGTTCAGGGGGTAACACAGGAGTTCGGAGGGGACCCAGAAGTTCAGTAGGGGACCCAGGCGTTCTGAGGGTACCCAGGAGTGCCCCAAAGTACCCAGGAGTTCGGGAGGGGACCCACCCAGGAGTTCGGGAGGGGACCCAGCAGTGCCCCAAAGGACCCAAAAGTTCAGGAGGGACCCACCCAGGAGTTCATGGCGGGACCCACCCAGGACTTCAGGAGGGGACCCATTCAGGAGTTCAGGAGGGGGACCAGGAGTGCCCCAAAGGACCCAAGAGTTCAGGAGGGGACCCAGGATTGCCTCAAAGGATCCAGAGTTCAAGAGGAGACCCGCCCAGGAGTTCAGGAGGGGACCGGGAGTTCAGGAGAGAACCCAGGAGTGCCCCAAAGGACCCAGGAGTTCAGGAGGGGACCCAGCAGTGCCCCAAAGGACCCAGGAGTTCAGGGGGGAACCCAAGAGTGCCCCAAAGTACCCAGGAGTTCAGCGGGAACCCAGGCGTTCTGAGGGGACCCAGGAGTGCCCCAAAGTACCCAAGAGTTCAGGAGGGGACCCAGGAGTTCAGGAGAGAACCCAGGAGTGCCCCAAAGGACCCAGGAGTTCAGGAGGGGACCGAGCAGTGCCCTAAAGGACCCAGGAGTTCTGAGGGGACCCAAGAGTTCAGAAGGGCACCCAGGAGATCAGGAGGGACCCGCCCAGGAGTTGGGGAGGGGACCCGCCCAGGAGTTGGGGAGGGGACCCGCCCAGGAGTTGGGGAGGGGACCCGCCCAGGAGTTGGGGAGGGGACCCGCCCAGGAGTTGGGGAGGGGACCCGCCCAGGAGTTGGGGAGGGGACCCGCCCAGGAGTTGGGGAGGGGACCCGCCCAGGAGTTGGGGAGGGGACCCGCCCAGGAGTTGGGGAGGGGACCCGCCCAGGAGTTGGGGAGGGGACCCGCCCAGGAGTTGGGGAGGGGACCGGGAGTTCAGGGAGGGACTGAAGAATTCAGGAGGGGACCTAGGAGTTCAGGGGGTAACCCAAGAGTTCAGGAGCGGACCCAAGAGTTCAGGAGAGGACCCAGGAGTGCCCCAAAGGACCCAGGAGTTCAGGAGGGGACCCAGGAGTGCCCCAAAGGATCCAGAGTTCAGGAGGGTACCCAGGAATGCCCCAAAGGACCCAGGAGTTCAGGGGGGAACCCAGGCATTCTGAGGGGACCCAGGAGTGCCCCAAAGTACCCAAGAGTTCAAGAGGGGACCCAGGAGTTCGGGAGGGACCCACCCAGGAGTTCGGGAGGGGACCCAGCAGTGTTCCAAAGGACCCAGGAGTTCAGGGTGGAACCCAAAAGTACTGAGGATACCCAGCAGTGCCCCAAAGGACCCAGGAGTTCAGGAGGGGACCCAGCAGTGCCCCAAAGGACCCAGGAGTTCAGGGGGGAACCCAGGAGTGCCCCAAAGTACCCAGGAGTTCAGGGGGAACCCAGGCGTTCTGAGGGGACCCAGGAGTGCCCCAAAGTACCCAAGAGTTCAGGAGGGGACCCAGGAGTTTGGGAGGGACCCACCCAGGAGTTCAGGAGGGACCCACCCAGGAGTTCGGGAGGGGACCCAGCAGTGCTCCAAAGGACCCAGGAGTTCTGAGGGGACCCAAGAGTTCACCAAAGGACCCAAGAGTTCAGGAGTGGACCCAGGAGTGCCCCAAAGGATCCAGAGTTCAGGAGGGGACCCTCCCAGGAGTTCAGGAGGGGACCCAGCAGTACCCCAAAGGACCCAGGAGTTCAGGGGGTAACACAGGAGTTCGGAGGGGACCCAGGAGTTCAGTAGGGGACCGAGGCGTTCTGAGGGTACCCAGGAGTGCCCCAAAGTACCCAGGAGTTCGGGAGGGGACCCACCCAGGAGTTCGGGAGGGGACACAGCAGTGCCCCAAAGGACCCAGGAGTTCAGGGGGTAACACAGGAGTTCGGAGGGGACCCAGAAGTTCAGTAGGGGACCCAGGCGTTCTGAGGGTACCCAGGAGTGCCCCAAAGTACCCAGGAGTTCGGGAGGGGACCCACCCAGGAGTTCGGGAGGGGACCCAGCAGTGCCCCAAAGGACCCAAAAGTTCAGGAAGGACCCACCCAGGATTTCATGGCGGGACCCACCCAGGACTTCAGGAGGGGACCCATTCAGGAGTTCAGGAGGGGGACCAGGAGTGCCCCAAAGGACCCAAGAGTTCAGGAGGGGACCCAGGATTGCCCCAAAGAATCCAGAGTTCAGGAGGGGACCCGCCCGGGAGTTCAGGAGGGGACCCGCCCGGGAGTTCAGGAGGGGACCCGCCCGGGAGTTCAGGGAGGGACTGAAGAATTCAGGAGGGGACCTAGGAGTTCAGGGGGTAACCCAAGAATTCAGGAGCGGACCCAGGAGTTCAGGAGAGGTCCCAAGAGTGCCCCAAAGGACCCAGGAGTTCAGGAGGGGACCCAGCAGTGCCCCAAAGGACCCAGGAGTTCAGGGGGGAACCCAGGAGTACCCCAAAGTACCCAGGAGTTCAGGGGGAACCCAGGCGTTCTGAGGGGACCCAGGAGTGCCCCAAAGTACCCAAGAGTTCAGGAGGGGACCCAGGAGTTCGGGAGGGACCCACCCAGGAGTTCGGGAGGGACCCACCCAGGAGTTCGGGAGGGACCCACCCAGGAGTTCGGGAGGGACCCACCCAGGAGTTCGGGAGGGACCCACCCAGGAGTTCGGGAGGGGACCCAGCAGTGCCCCAAAGGACCCAGGAGTTCAGGAGGGGACCCAGGAGTGCCCCAAACGACCCAGGAGTTCAGTGGGGGACCGAAGAGTTCAGGAGGGGGACCAGGAGTGCCCCAAAGGACCCAGGAGTTCAGGGGGGAACCCAGGAGTTCTGAGGGGACCCAGGAGTGCCCCAAAGGAACCAGGAGTTCAGGGGGGAACTCAGGAGTGCCCCAAAGGATCCAGAGTTCAGGAGGGGACCCAGGAGTGCCCCAAAGGATCCAGACTTCAGGAGGGGACCCAAGAGTTCATGGCGGGACGCATTCAGGAGTTCATGGCGGGACCCATTCAGGAGTTCAGGAGGGACCCATTCAATAGTTCAGGAGGGGGACCAGGAGTGCCCCAAAGGACCCAGGAGTTCAGGGGGGAACCCAGGCGTTCTGAGGGGTCCCAGGAGTTCAGGAGGGGACCCAGGCGTTCTGAGGGGACCCAGGAGTGCCCCAAAGTACCCAAGAGTTCAGGAGGGGACCCAAGAGAACAGGAGGGGACCCGCCCAAGAGTTCAGGAGAGACCCGCCCAGGAGTTCAGGAGGGGACCCAGCAGTGCTCCAAAGGACCCAGGAGTTCACCAAAGGACCCAAGAGTTCACCAAAGGACCCAAGAGTTCACCAAAGGACCCAAGAGTTCAGGAGTGGACCCAGGAGTGCCCCAAAGGATCCAGAGTTCAGGAGGGGACCCAGGAGTGCCCCAAAGGATCCAGAGTTCAGGAGGGGACCCAAGAGTTCAGGTTGGACCTACCCAGGAGTTCATGGCGGGACCCACCCAGGAGTTCAGGAGGGACCCACCCAGGAGTTCAGGAGGGACCCACCCAGGAGTTCAGGAGGGACCCATTCAGGAGTTCAGGAGGGACCCATTCAGGAGTTCAGGAGGGGGACCAGGAGTGCCCCAAAGGACCCAGGAGTTCAGGGGGGAACCCAGGCGTTCTGAGGGGACCCAGGAGTGCCCCAAAGTACCCAAGAGTTCAGGAGGGGACCCAGGAGTTCGAGAGGGACCCACCCAGGAGTTCAGGAGCGGACCCATCAGTGCCCCAAAGGACCCAGGAGTTCAGGGGGGAACACAGGAGTTCGGAGTGGACCCAGGAGTTCAGGAGGGGACCCAGGCGTTCTGAGGGGACACAGGAGTGCCCCAAAGTACCCAAGAGTTTAGGAGGGGACCCAAGAGAACAGGAGGGGACCCGCCCAGGAGTTCAGGAGGGACGCGCCCAGGAGTTCAGGGAGGGACTGAAGAATTCAGGAGGGGACCTAGGAGCTCAGGGGGTAAACCAAGAGTTCAGGAGCGGACCCAGGAGTTAGGAGAGGACCCAGGAGTGCCCCAAAGGACCCAGGAGTTCAGGAGGGGACCCAGCAGTGCCCCAAAGGACCCAGGAGTTCAGGGGGGAACCCAAGAGTGCCCCAAAGTACCCAGGAGTTCAGGGGGAACCCAGGCGTTCTGAGGGGACCCAGGAGTGCCCCAAAGTACCCAAGAGTTCAGGAGGGGACCCAGGAGTTCGGGAGGGACCCACCCAGGAGTTCAGGAGGGACCCACCCAGGAGTTCGGGAGGGACCCACCCAGGAGTTCGGGAGGGGACCCAGCAGTGCCCCAAAGGACCCAAAAGTTCAGGAGGGACCCAACCAGGAGTTCATGGCGGGACCCACCCAGGACTTCAGGAGGGGACCCATTCAGGAGTTCAGGAGGGGGACCAGGAGTGCCCCAAAGGACCCAAGAGTTCAGGAGGGGACCCAGGATTGCCTCAAAGGATCCAGAGTTCAAGAGGAGACCCGCCCAGGAGTTCAGGAGGGGACCGGGAGTTCAGGGAGGGACTGAAGAATTCAGGAGGGGACCTAGGAGTTCAGGGGGTAACCCAAGAGTTCAGGAGCGGACCCAGGAGTTCAGGAGAGGACCCAGGAGTGCCCCAAAGGACCCAGGAGTTCAGGAGGGGACCCAGCAGAGCCCCAAAGGACCCAGGAGTTCAGGGCGGAACCCAGGAGTGCCCCAAAGTACCCATGAGTTCAGGAGGGGACCCAGGCGTTCTGAGGGGACCCAGGAGTGCCCCAAAGTACCCAAGAGTTCAGGAGGGGACCCAGGAGTGCCCGAAAGGATCCAGAGTTCAGGAGGGGACCCAGGAGTTCAGTGGGGGACCGAAGAGTTCAGGAGGGGGAGCAGGAGTGCCCCAAAGGACCCAGGAGTTCTGAGGGGACCCAAGAGTTCACCAAAGGACCCAAAAGTTCAGGAGGGTACCCAGGAATGCCCCAAAGGACCCAGGAGTTCAGGAGGGACCCACCCAGGAGTTCGGGAGGGACCCACCCAGGAGTTCGGGAGGGACCCGCCCAGGAGTTGGGGAGGGGACCCGCCCAGGAGTTGGGGAGGGGACCCGCCCAGGTGTTCGGGAGGGGACCCGCCCAGGTGTTCGGGAGGCGACCCGCCCAGGTGTTCGGGAGGCGACCCGCCCAGGTGTTCGGGAGGGGACCGGGAGTTCAGGGAGGGACTGAAGAATTCAGGAGGGGACCTAGGAGTTCAGGAGAGGACCCAGGAGTGCCCCAAAGGACCCAGGAGTTCAGGAGGGGACCCAGGAGTGCCCCAAAGGATCCAGAGTTCAGGAGGGTACCCAGGAATGCCCCAAAGGACCCAGGAGTTCAGGAGGGGACCCAGGAGTGTTCCAAAGTACCCAAGAGTTCAGGAGCGGACCCAGGAGTTCAGGAGAGGACCCAGGAGTGCCCCAAAGGACCCAGGAGTTCAGGAGGGGACCCAGGAGTGCCCCAAATGATCCAGAGTTCAGGAGGGTACCCAGGAATGCCCCAAAGGACCCAGGAGTTCGGGAGGGACCCACCCAGGAGTTCGGGAGGGACCCACCCAGGAGTTCGGGAGGGACCCACCCAGGAGTTCGGGAGGGGACCCAGCAGTGCTCCAAAGGACCCAGCAGTTCTGAGGGGACCCAAGAGTTCACCAAAGGACCCAAGAGTTCAGGAGTGGACCCAGGAATGCCCCAAACGATCCAGAGTTCAGGAGGGGACCCTCCCAGGAGTTCAGGAGGGGACCCAGCAGTACCCCAAAGGACCCAGGAGTTCAGGGGGTAACACAGGAGTTCGGAGGGGACCCAGGCGTTCTGAGGGTACCCAGGAGTGCCCCAAAGGACCCAAAAGTTCAGGAGGGACCCACCCAGGAGTTCATGGCGGGACCGACCCAGGACTTCAGTAGGGGACCCATTCAGGAGTTCAGGAGGGGGACCAGGAGTGCCCCAAAGGATCCAGAGTTTAGGAGGGGACCCGCCCGGGAGTTCAGGAGGGGACCCGCCCGGGAGTTCAGGGAGGGACTGAAGAATTCAGGAGGGGACCTAGGAGTTCAGGGGGTAACCCAAGAGGTCAGGAGCGGACCCAGGAGTGCCCCAAAGGACCCAGGAGTTCAGGAGGAGACCCAGCAGTGCCCCAAAGGACCCAGGAGTTCAGGGGGGAACCCAGGAGTACCCCAAAGTACCCAGGAGTTCACGGGGAACCCAGGCGTTCTGAGGGGACCCAGGAGTGCCCCAAAGTACCCAAGAGTTCAGGAGGGGACCCAGGAGTTCGGGAGGGACCCACCCAGGAGTTCGGGAGGGACCCACCCAGGAGTTCGGGAGGGACCCACCCAGGAGTTCGGGAGGGGACCCAGCACTGCTCCAAAGGACCCAGGAGTTCTGAGGGAACCCAAGAGTTCACCAAAGGATCCAAAAGTTCAGGAGTGGACCCAGGAATGCCCCAAACGATCCAGAGTTCAGGAGGGGACCCTCCCAGGAGTTCAGGAGGGGACCCAGCAGTACCCCAAAGGACCCAGGAGTTCAGGGGGTAACACAGGAGTTCGGAGGGGACCAAGGCGTTCTGAGGGTACCCAGGAGTGCCCCAAAGGACCCAAAAGTTCAGGAGGGACCCACCCAGGACTTCAGTAGGGGACCCATTCAGGAGTTCAGGAGGGGGACCAGGAGTGCCCCAAAGGACCCAAGAGTTCAGGAGGGGACCCAGGATTGCCCCAAAGGATCCAGAGTTCAGGAGGGGACCCGCCCGGGAGTTCAGGAGGGGACCCGCCCGGGAGTTCAGGAGGGGACCCGCCCGGGAGTTCAGGAGGGGACCCGCCCGGGAGTTCAGGAGGGGACCCGCCCGGGAGTTCAGGGAGGGACTGAAGAATTCAGGAGGGGACCTAGGAGTTCAGGGGGTAACCCAAGAGTTCAGGAGCGGACCCAGGAGTTCAGGAGAGGACCCAGGAGTGCCCCAAAGGACCCAGGAGTTCAGGAGGGGACCCAGCAGTGCCTCAAAGGACCCAGGAGTTCAGGGGGGAACCCAGGAGTGCCCCAAAGTACCCAAGAGTTCAGGAGGGGACCCAGGAGTTCGGGAGGGACCCACCCAGGAGTTCGGGAGGGACCCACCCAGGAGTTCGGGAGGGACCCACCCAGGAGTTCGGGAGGGACCCACCCAGGAGTTCGGGAGGGACCCACCCAGGAGTTCGGGAGGGGACCCAGCAGTGCTCCAAAGGACCCAGGAGTTCTGAGGGGACCCAAGAGTTCACCAAAGGACCCAAGAGTTCATCAAAGGACCCAAGAGTTCAGGAGTGGACCCAGGAGTGCCCCAATGGATCCAGAGTTCAGGAGGGGACCCTCCCAGGAGTTCAGGAGGGGACCCAGCAGTGCCCCAAAGGACCCAGGAGTTCAGGGGGTAACCCAGGAGTTCGGAGGGGACCCAGGAGTTCAGTAGGGGACCCAGGAGTTCTGAGTGGACCCAAGAGTTCACCAAAGGACCCAAGAGTTCACCAAAGGACCCAAGAGTTCACCAAAGGACCCAAGAGTTCACCAAAGGACCCAAGAGTTCAGGAGTGGACCCAGGAGTGCCCCAATGGATCCAGAGTTCAGGAGGGGACCCTCCCAGGAGTTCAGGAGGAGACCCAGCAGTGCCCCAAAGGACCCAGGAGTTCAGGGGGTAACACAGGAGTTCGGAGGGGACCCAGGAGTTCAGTAGGGGACCCAGGCGTTCTGAGGGTACCCAGGAGTGCCCCAAAGTACCCAGGAGTTCGGGAGGGGACCCACCCAGGAGTTCGGGAGGGGACCCAGCAGTGCCCCAAAGGACCCAAAAGTTCAGGAGGGACCCACCCAGGAGTTCATGGCGGGACCCACCCAGGACTTCAGGAGGGGACCCATTCAGGAGTTCAGGAGGGGGACCAGGAGTGCCCCAAAGGACCCAAGAGTTCAGGAGGGGACACAGGATTGCCTCAAAGGATCCAGAGTTCAGGAGGAGACCCGCCCAGGAGTTCAGGAGGGGACCCGCCCAGGAGTTCAGGAGGGGACCGGGAGTTCAGGGAGGGACTGAAGAATTCAGGAGGGGACCTAGGAGTTCAGGGGGTAACCCAAGAGTTCAGGAGCGGACCCAGGAGTTCAGGAGAGGACCCAGGAGTTCAGGAGGGGACCCAGCAGAGCCCCAAAGGACCCAGGAGTTCAGGGCGGAACCCAGGAGTGCCCCAAAGTACCCATGAGTTCAGGAGGGGACCCAGGCGTTCTGAGGGGACCCAGGAGTGCCCCAAAGTACCCAAGAGTTCAGGAGGGGACCCAGGAGTGCCCGAAAGTATCCAGAGTTCAGGAGGGGACCCAGGAGTTCAGTGGGGGACCGAAGAGTTCAGGAGGGGGAGCAGGAGTGCCCCAAAGGACCCAGGAGTTCTGAGGGGACCCAAGAGTTCAGAAGGGCACCCAGGAGATCGGGAGGGACCCGCCCAGGAGTTGGGGAGGGACCCGCCCAGGAGTTGGGGAGGGGACCCGCCCAGGTGTTCGGGAGGGGACCCGCCCAGGTGTTCGGGAGGGGACCCGCCCAGGTGTTCGGGAGGGGACCCGCCCAGGTGTTCGGGAGGGGACCCGCCCAGGAGTTCGGGAGGGGACCCGCCCAGGAGTTCGGGAGGGGACCCGCCCAGGAGTTCGGGAGGGGACCCGCCCAGGAGTTCGGGAGGGGACCCGCCCAGGAGTTCGGGAGGGACTGAAGAATTCAGGAGGGGACCTAGGAGTTCAGGAGAGGACCCAGGAGTGCCCCAAAGGACCCAGGAGTTCAGGAGGGGACCCAGGAGTGCCCCAAAGGATCCAGAGTTCAGGAGGGTACCCAGGAATGCCCCAAAGGACCCAGGAGTTCAGTAGGGGACCCAGGCGTTCTGAGGGTACCCAGGAGTGCCCCAAAGTACCCAGGAGTTCGGGAGGGGACCCACCCAGGAGTTCGGGAGGGGACCCAGCAGTGCCCCAAAGGACCCAAAAGTTCAGGAGGGACCCACCCAGGAGTTCATGGCGGGACCCACCCAGGACTTCAGGAGGGGACCCATTCAGGAGTTCAGGAGGGGGACCAGGAGTGCCCCAAAGGACCCAAGAGTTCAGGAGGGGACACAGGATTGCCTCAAAGGATCCAGAGTTCAGGAGGAGACCCGCCCAGGAGTTCAGGAGGGGACCCGCCCAGGAGTTCAGGAGGGGACCGGGAGTTCAGGGAGGGACTGAAGAATTCAGGAGGGGACCTAGGAGTTCAGGGGGTAACCCAAGAGTTCAGGAGCGGACCCAGGAGTTCAGGAGAGGACCCAGGAGTTCAGGAGGGGACCCAGCAGAGCCCCAAAGGACCCAGGAGTTCAGGGCGGAACCCAGGAGTGCCCCAAAGTACCCATGAGTTCAGGAGGGGACCCAGGCGTTCTGAGGGGACCCAGGAGTGCCCCAAAGTACCCAAGAGTTCAGGAGGGGACCCAGGAGTGCCCGAAAGTATCCAGAGTTCAGGAGGGGACCCAGGAGTTCAGTGGGGGACCGAAGAGTTCAGGAGGGGGAGCAGGAGTGCCCCAAAGGACCCAGGAGTTCTGAGGGGACCCAAGAGTTCAGAAGGGCACCCAGGAGATCGGGAGGGACCCGCCCAGGAGTTGGGGAGGGACCCGCCCAGGAGTTGGGGAGGGGACCCGCCCAGGTGTTCGGGAGGGGACCCGCCCAGGTGTTCGGGAGGGGACCCGCCCAGGTGTTCGGGAGGGGACCCGCCCAGGAGTTCGGGAGGGGACCCGCCCAGGAGTTCGGGAGGGGACCCGCCCAGGAGTTCGGGAGGGGACCCGCCCAGGAGTTCGGGAGGGACTGAAGAATTCAGGAGGGGACCTAGGAGTTCAGGAGAGGACCCAGGAGTGCCCCAAAGGACCCAGGAGTTCAGGAGGGGACCCAGGAGTGCCCCAAAGGATCCAGAGTTCAGGAGGGTACCCAGGAATGCCCCAAAGGACCCAGGAGTTCAGGAGGGGACCCAGGAGTGTTCCAAAGTACCCAAGAGTTCAGGAGCGGACCCAGGAGTTCAGGAGAGGACCCAGGAGTGCCCCAAAGGACCCAGGAGTTCAGGAGAGGACCCAGGAGTGCCCCAAAGGATCCAGAGTTCAGGAGGGTACCCAGGAATGCCCCAAAGGACCCAGGAGTTCAGGAGGGGACCCAGGAGTGTTCCAAAGTACCCAAGAGTTCAGGAGGGGACCCAGGAGTTCGGGAGGGACCCACCCAGGAGTTCGGGAGGGGACCCAGCAGTGTTCCAAAGGACCCAGGAGTTCAGGGTGAAACCCAAAAGTACTGAGGATACCCAGCAGTGCCCCAAAGGACCCAGGAGTTCAGGAGGGGACCCAGGAGTGCCCCAAAGGACCCAGGAGTTCAGGAGGGGACCCAGCAGTGCCCCAAAGGACCCAGGAGTTCAGGGGGGAACCCAGGAGTGCCCCAAAGTACCCAGGAGTTCTGAGGGGACCCAGGAGTGCCCCAAAGTACCCAAGAGTTCAGGAGGGGACCCAGGAGTTTGGGAGGGACCCACTCAGGAGTTCAGGGGGGACCCACCCAGGAGTTCGGGAGGGGACCCAGCAGTGCTCCAAAGGACCCAGGAGTTCTGAGGGGACCCAAGAGTTCACCAAAGGACCCAAGAGTTCAGGAGTGGACCCAGGAGTGCCCCAAAGGATCCAGAGTTCAGGGGGGGACCCAGCAGTACCCCGAAGGACCCAGGAGTTCAGGGGTTAACACAGGAGTTCGGAGGGGACCCAGAAGTTCAGTAGGGGACCCAGGCATTCTGAGGGTACCCAGGAGTGCCCCAAAGTACCCAGGAGTTCGGGAGGGGACCCACCCAGGAGTTCGGGAGGGGACCCAGCAGTGCCCCAAAGGACCCAAAAGTTCAGGAAGGACCCACCCAGGAGTTCATGGCGGGACCCACCCAGGACTTCAGGAGGGGACCCATTCAGGAGTTCAGGAGGGGGACCAGGAGTGCCCCAAAGGACCCAGGAGTGCCCCAAGGTACCCAGGAGTTCAGGAGGGGACCCAGCAGTGCCCCAAAGGACCCAGGAGTTCAGGGGGGAACCCAGGAGTTCGGAGGGGATCCAGGAGTGCCCCAAAGGACCCAGGAGTTCAGGGCGGAACCCAGGAGTTCGGAGGGGACCCAGATGTTCAGGAGGGGACCGAGGAGTACCCCAAAGCATCCAGTCTTCAGGAGGGGACCCAGGAGTGCCCCAAAGGATCCAGAGTTCAGGAAGGGACCCAAGAGTTCAGGAGGGGACCCACCCAGGAGTTCGGGAGGGGACCCACCCAGGAGTTCGGGAGGGGACCCACCCAGGAGTTCAGGGGGGGACCGGGAGTTCAGGGGGGGACCTAGGAGTTCAGGGAGTAACCCAAGAGTTCAGGAGGGGAGTCAGGAGTTCAGGAGAGGACCCAGGAGTGCCCCAAAGGACCCAGGAGTTCAGGGTGAATCCAGGAGTTCAGGAGGGACCCACCCAGGATTTCGGGAGGTGACCCAACCAGGAGTTCTGGAGGGGACCCAGCAGTGCCCCAAAGGACCCAGGAGTTCAGGGGGGAACCCAGGAGTGCCCCAAAGATCCAGAGTTCAGGAGGGGTCCCACACAGGAGTTCAGGAGGGGTCCCACCCAGGAGTGCACCAAAGGACCCAGGAGTTCCGGGGGGAACCCAGGAGTTCTGAGGGGACCCAGGAGTGCCCCAAAGTACCCAGGAGTTCAGGGGGGAACCCAGGAGTTCTGAGGGGAACCCAGGAGTTCCCTAAAGGACCCAAGAGTTCAGGAGGGGACCCAGGAGTGCCCCAAAGGATCCAGAGTTCAGGAGGGGATCCAGGAGTGCCCAAAAGGATCCAGAGTTCAGGAGGGGACCCAGGATTTCAGGAGGGCCCCACCCAGGAGTTCAGGAGTGGACCCAGGAGTGCCCCAAAGGACCCAAGAGTTCAGGGGGGGACCCACCCAGGAGTTCAGGGGGGGACCCACCCAGGAGTTCAGGGGGGGGACCCACCCAGGAGTTCAGGGGGGGGACCCACCCAGGAGTTCAGGGGGGGGACCCAGGAGTGCCCCAAAGGACCCAAGAGTTCAGGAGGGACCCAGGAGTTCAGGAGGGACCCAGGAGTTCAGGAGCGGGCCCACACAGGAGTTCAGGAGGGGACCCAAGAGTTCAGGGCGGGACCCAGGAGTGCCCCAAGGACCCAGGAGTTCAGCGGGGAACCCAGGAGTGCCCCAAAGGACCCAAGAGTTCAGGAGGGCACCCAAGAGATCAAGAGGGACCCACCGAGGAGTTCAGGAGGGACCCACCCAGGAGTTCAGGAGGGGATTGTGGGTTCAGGGGGGGACCCAGGAGTTCAGGAGGGTAACCAGGAGATCATGGGGGCCCCAGGAGCTCAGGGAGGACTGAAGAGTTCAGGAGGGGACCCACCCAGGAGTTCAGGAGGGGACCCAGCAGTGCCCCAAAGAACCCAGGAGTTCAGGGGGGGACCCACCCAGGAATTCACGGGGGACCCACCCAGGAGTTCAGGAGGGACCCAGGCATCCGGCTGCCCATCCTCCGCAGGTTCTGGACTTGTCACTCAATGAGGTCACAACTCTGCAGGGTTTCCCACCCCTCCACCACCTGGAGGAGCTGGATCTCCATGGAAACCATGAGAACCAAGGGGGCACTGGGAGGGACTGGGAGACACTGAGGGGTCAGTGGGGGTCAATGGGGATCAGTGCGACCGGATCAAAGGGAACTGGGGTGAACTGGTGTGAACTGGGGGTGCTGGGGTCAGGCTGTGATTGGTTCCTTCCTTTGACTCTGACCTTAGTGATTGGCGACACCTCCGCCCTCACCCCATTGGCCGCCTGCCCCCAGCTGCACCGCATCCGATTGGCCGACACGTCCTTGGCCGCCGCCCCCGATCGCTGCACCCGCCTGGCCGAGCTCCTCCCGCAGGTGACCATCGCTCTCACCTGATTCGTCGGTGCCTCTGAAGACTCCACCCACTCCAGCACAACCCACCTTAAAACACGGGGGGGGGCAATAAATAAAGTGATGTTACCACAATGCAAGTCCGTTTGTGTGACCCCAGCCTCGTCTGGTTCTGAGCGCGTGTCTGTCAGACGACTGCTTTACTCTTACAAGTTCACTGCTGTGTGATTATGATGGCGAAGGGCAATGCAAGATAGAAGGGTTTGTTCTGCTGGGGGTCACCACCCGCCCCCCGCGTCTGAGCGAGCCAATCAGAGGGCACGGGAGGGCTGGAGGGGCGGAGCGCTGGTGTCCGTGCGGGAATTTGTCACCGTGCGGCGTGCGTTCGACTTTGTCCTTGTCTCTGTCTGTGAGCGTGTGGGACTCCGTGCCGTGTGAGTGTTGGACTTTGCTGTGTCTATGTGTGTGCGTAGGACTCAGTGTCACTGTCCGTGTGCCGGACTTGGCATCCGTGTGGGCGCGTTAGACTCGGTGTCTATCGCTGTTGTGTGCGAGTGTCGGACTTTGGCTGTCTGTGTGTGCCAGTCTTTGTTTCTGTGAGTGCTGGACTCTGTCCGAGTGTGTGTTTGATGGAGTTTGAGCGGACCGATTGGTGAGGTTGAATGGGATCGCGTGTGCAGTTCTGGCAGGATTTCTATTGGACAGCATGTCAGATTATTTAAATTGCCAAACTAAAAATAAAATACAAACTAAACTTCCTTGTTGTTGTTTTTTCTTCAGGTGCAGCAGTAAGGTTGTGGATGCTCTAGGGGATTTAAAAAAAAAAACATTAAATAAATAATTCCAGTCCTCCCCTAGAGCATCCACAGCCCTACTGCTGCACCAGACTTGTAGGTATTTTGTGTGGAAAAAGAAGAGAAAACTAAATTATACCTTCCAATCCATTACATGACATTACCATACCCCTAAGAAATACTCAAACAATAAACAGCCAAACACATATGAAACAAATGAGACCCTGATTATGCAAATTAAACCCCAATTATGAAAACGACCTCATTAAATATGCAAATGAGGTAAACACACCTCCTCCCTGGCCACTTCACACCACCTCCCTGGCCACTTCACACCTCCTCCCTGGCCACTTCACACCTCCTCCCTGGCCACTTCACACCTCCTCCCTGGCCACTTCACACTGGGTTAGGGTTTACGGTTAGGGTTAGGTTTTTATATATCATCCCCAAGTTCAAGTTTAAGTTTTGAGTCACTAATGCTCATAACAGTCTTTCCAGGTTTTAATTGCTTCACTGTAGTAATTACCAGTTTACAGGTGGTTACAAGGCCGAGAATATATTTTTCACTGCGACTAATCGCCTTCCACAACACAGTTCCCACTTTTTCCCAGGTCTCTATTTGAAAAACTACTAATAGGTCAGCAGGAAACCCACTGCCTCTGCACCAAATTAACAATCTTTTGAGGTTACTCTCCTCATACTTCACCCCTCTCTTAGAGAGAATATGCGAGAGGAGCCACAGTATTTCTTCTTCTTCTTTAAAAATATTCTGCCCCATCTCCTCTCACCCCCAGCTGCTCACCTCTTTGGGCATCTGTTGCGACGATATCGGATCCTTTATCCCTCCTCTGTCACTCCGTAGACATCAATCGGGAGTCACGCAGCCCGCAGCCCGCGTCCCGGTCACGGTCCAGCCGAGCCGTTCCAGCTGGGGCTCGCTCCCTGCAGCGGTCGCGCGCCTTCTGTAAATTCTCCTTAGGGATCACGTCGGGGTCACCGCTTGCGAGGGCGCAAACTCACGGACTCCACGCAACTCAACACGAATTCAAGCGAAGCCATTTATTTCAGAGACAAGCCTCCTTATATACGCAGTTATTTCCCGATAAACGTCCACGTTCCAAACACGCGTCGGCTGATCGGATATCGTCCACATTCGGGTCTTGTTATTATAGAATTACCTCACTCTCATAACAGATGTTGTTTTTCAGCCTTCGCGCCAGCCTTGGAGTCACTTTGTCTAGTTCAGAAATAAATCTCTATCTAACAGAAACCCATCTGCACAACAACCTTAAGAAAATCCCTTAAATCTCCCACAGGTGCTGTCATTTCTAGTTAGGGTCCAGGTGATTTTATAAGGGTGGTGGGCGGGGCCTGGGATGATCGACCCCTCCCCTCGGCAGCTTTTGAGCCGTTTAATCTACATGGGCAGATGTCTTTGGAGAAGTGGAGGTGTCTGTTCGAGGTACGAGCTTCAGGAGCAGCAAAGGTTCAGTAGCAGCTGTAGTAGAAAGGTTGTTTGTCATTATGTTTCATTCATTGATTCGGTTCCAGGTGCTTTGCATTTTCCCAAAATTCCTGACTTCAATGGAGATGGAGTGCTGGCAGTTGTATTTCACTTTCTATCTGCTCCCTAGAAAAACTAAGTTGAGATCCATACTCGGTCTCATTGTAGCTGCAATAGCAGCAATAAAGTGCAGGTGCTGTCATTTTCAGGGAGATTCCAGGTAATTTGATAAGGGTGGTGAGGGGGTCTGGGGTGAATGACCCTGCCCCTTTCCCAGGGGTTTGTGGGAAGGGGTGGGCGGAGCCCTGGGTATTTGAGCCCCGGTCCCCAGGCAGGGAGGTTATTCTTCTCCAGAGCGTGTTCAGTGGTGGTTTTATGCTGCTCCTTCAGCAGCTTTTGAGATGTTTAATCCAAATGGGCAGATGTCTTTGAACAAGCAGAGGTGCCTGTTTGACGTAAGAGCTTCAGGAACACCGAAGGTTTAACAACAGCTGTAGTAGAAAAGTTGTTTGTTGTTATGTTTCTTTTGTTGGTTCATTTCCAGGTGCTTTGCATTTCCCCAAGATTCCTGACTACAATGGAGAGGGAGTGTTGTTTTTTGGTTTGTATTGCTGTATTAATAGTTGTTAATGTCATCTCTTCTCCTGGAAGAGAGTCTTGTCTCCAGAACCTTAGCAGCGTGCGGCGGCCCCCGGTGGATCATTCAAATGTACCTCCCAGAACTCAGCCAAGGTGAGCAACGAACCGTAGGCTACTATGGATAAATATTATTTGGGGGCTCGATAGCGTGCGTGTTCTCGCTTTCCTTACTGTAGGCGACGATGGAGAAAGCGACAACTGCGGGAAGATCTCCGTTAGCCCACGTGGTGTTTTCCTCTGTCGAAGGTGGATTCGATCCCTCAGCCCTCTGAAAGGTAAGTGGAGGCACGAGGGCTGGGAAGGGGCTGGGAATCGCAGGGTGGGTTTAAAGTTCTCAGACAGAAAAGCGCAGTCTAGGAGCGGTCCCCTTCGGGCAGATAAGGGGTCAGGGAACGTTCTGGTGCGATGCCAGCATCTGCCGGGCATGGCAGCTCCCGCCGGCGCCTGTTGTCGTGTAGTTCGGGAAGCCCGCCTCGTGCCTGTCAGACGATCCCGGGGTCTCGCTGTGCTCCGGGGGCCCAACGGGCCTCTCAGGTCCCGTCCCGGGATCCGGAATGCCGGTGCTAATTGGCGTAGTGCCAATTGGGTGCTGGATTATTGTATCATCAGCCACAAGCGTGGATGGTGCTTGCATTTTGGATGTTTCTGGTCAGTTGTGATTTATGGTGTCATTCTGGGCTGCATCAGCAGCTCTGCTCTCTACCCCTCCAGTCCTAGGGACTGGCATTTCAAGATGCTGGGAAGAAGTTCTTAGGTTGTGCCGCCGTCTCCTCTGTGTGTGTGTGCGCCGGTGCCGCCGTCTCATAAGGGACTGTGATGTTCAGCTCCTTTTTCCTGGGGTTGCAGAAGAGGCTCCTTGCCTCATCACTGCCTCCCTGCAGGGCATTTGGATTGATGCCTTCTCTGGTTTTGGTGTCGCTGTCGTTGCGGAGTGTTTTTGGTGCCATTGCGGTCGTGTCGTCCGTAGCATTCTGTGGCGTGTTTGACTGCGCACATGCACGTTCGGCTCGGAGCTGCTCTGCCCGGCGGTGTGGAGTCAGGGGCGGGTGGAGTGAGCTCTAGGAGTCCACGGTTAATCTGTTGACAGATTCAATTGTGTAGGCAAAGGTTGTACGGTCATCTGGGATGCAGTAGCTGTGGGCAGGGGAGCTGGCAGTCTGTTCCCCAGTGTTTTAGGGACCTAATTAGAGCTTCTGGTGGGATTCCTGAATAGAAAGCAGACCTGTGGAATGGTCAAGCTGTTGATGAGCATCTCAGTGACTTGTTGAATACCTTGATTTCAGATGCAGAGGGACAACATGGCACGAAAGAGCGACGGAAGAGCCGAGCAGAGCGCCGTAAGCAGGTGGGTCGGTGCGTGGTGTCAGAGGGAAGATGTGCCCTCTGTCTTTATCTAAGTTGGGTTGTTTGTCTGTTTTACAGGTGTGAAACAAAGAGGAAAGCTGGGTATCGGCACTGCAGCTCCTCGGGCAAGGTGAGGAACGAGTGCTGGGCCAAAGCAGCAGCTCATTTCAGGTCTTGTGTTGCCGGTGCAGGTATGAGCATCCTTTGGTTGTGTTTTACAGGTGGTAGCTGAACCTCTGTGGTCAACAGCGTTGCAGTCAAAAGCAAAGGCAGCCAGGTGGGCGAGCGGCCAAGGTAAAGGAGCGGGAGATGGAATTGTCTGTGGGCAGGCTGTTTTCAGGCAGCGTCGGAGCAGATGCCTTTGTTTTCGCAGGTGCCGCAGACCAGCTCGGAGGGGCGAAGCTGCACGCCGACCAGCAGCCGAGAAGGTGAGGCGGTGGTGGGTGTCAAGGAGCCCGGTGTCTCGGTTCAGCATTTCCTTCTTGTTTTGCAGGCTCCTTTTGGGCCCTTTGGACTCGGAGGAGCGTTTCTGGTGAGACGGGGTATGGGCGAGGAGGAGCGTGAGGCTGGGGACTCGCTCCAAGCCCTACAGTTTTTTTGTTTCCCAATGTCTTAGGTGCCACGAGCAATGAGGGTTTGTGACCGCACCCGTGGCACGACGCGCCGAACAGAACGCCAAGGAACTTAGGAGGTGGGTGTCGCGGAAGGAGTTGGCGTTTACCCCGCGATACCGTATGCTGGCACGGCTTAGTGAGCGTGTGTTTTCCCGTGTTACTGTAGATGTTGAAGAGGAACCCGGCGATGCAGGAACATCTCCGTTAGCGCACGTGGCGTTTTCTCTGTCGAAGGTGGATTCGGTCCCTCGGCCCTTTGAAAGATAAGTGGAGGCACAGGGGCTGGGAAGGGGCCGGGAGTCGCAGGGAGGCGGGTAAAGTTCTGATAAGGGGAAGGGCTGTCCAGGAAAAGTCCTCTTGGGGTGGGTAAAGGACCTAGGGAACTTTACAGTGCGATGCCAGCACGTACCGGGCAGGGCAGCTCCAGCCTGCGTCTGCGTTGTCGTGTAGCTCGGGAAGCCTGCCTTGCACCTGTCAGACCATCCCGGGGTCTCGCTGTACTCCGGGGGCCCAACGGGCCTCTCAGGTGCCATCCCGGGATCCGGAATGCCGGTGTTAATTGGTGTAGAGCCAATCGGGTGCTGGATTCTTGTATCATCAGCCAAAAGCGTGGACGGTGCTTGCATTTTGGGCCTTTCTGGTCAGCAGTGACCTATGGTGTCATTCTGGGCTGCTTCAGCAGCTCTGCTCTCTACCCCTCCAGTCTAAGGGACTGGCACTTCAAGATGCTGGGAAGAAGTTCTTAGGTTGTGCCGCCGTCTCTGTGTGTGTGGGCTCCAGTGCCGCCGCCGTCTCTGTGTGTGTGGGCGCCAGTGCCGTCGCCGTCTCATAAGGGGCCGTGACGTTGGGCTCCTTTTTCCTGGGGTTGCAGAAGAGCCTCCTTGCCTCATCACTGCCTCCCTGCAGGGCATTTGGATTGATGCCTTCTCTGGTTTTGGTGTCGCTGTCGTTGCGGAGTGTTTTTGGTGCCATTGCGGTCGTGTCGTCCATAGCGTTCTGTGGCGAGTTTGACTGCGCACGTGCACGTTCGGCTCGGAGCTGCTCTGCCCGGCGGTGTGGAGTCAGGGGCGGGTGGAGTGAGCTCTAGGAGTCCACGGTTAATCTGTTGACAGATTCAGTTGTGTAGGCAAAGGTTGTGCGGTCATCTGGGATGCAGTAGCTGTGGGCAGGGGAGCTGGCAGTCTGTTCCCCAGTGTTTTAGGGACTCAATTAGAGCTTCTGGTGGGATTCCTGAATAGAAAGCAGACCTGTGGAATGGTCAAGCTGTTGATGAGCATCTCAGTGACTTGTTGAATACCTTGATTTCAGATGCAGAGGGACAACATGGCATGAAAGAGCGACGGAAGAGCCGAGCAGAGCGCCGTAAGCAGGTGGGTCGGTGCGTGGTGTCAGAGCGAATATGTGCCTTGTGCCTTTATATTGTGTGCTGGCTTTGCTTAGTGAGTGTGTGTTTTCTTGTGTTATTGCAGATGTTGAGGAGGAACTTGGTGATGCAGGAAGATCTCCATCAGCACATGTGGTGTTTTCCTCTCTTGAAGATGGATTCAGTCTCTTGGCCCTCTGAAAGATAAGTGGAGGCTGGAGGGCTGGGAAGGGGTTGGGAACTGCCGGGAGGGGGGTAAAGTTCTCTTTGGGGCAAGGGTGTTCCAGGAACAGTCCCTTTTGGGCAGGGAACTTCACAGTGCGATGCCAGGGTGTCCTGGGCAGGGCAGCTCCAGCCTAGTGTCAGTGTTGTATTGCAGGTCGGGAGGCTTGCATTGTGCCTGCCAGACGGTCCCGGGCTCTCATCGCGCTTGAGGGACCCGACAGGCATCCCGGGCACCATCCCGGGATCCGGAACGCCGGTGCCAGTTGGCATAGCGCCAATCAGGTCCCTGTTTTCTTGTATCAGCAGCTGAAAGCATGGATGGTTTTTGCATTTTGGATGTTTCTGCTCAGTTGTGTTTTATGGTGTCATTCTGGGCTGCATCGGCAGCTCTGCTCTGTACCCATCCAGTCTAAGGGACTGGCACTTCTTCCCAGCGTCTTGAAGGTTTTAAGTAGCGCCGCCGTCTCCTCTGTGTGTGTGCGCGCCAGTGCCGCCGTCTCCTCTGTGTGTGTGCGCGCCAGTGCCGCCGTCTCCTCTGTGTGTGTGCGCGCCAGTGCCGCCGTCTCTTCTGTGTGTGTGCGCGCCAGTGCCACCGTCTCCTCTGTGTGTGCGCGCCAGTGCCACCGTCTCCTCTGTGTGTGCGCGCCAGTGCCACCGTCTCCTCTGTGTGTGTGCGCTAGTGCCACCCTCTCCTCTGTGTGTGTGTGCGCCAGTGCCGCCGTCTTATAAGGGGCCGTGACGTTCGGCTCCTTTGTTTTCTGGGGTTGCAGTGGAGGCTCCTCGCCACACCAGTGCCCCCCTGCAGGTTTTTTTGATCGATGCCTCTCTGATTGGGAGTTGTTCCCATTGTTGGGTGTTGTTGGTGTTGTTGACATGATGTCGCCTGTAACGTTCTGTGGCACGTTTGTCTGCGCACGTGCACGTTCGGCTCGGAGCTGCTCTGCCCGGTGGTGTGGAGTCAGGGGCGGGTGGAGTGAGCTCTAGGAGTCCACGGTTCATCTGTTGACAGATTCAGTTGTGTAGGCAAAGGTTGTGCGGTCATCTGGGATGCAGTAGCTGTGGGCAGGGGAGCTGGCAGTCCGTTCCCTAGTCTTTTAGGGACTCAATTAGAGTGTCGGGTGGGATTCCTGAATAGAAAGCAAACCTGTGGAATGGTCAAGCTGTTGATGAGCGTCTGGGTGACTTGTTGAATACCTTGATTTCAGAGGTAGAGGGATGACTTGGTACGAAAGAGCAACAGAAGAGGTGAGCAGCGCGCCATGAGCAGGTGGGTCGGTGTGTGATGCCAGCGGGAAGATGTGCCGTGTGGCTCTATGTAAGTTTGGTCATTTGTCTCTTTCATAGAAGCTAAGAGGAAACCTGTGTATTAGCACCGCAACTCCTCGGGCAAGGTGAACAACGAGCATCGGGCCGAAGCAGCAGCTCGTTTCAGGTCCCGTGTTGCCAGTGCAGGTATGAGCGTCATTGGGTTGTGTTTTACAGGCGGCAGCTGAACCCCTGTGGTCAACAGCGTTGCAGTCAAGAGCAAGGATGGGCAGGCAGGTGGGAGAGCGGCCAAGGTAAAGGAGCTGGAGACGGGCCCGTCTACGGGCGGGCTGTTTTTGAGCAGCGTCTGAGCAGGTGCCTTTGTTCTCGCAGGTGCCGTGGACCAGCTCGGAGGGGCGAAGCCGCACACCGACCAGCAGCCGAGAAGGTGAGGCGGCTGTGGGTGTCGAGAAGCCCGGTGTCGCCCGGTGACTCGGTTCAGCGTTTCCTTCTTGTTTTGCAGGCTCCTTTTGGGCCCTTTGGACTCGGAGGAGCGTTTCTGGTGAACCGGGGTATGGGCAAGGAGGAGCGTGGGGCTGGGGACACGCTCCAAGCCCTACAGTGCTTTTGTTTCTCGCTGTCTTAGGCGTTACGAGTGATGAGGGTTTGTGACCGCACCCGTGACACGACGCACCGAACGGAACGCCGAGGAACTTAGGAGCAGGTGGGTGTTGCGGGAGGAGTCGGCGTTTACCCCGCGATACCGTATGCTGGCACGGCTTAGTGAGTGTGTGTTTTCCCGTGTTACTGTAGATGTTGAAGAGGACCCCGGCAATGCAGGAACATCTCCGTTAGCGCACGTGGCGTTTTCTCTGTCGAAGGTGGATTCGGTCCCTTGGCCCTCTTAAAGATAAGTGGAGGCACGGGGGCTGGGAAGGGGCCGGGAATCGCAGGGATGGGGGTAAAGTTCTGATAAGGGCTTTCCCTGTCCAGGAAAAGTCCCCTTTGGGTGGGTTAAGGGCCCAGGGAACTTTACAGTGCGATGCCAGCACGTGCCGGGCAGGGCAGCTCCAGCCTGCGTCTGCGTTGTCGTGTAGCTCGGGATGCCTGCCTTGCATCTGTCAGACGATCCCGGGGTCTCGCTGTGCTCCGGGGGCCCAACGGGCCTCTCAGGTGCCATCCCGGGATCCGGAATGCCGGTGTTAATTGGTGTAGAGCCAATCGGGTGCTGGATTCTTGTATCATCAGCCAAAAGCGTGGACGGTGCTTGCATTTTGGATGTTTCTGGTCAGTTGTGATTTATGGTGTCATTCTGGGCTGCATCAGCAGCTCTGCTCTCTACCCCTCCAGTCTAAGGGACTGGCACTTCAAGATGCTGGGAAGAAGTTCTTAGGTTGTGCCGCCGTCTCTGTGTGTGTGGGCGCCAGTGCCGTCGCAGTCTCATAAGGGGCCGTGACGTTGGGCTCTTTTTTCCTGGGGTTGCAGAAGAGGCTCCTTGCCTCATCACTGCCTCCCTGCAGGGCATTTGGATTGATGCCTTCTCTGGTTTTGGTGTCGCTGTCGTTGCGGAGTGTTTTTAGTGCCATTGCGGTCGTGTCGTCCATAGCGTTCTGTGGCGAGTTTGACTGCGCACGTGCACGTTCGGCTCGGAGCTGCTCTGCCCGGCGGTGTGGAGTCAGGGGCGGGTGGAGTGAGCTCTAGGAGTCCACGGTTAATCTGTTGACAGATTCAGTTGTGTAGGCAAAGGTTGTACGGTCATCTGGGATGCAGTAGCTGTGGGCAGGGGAGCTGGCAGTCTGTTCGCAGTGTTTTAGGGACTCAATTAGAGCTTCTGGTGGGATTCCTGAATAGAAAGCAGACCTGTGGAATGGTCAAGCTGTTGATGAGCATCTCAGTGACTTGTTGAATACCTTGATTTCAGATGCAGAGGGACAACATGGCACGAAAGAGCGACGGAAGAGCCGAGCAGAGCGCCGTAAGCAGGTGGGTCGGTGCGTGGTGTCAGAGGGAAGATGTGCCCTCTGTCTTTATCTAAGTTGGGTTGTTTGTCTGTTTTACAGGTGTGAAACAAAGAGGAAAGCTGGGTATCGGCACTGCAGCTCCTCGGGCAAGGTGAGGAACGAGTGCTGGGCCAAAGCAGCAGCTCATTTCAGGTCTTGTGTTGCCGGTGCAGGTATGAGCATCCTTTGGTTGTGTTTTACAGGTGGTAGCTGAACCTCTGTGGTCAACAGCGTTGCAGTCAAAAGCAAAGGCAGCCAGGTGGGCGAGCGGCCAAGGTAAAGGAGCGGGAGATGGAATTGTCTGTGGGCAGGCTGTTTTCAGGCAGCGTCGGAGCAGATGCCTTTGTTTTCGCAGGTGCCGCGGACCAGCTCGGAGGGGCGAAGCTGCACGCCGACCAGCAGCCGAGAAGGTGAGGCGGTGGTGGGTGTCAAGGAGCCCGGTGTCTCGGTTCAGCATTTCCTTCTTGTTTTGCAGGCTCCTTTTGGGCCCTTTGGACTCGGAGGAGCGTTTCTGGTGAGACGGGGTATGGGCGAGGAGGAGCGTGAGGCTGGGGACTCGCTCCAAGCCCTACAGTTCTTTTGTTTCCCAATGTCTTAGGTGCCACGAGCAATGAGGGTTTGTGACCGCACCCGTGGCACGACGTGCCGAACAGAACGCCAAGGAACTTAGGAGGTGGGTGTCGCGGAAGGAGTTGGCGTTTACCCCGCGATACCGTATGCTGGTACGGCTTAGTGAGCGTGTGTTTTCCCGTGTTACTGTAGATGTTGAAGAGGAACCCGGCGATGCAGGAACATCTCCGTTAGCGCACGTGGCGTTTTCTCTGTCGAAGGTGGATTCGGTCCCTCGGCCCTCTGAAAGATAAGTGGAGGCACAGGGGCTGGGAAGGGGCCGGGAGTCGCAGGGAGGCGGGTAAAGTTCTGATAAGGGGAAGGGCTGTCCAGGAAAAGTCCTCTTGGGGTGGGTAAAGGACCTAGGCAACTTTACAGTGCGATGCCAGCATGTACCGGGCAGGGCAGCTCCAGCCTGCGTCTGCGTTGTCGTGTAGCTTGGGAAGCCTGCCTTGCACCTGTCAGACGATCCCGGGGTCTCGCTGTGCTCCGGGGGCCCAACGGGGCTCTCAGGTGCCATCCCGGGATCCGGAATGCCGGTGTTAATTGGTGTAGAGCCAATCGGGTGCTGGATTCTTGTATCATCAGCCAAAAGCGTGGACGGTGCTTGCATTTTGGGCATTTCTGGTCAGCAGTGACCTATGGTGTCATTCTGGGCTGCATCAGCAGCTCTGCTCTCTACCCCTCCAGTCTAAGGGACTGGCACTTCAAGATGCTGGGAAGAAGTTCTTAGGTTGTGCCGCCGTCTCTGTGTGTGTGGGCTCCAGTGCCGCCGCCGTCTCTGTGTGTGTGGGCGCCAGTGCCGTCGCCGTCTCATAAGGGGCCGTGACGTTGGGCTCTTTTTTCCTGGGGTTGCAGAAGAGCCTCCTTGCCTCATCACTGCCTCCCTGCAGGGCATTTGGATTGATGCCTTCTCTGGTTTTGGTGTCGCTGTCGTTGCGGAGTGTTTTTGGTGCCATTGTGGTCGTGTCGTCCATAGCGTTCTGTGGCGAGTTTGACTGCGCACGTGCACGTTCGGCTCGGAGCTGCTCTGCCCGGCGGTGTGGAGTCAGGGGCGGGTGGAGTGAGCTCTAGGAGTCCACGGTTAATCTGTTGACAGATTCAATTGTGTAGGCAAAGGTTGTGCGGTCATCTGGGATGCAGTAGCTGTGGGCAGGGGAGCTGGCAGTCTGTTCCCCAGTGTTTTAGGGACTCAATTAGAGCTTCTGGTGGGATTCCTGAATAGAAAGCAGACCTGTGGAATGGTCAAGCTGTTGATGAGCATCTCAGTGACTTGTTGAATACCTTGATTTCAGATGCAGAGGGACAACATGGCACGAAAGAGCGACGGAAGAGCCGAGCAGAGTGCCGTAAGCAGGTGGGTCGGTGCGTGGTGTCAGAGCGAAGATGTGCCTTGTGCCTTTATATTGTGTGCTGGCTTTGCTTAGTGAGTGTGTGTTTTCTTGTGTTATTGCAGATGTTGAGGAGGAACTTGGTGATGCAGGAAGATCTCCATCAGCACATGTGGTGTTTTCCTCTCTTGAAGATGGATTCAGTCTCTTGGCCCTCTGAAAGATAAGTGGAGGCTGGAGGGCTGGGAAGGGGTTGGGAACTGCCGGGAGGGGGGTAAAGTTCTCTTTGGGGCAAGGGTGTTCCAGGAACAGTCCCTTTTGGGCAGGGAACTTCACAGTGCGATGCCAGGGTGTCCTGGGCAGGGCAGCTCCAGCCTAGTGTCAGTGTTGTATTGCAGGTCGGGAGGCTTGCATTGTGCCTGCCAGACGGTCCCGGGCTCTCATCGCACTTGAGGGACCCGACAGGCATCCGGGCACCATCCCGGGATCCGGAACGCCGGTGCCAGTTGGCATAGCACCAATCAGGTCCCAGTTTTCTTGTATCAGCAGCTGAAAGCGTGGATGGTTTTTGCATTTTGGATGTTTCTGCTCAGTTGTGTTTTATGGTGTCATTCTGGGCTGCATCGGCAGCTCTGCTCTGTACCCCTCCAGTCTAAGGGACTGGCACTTCTTCCCAGCGTCTTGAAGGTTTTAAGTAGCGCCACCGTCTCCTCTGTGTGTGTGCGCGCCAGTGCCGCCGTCTCCTCTGTGTGTGTGCGCGCCAGTGCCGCCGTCTCCTCTGTGTGTGTGCGCGCCAGTGCCGCCGTCTCCTCTGTGTGTGTGCGCGCCAGTGCCGCCGTCTCCTCTGTGTGTGTGCGCGCCAGTGCCGCCGTCTCCTCTGTGTGTGTGCGCGCCAGTGCCGCCGTCTCCTCTGTGTGTGTGCGCGCCAGTGCCGCCGTCTCCTCTGTGTGTGTGCGCGCCAGTGCCGCCGTCTCCTCTGTGTGTGTGCGCGCCAGTGCCGCCGTCTCCTCTGTGTGTGTGCGCGCCAGTGCCGCCGTCTCCTCTGTGTGTGTGCGCGCCAGTGCCGCCGTCTCCTCTGTGTGTGTGCGCGCCAGTGCCGCCGTCTCCTCTGTGTGTGTGCGCGCCAGTGCCGCCGTCTCCTCTGTGTGTGTGCGCGCCAGTGCCGCCGTCTCCTCTGTGTGTGTGCGCGCCAGTGCCGCCGTCTCCTCTGTGTGTGTGCGCGCCAGTGCCGCCGTCTCCTCTGTGTGTGTGCGCGCCAGTGCCGCCGTCTCCTCTGTGTGTGTGCGCGCCAGTGCCGCCGTCTCCTCTGTGTGTGTGCGCGCCAGTGCCGCCGTCTCCTCTGTGTGTGTGCGCGCCAGTGCCGCCGTCTCCTCTGTGTGTGCGCGCGCCAGTGCCGCCGTCTCCTCTGTGTGTGTGCGCGCGCCAGTGCCGCCGTCTCCTCTGTGTGTGTGCGCGCGCCAGTGCCGCCGTCTCCTCTGTGTGTGTGTGTGCGCCAGTGCCGCCGTCTCCTCTGTGTGTGTGTGTGCGCCAGTGCCGCCGTCTCCTCTGTGTGTGTGTGTGCGCCAGTGCCACCGTCTTATAAGGGGCCGTGACGTTCGGCTCCTTTGTTTTCTGGGGTTGCAGTGGAGGCTCCTCGCCACACCAGTGCCCCCCTGCAGGTTTTTTTGATCGATGCCTCTCTGATTGGGAGTTGTTCCCATTGTTGGGTGTTGTTGGTGTTGTTGACATGATGTCGCCTGTAACGTTCTGTGGCACGTTTGTCTGCGCACGTGCACGTTCGGCTCGGAGCTGCTCTGCCCGGCGGTGTGGAGTCAGGGGCGGGTGGAGTGAGTTCTAGGAGTCCACGGTTAATCTGTTGATGTGTTAAAATGTATAGCCAGAAGTCATCTGGGACGCAGTAGCTGGGGGCAGGGGAGTCGTAAGTCCTTTTAGTGGTGTTTTGCAGTCGTTACAGAGACCATTGATGATTAGTGTTGTCTGTGGTGTGCTGTTATTTCATAGACAAAGCCTGTTTTAATGAAATCTTTTTGTTTTTTTTCTTTGCAGGTGACCACATTGTCAATATGAGTCACTTATAGAAAGGCGTTTTGTTAGGCTATGTAGCACTCATAATTATAGCCTTTACTCGATGGTAACAAAAGCAGCTACAAACTCCGATCGTCACCCATCCCATAAGGCACGCTTTACACGTTCCCGCAGGAATAGGCTTCTGTCGCCAAAAATGCCACATTCGAGGCCGTCGGGAAGCTCCTACGGACCGTAAACCAAATCTACGGCTGCGCAGAGCCGAGTCCAGCGCGAGGTCAGCGCACAGGATCCGCTGAGAAGCAAGAAGACCAGAGACTCGGTTATCGCTATTGGATGCAATCGCAGCGTAGAGGGGTGGGTGAATAGTTTGTAAGGGTATAAATACCCAGGGATTTCCACGCTCGGCTGGGACCTCAGCAGAAGAGGCAGCTCCAGTCAGCCTTCCCGCAGTACCGCTCCGTTCGGTTGGTTATTTACATGGATTTTGCCGGAGAGTTTGCCCCGATAGACCGAGGACTTAGACCATGACCCAACCGTCCCCGTGCCTCTGGAAGGGAGGTAGGGATGCCGAGGCGTAGAGCGATGCCATTCAGAAATTCAGGCTGAGTGGTATAAGGAGTCAGGTGTGCACATACAGTCCTTTGGCCATATGTCAATATAATATCTTAGGTGTTTTCCCTCTCCC
Organism: Patagioenas fasciata; assembly: GCF_037038585.1. Classification (NCBI taxonomy): domain Eukaryota; kingdom Metazoa; phylum Chordata; class Aves; order Columbiformes; family Columbidae; genus Patagioenas; species Patagioenas fasciata. The sequence goes on from NC_092529.1 coordinate 24,495,979, forward strand.
CTGCACGGCCGGGAGGCCAACCGTAAATCCAGCGCAGGGCTAAGTTCGGATCCAGCCGCACCCGGGCTCCCGTCCGCAGAGGAGTTTAGAAAGTGAGGGGGTCTGATCCCAACCTCACGCCTCACCGGAAAGACCTCCCTGTAGCCTTTGGCATCTCCCGTCCACGTAGAAATCGCTCTGAATCAAGTTTCAGCTGAATTTGCTTAGCATATTCTGTCCTCCTAGTAAGCAATAGCGTCCCTCACCATTACATTCCGCCACAGCGCAAGCCGTCTAGCGCCACCCTCGGTCGGCCGCGCCCCAGTCGGTCACCCGAAACCGAGCGATGTCGGCGGGATCGCGGGCGTCGTCGGCATTCGGCGACGGAGACGCGGGGCGAGTTTGAATTCCGGAATCTCAGAGGAAGGAGGTCGCGGTAACTGACAGGATCAGGACGCCGAGCAAGAATAGGTCACCACAGTCAAGAACTATATGAAGGATGGCAAGGGAATTAAGTGCAAAGTGTGAAGGCCCTGTCTCAAGCCAATCTTCGGGAGAGGAAGAAGCGGTCGGCCGGGTAGATGACGCGCAGAGCGTTCGGATAGTGTGAAACCTCGAGCAAACGCGGCTCGGGGCTGTAGTTATTTGTCCTTGGAGGTTCAAATTTTTTTCCTTTTCAGGTAAATTCCAAAGTTAAAGAATAAAAAACTCCAGCTGGGGGATCCATCCCCCCCGACCGGGTTTTTTCCCTGGTCCCGGCCGCTCCGCGAGGCGACGTTTGTCGCCGAGGTTAGGACGCGGGCGGCCCTCGGGCTGGGGTTTCGGCAGGCAGGGCCATTTTGGAGGCTCCTGGGAACGGTGTTCCCGAGGGGCAATGGCATAGAGGGGACAACAGCTGCCATGTGAGCGTGGGGTGGGTTTGGTAGGTGAATGAGTGGTGCGCTCAGCTGTGTGATTGTGGTGCATTTGTATATTGGGGGTTGTGAGTTTTTGTCCTTGCAGGTTAATGATTTTTCCTTTTCAGGTACATTTAAAATTTCAAATAGAATAAAAAAAACCCAGCCAGGGAATTTTTTTTTTTTTTTTCCCCGACTGGGTTTTTTTTCCCCCGGTCCCGGCCGCTCCGCGAGGCGACGTTCGTCGCCAAGGTTCGGACCCGGGAGGCCGTCGGACCGGGGTTTTGGCAGGCAGGGCCATTTTGGAGGCTGCTGGGAACAGCGTTCCCCACGAGCAATGGCACAGAGGGCACAATGGCTGTGATGCGTGAGGTGGCTTTGTTAGGTGAATGAGTGGTGTGGTGAGCTGTGAGATTTGGTGTGTTTGTGTTTATGGGTTGTGGGTTTTTGTCTGTGCAGGTTCATGGTTTTTCCTTTTCAGGTACATTTAAGTTTTAAAATAGAATAAAAAAAAACCCAGCCGGGGGATTTTTTTTTTTCCCCCGGCTGGGTGTTTTTTTTTCCCGGTCCTGGCCGCTCCGCAAGGCGATGTTGATCGCCAAGGTTCGGATGCGGGCGACCCTTGGACCGGGGTTTTGGCAGGCAGGGCCATTTCGGAGGCTCCCGGGAACAATGTTCCTGAGGGGCGATGCGGACATGGGGCGATCGTACGAGCTGGGAGAATGGCAGCCGTGCGAGAGGGTGGTGGGTTTGGTATTGGAGTGAGTGTTGCGGTTTAGCTGTGAAGTCTGGTATGATTGTGTTTTGGGGTAGTTGTTTTCTTTGCAGGTTTATTTTGAAATTTACCTGAAAAGGAGGAAAAAACAGAAATAGGAAAACAAGCCCCTGTCAGGGGATTCTCTGTTCTCTGCCCCCCCAGGAGGGTGTTTTTTCCACAGGTCCAGGCCGCTAGGCAAGATCAAGTTCACAGTCAGCGTTCCAATTTGGGTCCGGCTGGGACGGCAGTTTCGGAGGCGAGGGGATTGTCAAGGCTCTGGGAACAGCTTTTGAGGCCGTAGTTATTCCAGATTGCGGTCTCGGTCGGTAGCGGCCAGGAGGTTCATTTAGGGAACGGTACCGGAAAGCCGGTCGCAATCGCCCCAGGAGCGGTCAAACTAAACAGCCCACGAGTCGGTCAGGGTCGTGATAGGGGCGTGTTATCCTCCGTAAGGTGACATCAGGGATGCCGTGAGATAGAGGAGTTGGCTTTTCTGCGTAGCGTGATAAATGTAATACGTAAAATATGTAATCAAGGTACGCATTAGATGTTTCGGTTACCAGTCAGGAGGATACTCTGTAGAAGAGTCATAACAGGGAGGAGTCCATTCTGCGACGCGGTCAAAGGGACACGGTCAGGAAGAGTCCGTAAATCGCTCCGATCCGGAACAAAACTTTGTAACGGCTCCCTACCAAAGGTGACGATATTCCCCGTAGCCTTAGGCACTGTGATATATTATGTCAAAATGCTGTAATATGGGGGAGTTTTCTGTGTTATGGTCATAGTGATAAGGGAATGCTGTAATAACAAGCAGTTTGTATATGATCTTACTGTTTATTACAACTCCATGTAATTTGTTGGGTAATATTGAGTTTGAGGGGCCTAGCTTTACCTAACTCAGCTCCTTCACAAAGGTAATAAAGCAGCTGTACCTTGTTGTTGTCCGGCATCTTTTTCAGTCAGAGAAGTTTCGCGTGCGTGAGAGGCTTCGAGAGCATGTCGACGGCGAGTGCATGCCAGACTCGGTCACCATCCGTCGCGTCCACGCAGCAATTCGTCACGTGCGGCGTGCGGGTTAGACTTCGTCCGTCTCCGTCCGTGGGTGCATTGGACTTTGTGTCTATGTGTGTAGGACTTTGTCCGTGTCTATGTGCATGTGCATGCTGGACTCAGTGTCAGCCATCCATGCTGGACTTCATATGTGCATGTGGGTGTGTTGGACTTTGTCTGTATCCACATTGGAGTCTGTCTGTGTCTGAGTGTCCATTTGACGGACTTTGAGCAAGCGGACCAGTCGGTGAGGTTGAAGGGCAGTGCGTGTGCAGTTCTGGAAGGGTTTCTTTTGGATGTCGTGTCAGATTAGTTTGTCATTGCAAAGAAACTAAATAAAAATGAAATAAACTACTTGAAGAAAAAGTGAGGAAGAAAAAGAATGTATTTTATTTTTAAGTGGAGCAGTATGGCTTTGGGTGCTCTAGGGGATTTAAAAAAATATATTTAATATAAATCCCAGTACTCCCTGCAGTCTCTGGGAGGAGGTGTGGATTGGTTTTGTTGTTTTTATGGTGGTTTTTTTTGTTGTGTTCTGGTTTTTGTAGGGGAGAAAAAGTTGTTTTTTTCCTCCCTAATTTGCATATTTAATGAGTTAATTTGCATAGTTGCTGTGTAATTTGAATATTTCTGGTAGTTGAGGATTTATGTTATGTGTAGTTGTGTATTCTTCTGTTGCATATTTAATTCTTATTTGTAGATGTTGTTATTTATATTCTGTAGTATGTATAGGTAAAAAGACGAAAAACTAAAAGTCTGGTGCAGCAGTAGGGGTTAGGCCATTAGCGTTAGGGTTAGGGTCGGTTAGGGTCGTTAGGGTTAGGGGTTAGGGTCGTTAGGGTCGTTAGGGTTTAGGGGTTAGGGTTAGGGTAAGGATTAGGGGTTAGGGGTTAGGGTTTAGGGTTAGGGTTTAGGGTGAGGGGGTAAGGGGTTAGGGTCATTAGGGTTAGGGGTTTGGGGGAGGGGTCAGGGTTAGGGGGTTAGGGGTTGGGGGTTGGGTTTAGATTTAGGATTAGTGTTAGGGTTAGGGGTTAGGGTTTAGGGTTATGGTTAGGGTTAGGTTTAGGGATGATGTTTAGGGTTTAGGGCATAGGGTTAGTGTTAAGGGTAGAGGTTAGGTTTAGGGTTACCGTTAGGTTAGGGTTAGCTTTTAGTGTTAGGGTTTGGGATAGGGTTAGGGTTAAGGTTAGGGTTAGGGCCGTTAGGGTTAGGGTTATGGTTTTGGGTTAGGTTTAGGGTTAGGGTTAGGGCCGTTAGGGTTAGGGCCATTAGAGTTAGGGTTAGGGTTACGAATAGGGTTTTGGTTTAGGGTTAGGGTTAGGGTTGGGGTTGTTAGGGTTAGGTTTAGGGTTAATGTTAGGGTTAGGGTTTTGGGTTCGGCTTAGGCTTAGGGTTAGGGCCATTACGGTTGGGTTAGGGTTAGGGGTTAGGGTTAGGGGTTAGGGTTAGGGGTTAGGGTTAGGGTTAGGGGTTAGGGTTAGGGTTACGGATAGGAGTAGGATTAGGCTTAGAGTTAGGGTTAGGGGTTAGGGTTAGGGCTAGAGTTAGGCTTACGGGTTAGGGGTTAGGCGTAAGGGTTAGGCGTAAGGGTAGGGTTAGGGCCTTAGGGTTAGGGCCTTAGGGTTATGTTTAGGCTTAGTGTTAGGGTTAGGGGTTAGGGTTAGGTGTTAGGTTTAGATTTAGGATTAGTGTTAGGGTTAGGGTTTAGGGTTATGGTTAGGGTTAGGTTTAGGGATGATGTTTAGGGTTTAGGGCATAGGGTTAGTGTTAAGGGTAGAGGTTAGGGTTAGGGTTACTGTTAGGTTAGGGTTAGGGTTACTGTTAGGTTAGGGTTAGGGTTACTGTTAGGTTAGGGTTAGGGCCGTTAGGGTTAGGGCCGTTAGGGTTAGGGCCATTAGAGTTAGGGTTAGGGCCATTAGAGTTAGGGTTAGGGCCATTAGAGTTAGGGTTAGGGTTAGGGCCATTAGAGTTAGGGTTAGGGCCATTAGGGTTGGGTTAGGGTTAGGCTTAGGGTTAGGGCCATTACGGTTGGGTTAGGGGTTAGGGCCATTAAGATTAGGGTTAGGGCCGTTAGGGTTAGGGTTAGGGCCGTTAGGGTTAGGGTTAGGGCCATTAGGGTTGGGTTAGGGTTAGGGCCATTAGGGTTAGGGTTAGGGTTAGGGCCGTTAGGGTCAGGGTTAGGGTTAGGGTTAGGGTTGGTTGGGGGTTAGGGTTAGGGTTTAGAGTTAGGGTTAGGGTTATTGGGTTAGGGTTAGGGTTTAGGGTTAGGGTTAAGGTTAGGGTAAGTTTAAGGGGTTAGGGTTACAGTTAGGATTAGGGGTTAGGGTTATTGTTAGGGTTAGGGGTTTTGGTTAGGGTTAGAGTTAACGGTTAGGGTTAGGGTTAGGGTCAATTAGGGTTAGGGTTACGCTTAGGGTTGCGCTTGGGGTTAGGGTTAGGGTTAGGGTCAATTAGGGTTAGGGTCAATTAGGGTTAGGGTCAATTAGGGTTAGGGTCAATTAGGGTTAGGGTTGCGCTTAGGGTTGCGCTTAGGGTTGCGCTTAGGGTTGCGCTTAGGGTTGCGCTTAGGGTTAGGGATTAGGGTTAGGATTAGGGTTAGGATTAGGGTTAGGATTAGGGGTTAGGGTTAGTGTTAGGGTTAGGGTTAGGGGTTTTGGTTAGGGTTAGAGTTAACGGTAGGGTTAGGGTTAGGGATTAGGGTTAGGGTTAGGGTCAATTAGAGTTAGGGTTAGGGTTACGCTTAGGGTTGCGCTTAGGGTTAGGGTCGGTTAGGGTTAGGGTCGGTTAGGGTTAGGGTCGGTTAGGGTTAGGGTCAATTAGGTTTAGGGTTAGGGTTAAGGCTACGCTTAGGATTACGCTTAGGGTTAGGGTTTAGGGTTAGGGTTTAGGATTACGCTTAGGGTTAGGGTTAGGGTTTAGGATTATGCTTAGGGTTAGGATTAGGGTTAGGGTTTAGGATTACGTTTAGGGTTAGGGCTGAGGGTTAGATTTAGTGTTAGGGTTATGCTTAGGGTTACGATTAGGATTAGGGTTAGGGATTAGGGTTAGGGATTAGGGTTGGGATTAGGGTTGGGATTAGGGTTGGGATTAGGGTTGGGATTAGGGTTGGGATTAGGGTTAGGATTAGGGTTAGGATTAGGGTTAGGATTAGGGTTAGGATTAGGGTTAGGATTAGGGTTAGGATTAGGATTAAGGTTAGGGTTAGGGTTTTGAGTTAGGGTTAGGTTTAGGGATTCGGGTTAGGGTTACGGTCAATTAGGTTTAGGGCTACGCTCAGGGTTGCGCTTAGGGTTGCGCTTAGGGTTAGGGTTAGGGTTAGGGATTAGGGTTAGGGTTACGGTCAATTAGGTTTAGGGTTAGGGTTAGGGCTACGCTTAGGGTTGCGGTTAGGGTTAGGGTTAGGGGTTAGGGTTAGGGTTAGGGTTTAGGATTACGCTTAGGGTTAGGATTAGGGTTAGGGTTTAGGATTACGCTTAGGGTTAGGGGTTAGGGTTAGGGTTAGGGTTTAGGATTACGCTTAGGGTTAGGGTTAGGGTTTAGGATTACGCTTAGGGTTAGGATTAGGGTTAGGGTTTAGGATTACGTTTAGGGTTAGGGCTTAGGGTTAGGGCTTAGGGTTAGGGCTTAGGGTTAGGATTAGGGTTAGGATTAGGGTTAGGATTAGGGTTAGGATTAGGGTTAGGATTAGGGTTAGGATTAGGGTTAGGATTAGGGTTAGGGTTTTGAGTTAGGGTTAGGGTTAGGGTTTTGAGTTAGGGTTAGGGTTAGGGTTTTGAGTTAGGGTTAGGGTTTTGAGTTAGGGTTAGGGTTAGGGTTTTGAGTTAGGGTTAGGGTTATGGTCAATTAGGTTTAGGGCTACGCTTAGGGTTGCGCTTAGGGTTGCGCTTAGGGTTAGGGTTAGGGTTAGGGATTAGGGTTAGGGTTACGGTCAATTAGGTTTAGGGTTAGGGTTAGGGCTACGCTTAGGGTTGCGGTTAGGGTTAGGGGTTAGGGTTAGGGTTAGGGTTTAGGATTACGCTTAGGGTTAGGATTAGGGTTAGGGTTTAGGATTACGCTTAGGGTTAGGGTTTAGGATTACGCTTAGTGTTAGGATTAGGGTTAGGGTTTAGGATTATGCTTAGGGTTAGGGCTTAGGGTTAGATTTAGTGTTAGGGTTATGCTTAGGGTTACGATTAGGGTTAGAGTTAGGGGTTAGGGTTAGGGTTAGGGGTTAGGGTTAGAGTTAGGGTTAGGGTTTAGACTTAGGGTTAGGGTTATTGTTAAAGTTAGGTTTAGAGTTAGGGGTTAGGGTCAGGATTAGGGTTAGGGTTAAGGTTAGGGTAAGTTTAAGGGGTTAGGGTTACAGTTAGGATTAGGGGTTAGGGTTAGTGTTAGGGTTAGGGGTTTTGGTTAGGGTTAGAGTTAGGGTTAGGGTTAGGGTTAGGGTTAGGGTTAGGGTTAGGATTAGGGTTAGGATTAGGGGTTAGGGTTAGTGTTAGTGTTAGGGTTAGGGGTTTTGGTTAGGGTTAGAGTTAACGGTAGGGTTAGGGTTAGGGATTAGGGTTAGGGTTAGGGTCAATTATTGTTAGGGTTAGGGTTACACTTAGGGTTGCGCTTAGGGTTAGGGGTTAGGGGTTAGGGTTAGGGATTAGGGTTAGGGTTAGGGTCAGGGTTAGGGTCAATTAGGATTAGGGGTAGGGTTATGGATTAGGGTTAGGGTTAGGGTCAATTAGGATTAGGGTTAGGGTTAGGGTTGCGCTTAGGGTTGCGCTTAGGGTTAGGGGTTAGGGTTAGGGTTAGGGTTAGGATTAGGGGTTAGGGTTAGTGTTAGGGTTAGAGTTAACGGTAGGGTTAGGGTTAGGGGTTAGGGTTAGGGGTTAGGGTTAGGGTTAGGGATTAGGGTTAGGGTTAGGGTCAATTAGGATTAGGGTTAGGGTTACGCTTAGGGTTAGGGGTTAGGGGTTAGGGTTAGGGGTTAGGGTTAGGGGTTAGGGTTAGGGGTTAGGGTTAGGGGTTAGGGTTAGGGGTTAGGGTTAGGGGTTAGGGATTAGGGTTAGGGATTAGGGTTAGGGTTAGGGTCAATTAGGTTTAGGGTTAGGGTTAGGTCTACGCTTAGGGTTGCGCTTAGGGTTAGGGTTAGGGTTAGGGTTAGGGGTTAGGGTTAGGGTTTAGGATTACGTTTAGGGTTAGGGTTAGGGTTTAGGATTACGCTTAGGGTTAGGGTTAGGGTTTAGGATTACGCTTAGGGTTAGGGCTTAGGGTTAGATTTAGTGTTAGGGTTATGCTTAGGGTTACGATTAGGATTAGGATTAGGGGTTAGGGTTAGGATTAGGGTTAGGATTAGGGTTAGGATTAGGGTTAGGATTAGGGTTAGGATTAGGGTTAGGATTAGGGTTAGGATTAGGGTTAGGATTAGGGTTAGGATTAGGGTTAGGATTAGGGTTAGGATTAGGGTTAGGATTAGGGTTAGGATTAGGGTTAGGGTTAAGGTTAGGGTTAGGATTAGGATTAAGGTTAGGGTTAGGGTTTTGAGTTAGGGTTAGGTTTAGGGATTCGGGTTAGGGTTACGGTCAATTAGGTTTAGGGCTACGCTCAGGGTTGCGCTTAGGGTTGCGCTTAGGGTTAGGGTTAGGGATTAGGGTTAGGGTTACGGTCAATTAGGTTTAGGGTTAGGGTTAGGGCTACGCTTAGGGTTGCGGTTAGGGTTAGGGTTAGGGGTTAGGGTTAGGGTTAGGGATTAGGGTTAGGGTTACGGTCAATTAGGGTTAGGGTTAGGGCTACGCTTAGGGTTGCGGTTAGGGTTAGGGTTAGGGGTTAGGGTTAGGGGTAGGGTTTAGGATTACACTTAGGGTTAGGATTAGGGTTAGGGTTAGGGTTTAGGATTACACTTAGGGTTAGGATTAGGCTTAGGGTTTAGGATTACGCTTAGGGTTAGGGTTAGGGTTAGGATTAGGGGTTAGGGTTAGTGTTAGGGTTAGGGGTTTTGGTTAGGGTTAGAGTTAACGGTAGGGTTAGGGTTAGGGATTAGGGTTAGGGTTAGGGTCAATTAGGGTTAGGGTTACGCTTAGGGTTGCGCTTAGGGTTAGGGGTTAGGGATTAGGGTTAGGGTTAGGGTCAATTACGCTTAGGGTTAGGGTTAGGGTTAGGGTTTAGGATTACGCTTAGGGTTAGGGTTTAGGGTTAGGGTTAGGGCCGTTAGGGTTAGGGCCATTAGAGTTAGGGTTAGGGTTACGATTAGGGGTTTGGTTTAGAGTTAGGGTTAGGGTTGGGGTTGTTAGGGTTAGGTTTAGGGTTAATGTTAGGGTTAGGGTTTTGGGTTAGGCTTAGGCTTAGGGTTAGGGCCATTACGGTTGGGTTAGGGGTTAGGGCCATTAAGATTAGGGTTAGGGCCGTTAGGGTTAGGGTTAGGGCCGTTAGGGTTAGGGT